>NC_040244.1:3007192-3339950 GCF_001444195.1 Xiphophorus couchianus | reverse complement strand
CTAAAAAAAATTCAACAATTAATCTAGTTACGGAATAGATTCTTTGTGCTTTGCATGGAGAATTTTATTTAAATTTGTACTTTAAAGTATATGTGGAGTAGAAATCACTTATTCCAAAATGTTTGAAGATTTTTATCACCATCCAATGTTCCTTTTTCCACCAGCAAAATGACATGTTTGTAATGTGTGCTTAGCCCCTGGAAAGAGTTTAGTACAGAGACAATGAAGTTTCTAAACGGCCACAGTTCCCTTCACAGGTGGATCCGATTAGTGGTTGAGGACAGAAGACCACAATCTTTCCCTCTCCTCACCCCATACTTCACCGATGTTCCTAATGCTCTAAGAAAGCAGACAGCAGTGTCACATTTCATTACGCACTAACACACTTTGACTTTACTTCTGCTGCAGCTTCTTTATTCTGGGAACATAACCTGCGGCCAACTGGACTTTACTGGTCAACAGGTTAAACTAAGAGTTTGGAGAGTCATGCTACTAACATTCATGAAACCTTTAGAAATGTCCACTGAATATTTTTCACTACTACAATATTCAAGCTACTGTTCTTTACAGCAATACTAGGGAACATTAAAGTTTGCCACTGTTTTTTTTAATGGACAGCAATAAGGCCACACCACAGTAATCTCTCTCAGGTTTGGGCTGTGACTTGCTCAGTTGTCAACCTGTTGTTTTTTTTTTCTTTTCTAAACCCTGTTTTCAAAATTCTACCCTTGCACTATAAATTCAAGACCAATTTTCATACAGGCAAAGCTTCTTCAAGATGGTCTTACTGTGATTTATTACAACTTGCAACCAAAAATATTTAAACTGTTGAAATCAAATTTGAGTTTTCTTTGTGTAAACCATTTCTGTGACATATCGTCACCTTCCTAAAATAATGGACTGTCATTTTTTGCCAAAAGTAATTTTGACAGAAAAAACAATCACCACTTCTTTCTTTCCAAAAGACATTTCAGACAAAACACTTTTTTCCCCACAAGCTATGTTGCACCATACAGATGCTGTAGGCTACACATTGTAATGGCCAGCACTACTGCCTCACAGCAACAAAGACCTGGGTTTTTATCCTGATTGGGTGTTTCTGTGAGAGGTGTTTACATGTTCAATAAAATCCTGACGTGTTTTTTTTTTTTCATTCAATTTCTTCTGAAAAATGTAAACAATTATGACTTATTACTTATTGGTTAATGTTTGAGTATACAGAGATTATTTCTTGACAGATGTAAGTGAACTTTTTTTTTGCACACAAAGTATTTTTAACTTCCTTTCCCTCTGCTGTTGCTCTTTAAATGCATTCCTCCTCCCTTAATCCCCTCCCCTTCCTGCCTAGCAAGAGATCCCTAAGGATCAGCTTTTGTCAGTTACAGTGAAACCTGAGAGGGGCAGCCTGAGCAGCTATTTGCACAGTAAATCTATTTAGGTGATTCAAATAACAGCGGGTGAGGAGCATTTTGCTCTGTTTGCCTGTTGTGACACTCATTAAAATGCACCGCCAACACATTTACTTATATACACATAAAAGTATAGATAAACAAGTGATATTTACACAGAAAATAACTCTGCGGTTCATGGAATAATAGAGGAAATTGGCTTATAACAAGTGTTTGTAGAGAAACAGCATTTTAGTATTCACCTCAGTGTATTTCCCAGGAAAGGGAAATGTCACCTCATATTAAGTTTGCCATAATCCTTGAAGCAAGTGGAGTTTTATCACATTTCGGCATAAACAAAGGCCTTGCACTATGAAAAATTAAATGAAGGCTTGTAGTGACACGCATAGTAAAACGGTGAACCATTATTGGGTGAGAATTCTGAGACTTTCTTGAGACGCTCGACTGAATAACAAATGCTGCTTTATAGGTCGAGGTCCAGGCCAGAAAGTGCAGCTAGTAAGTCATGTGACCAGCAAAGTTGCCCTTGCCTGCAATGCCCAGCTTCCAATGTAGTGTTGCTATCAAGGATGCAAAGAAACAAGGCTAAGAGCTCATAAGATAAATTGTCAAAATGGAAACATGGAAAAAGTTGGCCTGCAATATTAAGACCTTGTTCGAAACACATTTTACCCCAATGATATTTTTTTACATGCTAGTGGTGTGAATAATTTTGGACTTGGTTGTGCGAGATTTAGATTAGTTTAATTTTCCTTTCAGTGTTTAGAAGTAGAAGCAAAATAATAAATACATTTTTATGTTTCCAAAAGACGCAGACACCAATCAATTCTGCCATGTGGTCCCCATCTGGCAACCCCCTGGAAATACTGAGACCCAATAGTCACCCGTAGTTGTATTATTTTTTCTTTATGTTGGCTCCAAATTCATCTCACACAGACGCACGCAAACTGTTACAATAAGCACATGCATGCATGTTAATTTTCCACTAAACTGGTGATAAACAGCATACATGCACTTTCGCCGTGTCTGACACCCCAGACTGGAATATTTCTTGCAGTGTGCGACTGGGCACCGATCTGTTGCGCCCTCCCCTTTTTTCTCTTTTTATTCTTTGACACAAGCTGTTGATCCGCTCTCTAACAGCCTATCACAACAAGTGTTGGACACTTAACAGTAGGCTATCTC
This sequence comes from Xiphophorus couchianus, assembly GCF_001444195.1. Taxonomy (NCBI): domain Eukaryota; kingdom Metazoa; phylum Chordata; class Actinopteri; order Cyprinodontiformes; family Poeciliidae; genus Xiphophorus; species Xiphophorus couchianus. The sequence continues at coordinate 3,337,356 of NC_040244.1, read as the reverse complement.
ACGTCTGAACCTAAAAAAGCAAATCCCTCAACTCCACCGGTGGGAGGAGGATGAGGAGAAAGAGGAGAGGGAGTCAGATAGCGACCAGATTAGATTTGTTTCCAAACGCGCACCGATGGCGGTGTGAGGCGTTTGGATGAGGAGGACGCTGCTTTGGATTGGTGATCGGGTTTTTTGCGCATCTTTCTCCCTCATCTTGGGTTGAACAAAGACAAAAGCCATGGATTACTCTCTTTGCATGTTGGTTCTTCTGACGACTCTTTCTTCTGTTTCGCCCGGACAATTCCCAACATCCCAGATGTGAGTACAGCCTCAAAGCAGCCTGTTGGCTTTCCAAACTCTCCGGTAGTAACTGTAAAGCGCGCGTGGGAAATGACGGCTTTATTTTTGTCAGAGCGCTTGCTTGTGTGAAACCGTAACACTTTTTTTCCCCACTAGTCTGAGTTAAGGAAGTGAAAGTTGTTAAAAACGCATGTGGCCCGATATGAAGTCAAATTTAACTTCATGAAACATGTTTTTGTTGTCCTTACTACAAGCTTGCAGCGGTGTGACATGTGTCTTGCTGGCTGTCATACCTATCATCCTGGAAAGATGAATAATGTTCAATGTCTAAAGTTTTCCAGTTGCACCTTTAAAGAGACTTTTGCTTTAAATTTAAGTTATATGAAGTCAAGTACAGAGTTGAACTACTGTTAGCATCATTTATTGGGAATATGTAGCTTTCTTGTGGTATTGTTTCCTAATGCTAAAAAGAATCAACCAAATGTTTTATAAGCTATATATATATATATATATATATATATATATATATCATGAAAACAACTACTTATACTTTTAATTACAAATTGCCAAATCATGCCATTTGTTAGTTGATGTCACAAGTTTCATTAGCTGTCATTTTGGTATCCAGAATATGAATAGTTTAGAAACTACAGCTCTGAAACATGGGTTAAGAATAGAACGTGTTAAGCTTTTCAAGTCAGAGTAATCTGATAGAAAACTATTATAAAAATCAAAATGTTTGCTTAAACAGCATGAGGTTTTTTGGGATTAAAATTTTTAGTTTGCTTTGGTCCCTGCCTCTCTCAGACTAGCTGTTAGCTTCAGCCTATACAAACATCTGTTTTGATTTTATTCTAATTAAAGGTACAAAGAGTTGTCTTCTCCAGGTGTATTAGCTGCTTCTATTTTTATTTTTATTTTTTTAGAATGACATCCTTTAGTATAAAACCAGATTAGTTGACCCTACCTAGCTGCCTTTTATTGTTTTATTTATTTATATATTTTTTAATACTGAAGACTAAATGACTAGTCTAGGCAGTACCAAATCAGGCCAGGCTTAAATGGTTCATGTTTTTCTTTGTTTTGTTTTTGAAGGCTGTTATGAAACTTTTAAAAATTAAGTTACATTGGGTAGTTATTTAGAGAAGTCAATGATTATATCCATGATAAAAGAAGCTAGGAATCTGTTCATCATTAATGTCCTTCTTATGTAAAAAGTAAAGAGAAAAGATAAAGTTAAGAGGTTTTGGGCACAGTAACTGCTAAGGTAAATACTGTAGAGTTAAAAAACAATAGTATTGCTGGATACATGGAGGTTTTGAGAATTATTGTACTTGGTTTTTCTTCTGTTGTTGACTTGAATTGCTTCACAAGTTCCATCTTGACTGCATGTTGGAAGAAGATCATCGGTGACCCACAATCCTTCTGATTTTATTTCCAATCTAAATAATTTTTGGCTGCTACATATATAATTCTTTAGTGCATAATATAACTTTAGACAAAAAGTTAATTCAATATCATTCAAGTTAAGAGTGTAGAAGTCTGCTTTGATATTGACCCTAATATGACCAGCCATTAGCTTTAGTCACTGGGACCAATTCGTCAAGATTTATTGTTAGAAATTCAGTCAAAAACATCAACTATTACTAGATATATATTAATTCCTCATAACCTTTTGATGGAATCTAATTTTAGAAATCCTAAACTTTGTTGTAGAATTGTCTAATTATAAATTGAGTCAATGTGCAGCTGTTAAACTCTTTCAGTTTTGACCTTGCTTTATTGTTTTTATACCTCTTTAAGTGACATAATCCTAACCAAATGTTGGAAAGTAGACCCTTGTCAGGTCTTGCACATATATTCCTCTACAAAAGTAGTTCCTGAATAAAAGCTTTATTTACTCTTCATGCATCACTTCACCGTTAATCAACAGGTTGACAACAATCCTGATGGTTCAAGGGAGCCTGGGCAAAACAGGATTGGTCTTGAATGCAGCCCAAGTCTGGTCTCAGAGAGGTGGCGAGCCATGAGTGATGATGGGACTTAGCCTAATGGCTGGGAGCGATGATGTCACACTTTGAGTCGCTTACCCACTCCCTATATTTTATGGGCACTAAGTGGATTGATCTGTGGGCTGTGTACATGATGTTCACACAGGGAGCTGCACAACCAGATGCAAGTGATTGCTTAAAACGGGGAAAGGTCAGCTCAGGAGACAGGACTCAAAGTATAAACAAAGGCATTGTTATACGAGACCATATTTATAGTTTAGTTGTGCTGCAGTTTGTCTTTTTTCAGAGTGGGTGCATTGGGTTTTCCTCTGGATTGTCACGTTTAGATTCACAACCTTTGTCTTGATTGCTCAAGGAAGAAATCACTAAGAACATAGAATGCTAAGGACAAGGATAGAGAGATTCAATTATGTCTGACTTCTCTTTTTGACCTTTTCTTACTATCTTTCTCATGGGTTAATGTTTCCTCTTCCTGTCCATCCTCTTTTTACCTGGCTCACTTATCTGTCTTTATCTTTTTTGTCTCCTTGGAGTTAGCACTTGTCTTAAGTTTGTATTAAACCTACTTTTGCCTGAGTGACACAAATGTTAACCTATAGTAATTTCCTCTGGATCCCACCTAGACACTTGGTGTTAATACTGTTGTCTGTAGTCCCATTGTTAAACCCATTATAAAATGATGCAACAAACAGAAACTTTCAATTATGCATACAATTGTGACTTTAATCTGCCATGTAGCAATCGCAGAGTGATTGAGTCAACATTTTACAATTGACTTGCAACAAAGAAAACTTATCAATATTTTGTATTTGCTTTATGTAACCACTGTGCAAGAAGATTTGAACCAGAAAATGTGCCTGCGTCTCTGGAAAATTATGCTGGCTACAGTCACACGGTCCAACACATTGGTAGTTTTTTTTTTGTTGCTATTTATACATATTTGCTTTGATTCTACTCAAAATGCCTCAGGCAAGTCTTCTTGATTAAATAACATCTTGGGCTGTTGAATATTTCTGCATCTTCCAAGAGACAATGTCTCATCTAGTAAAATACCCAAGAAAAGAAAGTTGTAAGACATAACTTTCCTTCTTTTTCCGTGCCATCTTTGAAAATGGCAGTGGTAGCAGAATGACGTTTGGGGTGGATTATATTAACTGTAACGAGTAACAGATGAAAAACTCTGGTCTTGGGTTCTTTTAACTGTGATTTGTAAGCTTTTGTATTTCAGCTTGTTTGCTTATACGTTATCTTTTAGAATTTGATTCCTATTCTGTCTTTCTTCACTTCCTTTTGCCCCATTCTTTCTAAATTTAGAAAGGCCCAACTCTTATAAGGAAAGAAAGAAGCTGAAGGTCTTGCTCAAATATTAGGGTAAAGCAAAATTGACTGTGGAGTGCAAAGTGGCAGAAGGCTTTGCAGAGATGTGAATGCTCAAATTCTTGTAAATTTTGTAAACTCTACCTATACATAGAATCCAGATTAAGTTTCCCGTCCCACGTTTCTGAAGAGACTGGCATGTCTGTAAACAAGAAATCACAGGGAGCAACTCCAGTGCAGCTTTATTGCATTAACAATCTTTTGCCACATGGAAATTCCCAAGAATTTTCCATTACACTGTTGCCCAGGCAACCTTGGGAATAGCTAGCAGCTGTTTGTATGGAAGCTTATTTTGTTGCAGGAAGCAGATGTTTGCAGAGACTAGTAGTGTGAGTGTCTTGTAAGTTAACTTGTAAGCTTTTTATCACAGTTATGTTACAGAGAAAGATGTCTGTATAATCAAGCGCTAAACCCATACAGCAGTTGACTTCATTAAATGCAGCACCGAGTCAGCGGAGTGGGCTGCGTGTGTCTGGAAATTGGATTGGAAAATATGACTGAAAATATTCTGTATATTTTTAGACATTAACATGATATATGATCTGTAACTGACAAATGGCCTGTTGAGGCCAGTCACTCCCGTCCTTCCAGTTGCTGAGTTTACAAAAGCTTGTGGTAAATTGGCTAAATATTAAATATTTATTTTTGAAGCATTTAACTACCAGAGCTTGACCCTGAATCTTATTGCAGCAACATGATGTACTTAGCTATTTATATACAGTGAAGTTCAAAATGAACATCAAAGAAATGAAAATAGGAAAGAAATGAAAGTGGGATGACTTTGTGACTTTTTTTGTTGACGTTACGCTACTTTTGTTAATGGCTGCAAAACATTGTTTCTTTTTGCCATCACTGAATAGCAGTTTAACAAAAAACACTGGGCTCAAACTAAAAAGCAGATGTTATATGTTTTATCCAGTGGTGAATTATGTCAGGAATTGTCTCTTGTTCACACTCTCTCTATAGATTCTTATCTTTCAAATTTCTATCAGACATTTGTATCCCAAACAGAAAGAAAACAGGTTTTGCTAATTACGCTAAAAGAGCACTTTAAAATTCATGTACTGCTTCATTTGTTGTTCCTTAGTGTGACACATTAATTTAGCTGTACCAGTGTTTTACTCTAGGGCTACTTTATCACCAACTTTATTTTGTGAATAAACTTGCCCAGCTTCGCTCTCCAGTTTAGCCTCACTAATGGTTACCAAATTCTTGCAATAGATTACATAAAAAAAAGCATAATTATCAATTTCTAAGAACAAAAATGTTAGTTGCGTGTTTTATTAGTGTTAATATTCAATATGGTAATGCCAAAAATATTCCATACTGTTTATGGTCAGCAAATTCTTACAGGATCATAGCAGAGTTCTCAAGTCAGGCTTCACTCACTGCAGTTCTTGTTGTAAAAAGTAGGTAATGTTGCAACAAATGGAGTATGTACAAGGCTGGAGTAGAACCTGATAGTTAGACTTTCAATATGAAAGTTTAAGAGAACAAATCAGTCTGTAACTGTAAATAGTTAAGTAGTCATAGTACCAAATGACAAGATTTCTAGATGCAGAAATCACCTCTGGTGAGAAACCACAGAACATCTGTTTCTTGAAAAAGCATAGAAAAAGTGGTTCCATGATAATATTTGACTTGTTTTGAGCCACTTAACGGAGTTGCGTTGAGATGTAAGAACTGTTCTGGCCAGTGTTGCGACCTCACTGGACACTCTGTAACTGGTCCTCAGTGCAACACTGACAGGAGTCCGCCTGAGTAGGCGAGTAGACTGATGTTAATTGGACATATTGGCCAGGGGGTTGTTGGGGATGGGCCTGAACTGTCTATACTTACACATCCGTCAGAGATTGTCTGTCTGCTGTAAAGCTGAAGGGTAGTTTTGATGTATGGATGGATGAGTAGCGAGTTTGTTCAGGAAGTGTGAAGGTGACAGGGATGATGAGGTTTAGTCATCAGAGCAGAGGCCATGAAGAAGAGGCAGAGACAGTCTGCGGGGTGGGCAATGGAAAATAAACTATTTGGATACAGTTACCAGTTAATTATTTAATAAGAGCCAGTTTCTATAAGGTTTGATCTGCGTAATGTGGCTAATTAACTGGTAAAAACATTTCTTTTTAGGCCTATTTAATGTATTTTAACATTGTTTTCTCTTTGCAAATCCTTTAAACCGTAGGCTTCCCTACCACTCTCTGTGAATGAACTCTGCTTTTTTAACTACCATTTATTGCAGGCGATTTAGGCCAGTTAGTCTGTCCAACTGGCCTACTGTATAAGTAATATCCATCCATCCATCCATTTTCTGTTCACCCTTGTCCCTAATGGGGTCGGGAGGGTTGCTGGTGCCCATCTCCAGCTACGTTCCGGGCGAGAGGCGGGGTACGTAAGCACATAAGCAGTCTTTTGTAATTATTATGCACACTGAGATTGCAGCGGCAATTTTGACTCAGTAAATTGCGGATCTTGCTCCTTATTTATGGTTTACGAGGGGTTGTTTCCTGCTTTCCAGTAATTTCTGCAACATTATTACATGATCATGGTAATCACGACTCCAAGACATGGACAGATTCTCATTCCTCCTTCTTCTGTACACAAAACTTGAAAACAGGTCATCTTATTTAAAATATTTAAAATAACATATTTTTGTATGTTGGACAGAAGGTTTTTCTCATTATCTTCAGAAAATCTGGCCTTGCTTCTAGTCACAAACCCATCCCATAAATGTATTGTTTGTGTCAAAGAATGTTTACAAGCGAACAAGAATACAATTACATTTATTGAGGAACATATTGCCCTCATGATGTTTGGTATCCTTTGGGTACTCTGACTGTCAGATATTAAAAAACTAATCCAGCCTGCTGCTGGGTTCACTTATGAAAGTGAAATATTGTTACTTCCAAAGGTGGATCAGCAAATAATTAAGCAAAGGCTGTGAACACTTTTGTAAATGTGATCTCTTGGTTTTCAATTTTTAATAAATTTGCTGAACACTAAATCAAATTTCCACATTGTCATAATGGGATATTTGTGTGTAGAATTTTGAGGAAAGAAATACATTTTAATAAAAAATTTTGGAATAAGGCTGCAATGTAAAAAAGTGGGAAAAGTGAAGCACTGAATAGTTTCCGGATGCACTGTATGTAGGCATTGTAAGCCTTTTCTGCTCCACTACAAAGGGTGTGAGTCAAGAGCAAAGTTGATGCATGCTATTTGGTTGTGAATCACAGAACTCAATTTTCTGCATGGAAGAGTATAACATACATAGGTTTTTTTTGTTTGTTTGTTTATTTCAGTTTCGTATAAATGGTGATGAATTAGAACTTGAGTGTTTCATTTCGTAATGAGCCTCAGAAATAGGAAAACTCATGAAACACTGAAATATGTAGTTATACTTAAAAATGGTATATCAACACAAGAAAATGGCAAAAATAGGTAAATATTTCCTCCCTTAAGCTACCTTTAGTGTGTGTTTGCCCTTGCTGTGAACCACACATGCTCTTGGTTGCCTACAAACCCGCCTCATCATTGTGCAGTGGTCTCATAAAATTTCAACTCAGCTCATTTACAGCTGTTGTACAGCCAATGTAAGTGCTTTATCAAGCACTGAGATTACTGTTGTCAAGGCTTCACTTAAACACTGCTTTTCCGCTTAAGGATGGGGAGTTGCAATAAAATGTTCTGGCTGGTTTGCTAAGAGGAAAATGAACATTAGAGGCAGAGACATCAGAGTTTGCCATAGAAAATAATGGGACAAGGAGACACTTACAAAGCCTGCAATCATGTCTTTATTGACCTCGGAAAATGGGAAAATATCAGTAGTGTTGTTTGAACCTTGTAGGAAACAGGTAATGTATGATGGATTGAACAAAAACAATCTGAATAAGTTATCAATTGTCAACACATTAAGGACATTTTAATGTTGTAAAAAAATGTGCACAAGTTTGATTGTAACTGGAAGCAAGGTCAGATATTCTGAAGATGATGAGGAAAACCTTCTGTCCAACATACAACAACATGTTATTTAATTTTTTTTAGCAACAGGACCTGGTTTCAGGCTTGGGATCTGTGGTTATAAATATGCCCAGAAGAAGGAGGAACAAGAATGTGTCAATGTCTTGGACTCATGATTAATGCGATCATGTAATCATGTTGCAGAATTGAAACAAAGAAAACTTTCCAACAGATTTACCGGCAGAAGGCAGGCGTTTCATAACACAAGCAGAATATTATATGAAATGAAAACAACCCCTCATAAAGCATAAATAAGGAAAGAGATTCACAATTTACTAAATCGAAATTGCCATTGCAATATTGGTGTGTACATCACAACTGCAAAAGAACCAGACCCGTGTTCTTCCACAGATGCTCTATCCACAATTGATGGATAGCAAAGCGTCTCTGGAAAAGCAGGCAGTTGGTTCTTTCTATCCGGTAACTTAATCCAATGTAAGAAAAAAATCTACGAGTAGCATTCAACTCATTAGGCTTTGACTAGATCAACATCTTGTGCCTGTTTCTTACATTTAAGAAATATTTACCAAAATATGAGAACTGGTATCCTATTTTTTTTTTTAACCAGTCTGGACATATTATTAATTTCATGTCTGTAAGCTATTCAGAATTCAGCAGACAGATTTTTAGTAAATACTCTTGTGTCACCCCTGTGTTGTAGGCTCTACATTGGCTCTTGGGGGATTTTAGAATTTGTTTTGAAGATTCTGTTCTCACCCACACAGCTCGAAAAGGCCAGGCTCCTGACTATTTGTGTCGGCTTTTAACCAAAGACTTCAATCTTAAGGTTGTTGTCTCTTCCTTGTACAAGGCCAAAACCAGGGAGGATTTGGCGTTCCAGTTTGTTGCTCCCTAAACTGTTTAAAAGTTTTCCCAGGCATCTTTGTGTTGCTGACTCTGTGGGCATTTTCAGTTGCTTTTCTAAATAATACTGCTCTTTTCTGGCCTATCAGGTTTAGGTGCAAATTCCTATAAAATACATATAACTTTCAGTCCTTTTTAGCTAGTCTAAAAAGGACTGAAAAAAGGAAACAAAGTGGATGTTTGTCCTTTTCAGAACCCTGTCAAGCCCACAACTTATCTGCTGCATCTCTTCTTAGTCAGAGCTCTTATTTGCTATACCCTAGTGGTTCAATTACATTCCTGCCCACATCCTCAAACATTTCCTTCTCCTTGTGTGTCTCTGCTCGAGATCATTTCAGCCTATTTTGTCCAAGAACACACTTGACCCCAAATAACAATGATTATAATATTTTAAACCCAGAGCTGTGAAGCATGTCTTGAGGGGTTTTACTTCAGGGGATTATTTTGTGATGACTTCATCTTCACTAGAAGAACTAATGTAGATTAGATTCAGAGTCAAATATTAAGAAGCTGGAATAGGCGGAATAGCTAAGGTTGTTTAATTTTATATTCCTGTAACTTTGTAATTTGATATGATGATTGGTGTGTGTCAAAAGTAGCCATTTTCAACTGGTATAATGCAGTTGTGTTTTCATTTTATTAGCTGAGAGAGCCAAAAGTAATCAAATTCCTACCCAATTACTTTTTGCATCTCTATTCAAAAGCAGTTCTAAGGAGATGTTGTTCCTAAAACAACTCAAGAACATTACTATTAACTTGTGGCAGTTCATAATCCCTTCTAGCAGCAAAGCCAGCCCAGTATATTGACAAGTCGACCTCAAAATTGTACAGTTTTATTTTTAGAACCACATTTAGTCTTTTAAAAAATGAATACTGCTCTCTCCTGCTTCTCCATCTCTGTATAGCTTTGGGTTGTGTATTTTTGACCTTCTATGCATATTTATATATTCCATATTGGCTCCACCACCTGCCATGGTTACCTTTGGCCCATAGACAACCCCTTACTATTCCTTAAAACACTTAACACTCTAGTTACTGATAGACTCAGACAAGTGTGGACTTGCATACATAGAACAGCTGGTGTAACAGTCATTATAGTGAACTGAAAAGATTATTTTTTTATTTTATGTACATCTTTGTCAGCTATTGTGTGTGGGGGTAAAAGTGTTAAACCTGTAGTCAGAGACAACATTTTTATTTTGGAGAGTTTGATTGGTGAGAAGGAGCTCTCATCTATGAGACTGAATTGTTTGTTTTATTATGTTTCCTTGGCCAGCGTGTCATTTAATTTCATGGCATTTAACTCATTGACACATTATGGTACATGTTGAGAATATGGAAAGAACATAATGGCGTTTGATATTGAATTTGAGCCTTCACATCTCTCTTCCTGTTTGTCCAAACTCCAGCCAAGTGTGTCCCTGGCTCTCTAAAGCTAATCATTTTGAGATGATATCTGCTGTCAAACGTAACTTTTGTGAACAATAAGCAGCAGTATTGCAGTTTTGTGTGGGTGTGTGTGTATGTATGTCTTATTGCAGAATCAGATCTTAGCCCAACAGTGGTGCGACTCATTTTAACACACCACAAGAAATCATGTAATGATGATAACAGTGAGTATTCTGTTTCTTAACAGTTTTGCTTAACATTTGTTTTTAATTAGTTAACTTTAAACTTGATTAAACTAAAGCCTTGGATTTCTTTTTGTTCCAAAGCCTTTACTTCTGAGATGCGGTATTACTTGCATGTGGCCTCCAAGTAATGTGAGCCCACAAAAATGCTGTGCAGTTTGGCTTTGCAATTAAACATGACATTTATGCTAATAAATGCTTATTTAGAGAAAGTTGGTTTAAAGCAATTAAAAATGAACACTTGGTGCCAATGAAAGATGGCAGCAGCAGTGGGCACAATGTGGGGAAAAAAAACATTGATATGAATAAAACATAACAGCCATCAACTTTAAAGAAAATAATTAATATGAAAAGCTGCAGTTAAGCAAACAAATGCTTAACCCACTGGTCTAATACTTTAGGCAAGTTGTGACCCATTTAACTGCAACCACACAGAAAATCCCGAATCTTTGCAGTGTCTTTTATACAATTTGATACTAGATATTACTTTTTCTATATTTTGGATCAGAAGGTTGTGTAAATAACCCTGAAAGGTTTCCGGTAGTATCTACAATAGACAATTGCATCAATGATCATTATGAGATTATTTTTTATGGAGCTCTGAGCTTAATAGATTTCTGCTTTTGCTATTACAATACCCCATAAATAGATTTTTTGTCTCAAATGTATTATGTCCTGTAATGTTTTATGCATAGCTACACTTATACATTTTCTTCTTTAGTTACAGCCATTTGGGATTCCAAAAACAAAGTGGTTGTCATAGGTTACTGACCTATGCTGAGTGAAGTCACTGTGAACACTTTTTTTTTTTAAAACACTGAGTGAGTCTTGTTTTGTCTCAGAATTTAACACTCAATTTGGAAAGTAAAGTAAACAACTCTATGTCTAAAGAGGAGTTGTTGGATTTGTTATTCACGCCATGGAAATGTAAGGTGCAAGAAAGTGATTTTTCTTTCTTCTAAATGCTGTGAATAAAAATATTTAATTCATCCATTGATGAATTGGTAAGTGTCCTCCAATTTTTATGATAATTTCACACAAAAAAACAGGAAATCAACCAAAATTCTTGAAAGAATTATATCTATAAGGTAAAAACTTATTTAAACATTATCAGGCAAAAAATGTATGAGCCTCTTGGTCTCTGATAAAATTGTAACATCTTATTTTTCTAGCACAGCAGTGAGATAGTTTCAGTCATCACTCTCCAGGTTTTCACACACCTTATGTGGGATTTTGTGAAACGTGATTTTCTTGGGGGGACTGGTGGCCCTTTTGGCAGGGCTTTTTCCTTGGATAATGGGAGGGGAAACGCTGATGTAGATTTGGCTTTTTGACAGGGCAGCTTGGTCGCCATCAGGGGGCAGACAGGCGCACGCGACTACCAGGGATTTTCCCAGTTAGCCAATTGGTTAGTTGGCTGTTAAATTTAGTCCAATTTAAGCAGGTATGATTGTGCAATATTGTCTGATCTTTTCAGTGGTTGAACTATTTACAAGGGAAGATATGTTTTAGAAGTTCCTGGGATAAACTCCAGTAGAGTGAGTAAAAATCAAAATATTAAATAACATTTGGCAAAACGGACAAAAGAAGTTGAGCAGAAAAAGGGGCTCAAACCGTCCGTCATAGAAAAAAATGCCTGCTTTATAAGTGGGTGATATTAATGACTCAGTGAGACAAGTGTGAGAGAACAGAGGCGTACAGTGCCAGCGGGGCTAACACTTGGCTGATTTTCACATGGTTTCTCTCATTTCCAGCCCTGAGGTCCATAGCCGCTGCAGACAAATCACTCTGCATTACTCAGCCGCCATTACGGTTGTTTCCTTCTGTTGCTCGTCCTTACTCATCCCTTACCCGGCTCTTATTTTCCAAAAGATTAAGGTAGAAAGCCCAAAGGGGCTTAGATTAGGCAAAACTTTACATACTAACCGCTCTAAATATTTGTTATTGCTTACTTCTTTCTTGAAATGTATTTTTGGTCTTTCTTTGAAAACTACCTAACTTTAAGAAGCCTTCAGACCAAGTCTTTACCTTCAATTTTTCGGTATTCCTTATAACACAACTAACAACTCTAACAAATTTGTAGAGAACTCATCAGAAGAATTCTTTGAAGAGAGCTTGTTTGGAGTGCTTTGTAGTACTTCACATAACTTTCCAAATAGCTGAACGTTCGACAGATATGTCTGTCTTAAAGAAGTATTTGCACTCCTTGAATCTTTTCACTTTTTGTCATTTTTATATATATTTAAGGCCTAAAGATGCATGGTTTTCAGTATGTTTTACAAATTCTAATCTGAAAAGGTGCTATGTGTTTATTTTTCACCACTCTACTGAATATTTCTGTATAGAATCCAGTGCAATCACTTGCCTTCAGAAGTCACCTGAATAGTCCATCGGTGTGTACTCTGTAAGTCCAGCTGATCAGTGAAAGCCTCGGAGGTTGTTGGAGAACATTAGCAGTTAGCATCATGATGGACACAGGGCAACGTAGTGATGGCAGCACCATGCAGTAGAAATACTTTTGTTCAACTGGCACAGGGAAACTAGAACAAAATTATGGAAAGATGGATGAAACTAAATGGATTTAGAAATATGACTTATTTCCAAATAATCGTATTTAGAAATAAATGTGACTTATTTAGTAATATTTATTACTAAATAATAAATATGAAGTGGAAGTGAACCTCCACTTCACTCCAAGTGAAAGCGGAGGTTCACTTTCCAGTAGGGCTGCAGCTTCCATTGTCGTCGGGGAAATGGCTATGGAAGCTGGTCATTGAGCTGAAATTTTTAATGCAGGTCAGTTAATTGACCTAAAGAAGTAGGTATGAGCAAAAACTTAAACTTGAATGTAAGGATTTTAAAAGAATTTTTAATTAAGTCAAGTGAATAACAAACATGGTAAATCATTTGTAACCATAACCAACACATTACAATGCCTTTCCCTTAAGACACCATTCCCTTTAAACACCAGATGCTCTGTCATCCACCAGGGCATCTGGGTTACAGCTCTCTAAACTATGAAGTAGCATTCATGCTAAAATAAACTCCAAAATATAGACCTAGAGATCTTATTTGATTGGAAATATGCTAAGTTGCTTATACTTTTTTGTGTAAACCTCTGGCTATGTGCCCCACTCAGTGAAACGTTGGGTGCAGAAGTTTGAAAAGGGGAATTTGCTGACATTAGGTTCATTCTATATTTGCCCTGTGCCACTTGCAGCTGTCTCTTGGCAGGCTAAATATAATGTGTGGCTGCTATGCCACATATTTCCGCTGATCATATTGCACTGTACTTTTATCTCTTTGGTCTGATAACATGAACAGTGGTCAGATCTAAAAAATGTTATACAGTTTCATTGACAAAAAATGATTTAAAATGCTGGGGAAGAAGACAATTTGGAGATATTAAATTTTAAACTGGAAGACTCGCAAAACAGGAGATTGATGGATGCATTGTATTAGCATCTGATAACCTGTCAAGACTGTTTCTGCAGAGGAATGTTTGCCAGTTTTTTTTATGAGATCCTAATCACCAGGAAAGTGCTTGTTAAAACAAAATACTGAGCAGGAGCTGGTTCATCTATTTGAAGCATTGAAAAACATGGGAACCATCCTGACAAATTACATGAAGATATAAATACCAATCGGTTTAGCTGCACACTGGAAATATTGCACATCACCAAACAAACTTGCATCAAATATTTATTGAATTGAGAGGGGATCTGAAAGCAGCTTTTAGAGCAGACAAAACAGGATTTGAGTATTCCACAGTGTTCAATTCATCATCCAAAAATTAAAAGTATGTCACAACTGCAGACTTACCCAGACATCACTGTTGACCTCCAAGATCTCTGACATGTTAAATTTGGGGTTTTTGTTATCTGCAAGCCATAATCATCAAAATCCCAAGAAACAAAGACTTGAAAAAATTATCTATGTAATGAATCTGGCATAATTTCATTTAATAAAGAGAGTTAAAAAAAATATTAAACTTATCATAATATATATATTTAATATATTCCTGTAGTCGTAGCTACAACAAACTTGGCTTCCAGAAGAAAGCTATTGTTGGAAGCCATAAGAAGACCTGTTTTCAATTTACCACAACTCATGCAAGGGCCCAGGCACAGACATGGAAAAGGGTGCCGTGGTCAGTTGAGCACTACTCCAAACAAGTGGAGAGACTCATCATTGTTTTGAAAGCGCTGATCCTGTACACACTTGTACACAAACATGCATAACCAAAACTGATCTGGATGTCGATTACTCTATAAGGAGCTGCTATGCGGAAAGTCATCTGTTAAGCTACAGTGGAGAAATATGATCTACAGCTGTTTAGATGTTCTCGTCACTGTTTAGACATGTTAATTGAAGCTGGCTTCACACCAAGGTCACATAATGCTGCTGGTTGAGTTGTTATGAAATATAGCAAGGGTAAAGATGGATTACACTTGACTCGTATGTTCTGATCATTCTCTAGATTGTGAAGTTATACAACCCCCCACATCCACCCCTCCAAAAAAAAAAAACCAAACCTATTTGATGTTTTTTTTGTGTGTTTATTTTTCATCATGGGCAAAATACATTAGCCAGCATGTTAACCCAGAGGCCATGACAGTTTTCAAAACCATGAAAGCCCTTGCTTTAATACACATGGGAACTAGAGCAACTTACAGTTCACACTTGACTAGACATTAATATTTCACGCTTCCCTTCCCGGAGGCTGTATGGATATTTTAGCGAGTTGGTTTACTTGATAATATGATGTGGTAATGTAGGTGGTTTTCCAGCTGAATGAGACAAACAATTTTTTTGTTCTGTTCTCCTTGCAGCATAAAAGACTGGGTGTTCCAGATTCAAAAAGACTTGATCACATTAACAGACAAAGCCAGTGGACTGGAGGACCTAATAAAGGTAAGAGGCTTTATTTTCTTTGACTTTGTTATTCTATAGCAAATAGAGGCATTAAATTGATTGCACGGTGAATGATGAGCACCATCACATCTGTGACCCAGGTTCTAACCCAACTTTGGTTATTTGCTAAATTTACTGTACGTTTTATTGCAAGGTATCCTTAAACTTTTTCACTTTGTTTTGTTACAACCCAAAACTCAAATGTATTTAATTTTGATTTTATCTGACGGCCCAACACAAAGCAGTGAATCATTTGTGACGTGGAAGCAAAATGATACGTACTTTATAATAACGTTGCAAATGAATGTCTGAAAAGTTTGTGAGTCAGAAGACTTGTAGTGATCCACAGCTTGGGTAGGAGAATTTGACAGGACATCTGTTGGACATGCAGTCCACAGATTTGCCCAAAAGAAACGCATTAAAAAAGAATAATTAAACTTTGTTTCCTATATCAAAAACACTTTGAGGCAGACAATAAAAAATGATCTTGTATACACCATCTCTACTGGTGGTGGCAGCATCATGCGTGTTTTAGCAGGCATGTGTAAGCTGGTCGGAGTTGATTGGAAGACAGCTGACGATAAATACAGGACAAATCTGAAAGAAAACCCGTTGGCACTGCTAAAGACTTGAGACGGAGAGTCACCATTCAGCAGTGTGTTGACCCTAAACATACAAGCAGAAGCTGCGAGGGAGTGATTTAAATCAGGGATTCCCAAGTCTAGTTCTCTACAGGTGCTATCATGCAACTTTTAGATCCATTCCTCCTCTAACACACCTGAATCAATTGACTGAATTCCCTCTTCAGAGGTCTATCCAGAGCCTCATAACTAGCCATTTGTTTGATGGAAGTGTTGGAGAAGGAACACATCTAAACGTTTTTAGAGTGTAGCTGCTGAGGACTGGACTTGGGGCATAACTTTTTTCTTTTTTTTTTTTTAGATTAAAACATGTTAATGTTTTGTCTTTCAAAGTCCAAAATCTAAATCCCAGAAAGCATCGGTAGCAAATCTTTGAAAACTTAAGGTACTCTGCCTTACCCGACTGAGTTAGAGCTGTTTTCCAAAGAGGATTACAATCTTCACATTCTAGGTGTACAGCAATGTGAGGAAAAAAATGAAAGGGGTATGAAAACTTTTGCAAAGAACTAAGTGATGTCAGCATAGATTGCAAGAAATAAGATTTCTTCAGCTGAAGTTAATTATTGTGTGTGGTTTGTTACTTGGGTTTTATCCTCTAAGTAACCAAGCATCAACAGACTTTTTATAGTAGCTCTTCATTATATCTGGGGCGACATCATTTCCTTCAGCTTGCACAATATACACACAGATAAGATCAAGAACAAAAGCTTTCAAGTGTTGGCTAAAATTGCATCCAAACTCCTATATGACAGAATTCAGACAACTATTTTTTAATCCACAAAGATAGATGCCTCAGAGGATAAAATCAGTCAACTTTGAAGCGTCACAAAGATCAGCAGTGAACATGATTATGTTCGTGGAATGACTAAATTAACTGCATGCAAGGAGCATGAAGACGAATGCTCGCATATGCCTCATTTCTGTGCTTTTGAATGCAGTAGAATGCCTTCCGGCTGCTAAATAATTGGATGTTTGGCATTTTTATGCCTTATTCTTTTTGCAGGGTCATATTCTACATTCTAGTAAACAGTTTGCTTTAGCTTGACAGTACAATTTTATCAACATTAAGGTAGTATTCATTGGGCTTTGGCGATTGACATTAATCAAAGGGAAAAGTCAGCTTAATCAGAATTGTGCTTTTGAATTAAGTGAAGTTTAGGAAAAATACATGACTCAAAACATCAAAACTACTACCAAGATCCTGATTTTACTCTCGCTGGAAGAAACTGGGCTGTTTTTATCTCTGTTTTTAAATGTCTTAATACAAAGTTATCTCTCACCCAGGCATTTCTCTCTTGTGATTGTCTTAGATATATCATAAACACAAAACCCACTTCAGCGTGGAATCCAACGACGCAAGAAAGCTGGTGGCAACGGCTGCAGGAAACATAGATAAACTGCTAGCTAATCGGTCCGAAGCCCTAAAGGTAAGATTTCCTTTTTTGCAAAACCTATAACATTGAGAGAGCCAAGCTCTCAAGTCTTTGGATCTGTTGTTGGACGTGTGCTTTCAACTGTTTGTGCTATCAAGTATCTCTCTAAGCAGACAAAATTTGTTTTCTGTTCATTACCAATGAGAACAGGCACTGGAACTCTTCCACTGCTTCAAGCCATTTGCTGATCCAACATAATCAGATATTGTGCAGATAGATTACTATAAGTTGCCACTTAAAAATCTTTGCATAATGTAACAGTTTGTGCTGCTTTGTCTTGTTGTTATCACAGAGGGTTTGTTTCTAATTCCAGCAAATGTTTATTATTGTTGCATCTTTCCTTATGCCTATCAAGGCAGTTTTGGACTATATTTCACTGAAAACAACTCAAGAAAAAACTTTTTCCAACAGGAATAATTATTTCAAGTTTTTTATGTTTCCTCAGCAGATGATTTGTGAGGTTGCAACAGGCTTTGTGCTCGTATAAATTCCACAAAACACGTTAATCCATCTAATGATGTTTTTCTTCTTTTTTAAATAAGTGAAGTGCATGTGTTAAACTGTTTACCTGAAGGTTTAACTTAAATATGCCATTACAAATATGATTCATCTAATTAATGCTACCACTAAAATTAACTTATAGACAGATTCATTGATGATCTTTCCCAAATTGAACAAATGTTTCATCAATTTATTCAAACTTTGCTACACAAAATATGCCTGTAATCAAATCTTGGAGGCTGCTACCATTTGATCTACTTCTCCCAATAAGTTGAGGAAGTAATTTTTAAAGAGTTAATGCACTGAGCAGACTTGCCAGATACTACAAGGTATCAGCATGACGGCATCATCATTGTCACTTTTGGTTCTGTGTATGTACACTTAGGAGGAGGCAGGAGGCTAAATTGATCTGCACAACCTTTCACTGCTCATGAGGTTAACCAGATCAGGCCGACTAAATTAGAGTCTTGGGACGTTCCCAGTCTCGATCAATCCAACTCAGAGTGCCAGAAATATCCAATTAAAGTCTGACAGCCTGTTGCCATGGTCACAGTCCCATCGATTGCAACATCAGTCCCGCCAAGCATCCCAGTAACTGCCTAGGGATGAGGGACAATTAGTTGCTGGTGTTGTGTTGCACCTAGAGAGGGAAACACAATCGTTCTGTGATCCCGGGTGGTAAAACTGGGATGTTAAACTAGAGATTTGCTCATTGCATTTTATTTGACTCATCAGCTGTGCATTTTAGCTATTAAGAAAAGTGTGAAATAATGAAGTAGGAGCTTGCTGATGGACAGTTCATTAATTTAATTGTTGATTAGCATCAAATGAAAAATAACAAGCACTGCCATTTATTTGTCTGTTATAATGTGGATTTCTCTCCTTTTTGAGCCAAGTTTCTCCCTTTTTGTTTTAAGAAGAAGGGATTGTGGCTCAACATGAGTGTAATACAGCTTTCTCTCTGAAAGGAAATCTATTGATATCTAAGCAAGATGAGTGCTTAGTATACTGTCTCTCCAGACAGTATACTAAAGATAAGAGGTTCACTGCAAACTATTTGTCATTGGGATGTTGGCCTCTTGGTATACAATTCAAAACAAAATTGGATTAACAATTTTGTTTGTTATAGAGATAGAGATCCTATCAAGTAGATCTTTAAGACGCACAGTTCCATGAGACTAGCAGCAGAAGCAATTAGTTGAATTACCTGGGGTGCCTGGTGAAACTGCACATCTGCCGAGCTTATATGAAGCACAGCGCTCCTAGGAACTGTCAGTTTTTAGTCAGATTAAAATGCTGCAAAGGGCATCAGATTAAGATTTTGATGAATCAGATTATTTCACCAGTGTCTTTTGGACTTGATTGCAGTCCCTGAATCCTTACATTTGTGCCAAGACTGTTACAACCCATAAACATGTTTGGCCATCTGTCTCATTTCTTAAACTTCCTTAATCTTATTCTTATTAAAAATAGTCTTATTTCACGTCACATAAAGCATGTGACATAAATTCTTACACACTGCATGTCTTTTCCTTTAAACTTTCCCTCAATCCTGTGCTGTTGGCTGTATTGCCTGTGACTTTGCGTTGCTTCTCCCATAACTTCAGCCTGACTTTCTGTCACACTTAATTCCAATTTTCCTGTGTTTGTTTCCCCTCCCTTGTTTTTCCTCCTTCCACTTCTGTCGTTTCTTGTTTCTTCTTCGGGGTGTGTGAAGATGGATGTCAATGTTGTCTTTTTCTCTTTCTCCATTTCAAACTGCTTTACATTTGAAACACTTTGAAGTAGAATGCTTCCATGAGATAGAGTTTATATTTTGGTGGTACAAATTCTTCTAAGTTTCATTTTTAATTATGGCACTAAAACTGACAATGAAGTAATTCATATGCAAATTCTATGTAACGCTATGTAAATGTATCTTGCAAGTAAGGACACATCATTCAGTCCCATTTGTTTAAAATCTCCCCTTGTTATTTAATAACCCTTAAACAAATACTAAGCATACAATTAAATGTTATATATATATATATATATATAAATACACATGCTTGGGAAGGAATATTTGTATTTGGTGGATATCTTAGTTTCTGTGTGACCTAGACCCTCTTTCTTTTCAATGGTGTGCCATTACATAAATCTTTCACAGCGCAGCATAGGTGCGATTAATGTATCACACAGTCTCGACCAACAGACACCTTTTTTTTTTTTTATTACAATTACTCAGCCTTCTTTTTTTACCTGGCTCGTCAAAAAATAGACTCCTTCTGATATTCAGTTCAACCCCCAGCTCCTCTGGCTCTCTGCTCATCAATTATTGAATAGTTCTTCTTAAATGGAGCCGGTAATGTCTCCCGGTGGAATAGGTCATTCTTTCTTCCACAGTGACTCCGGTAGAAATCTCCAAAAATGTTGGCAAGTTATGTTTTGTTTTTTTTAAGAGTTACAGTTGGTATATTTCTGGCTTAGAGACATCCCAATACATGTTTATTTTCTAGAAATGACACTGTCCTATGGTCAGCCACCCACACTTAGAATTTTTCTTTTATAGTCTCTTTAAGGTATGCAGATGGAATATATAAGCTGATTTTATTTTATTTTCTAAGTGATGGTTGGACAAAAGGAACAAAAAGAGGAATGACACACATGGCACAAGTGTTTCTGTGTCTGAAAGCAACAACTTGTACTTTGTTCGCACCTGTAGCTTCTTGCTCCTTGGGAGGAAAGTAGCACTTGTTGCAGATTACATGCATCTATTAAATGATCATTAGGAACTTTAACCACCTCTTACCACCTTTTGAAATAGACTTAATCTCAGTGTGTCTATCTATGCATTGAATTATCCAGTTGACCTTTGGTTCATCTAGCCATCCAATTTGTCTCATCTACTCTTCTTTTTGTGATGTTTAAGTCTGTCATCTTCTTTCTCTTTACAGTCTGGTATTTTTTGCCATTTTAAGGCCTAATGTCTGTATGACAATTTGTGGAAAACTTGTACTTTTTACTTTAAAAATTTAAAAATAAGTGATAAGAACTAGAAAATTGATTCGGAGTCTCAAAAGTTATCAAATGTTGACATGCAACCGTCTAGGAACCTTGTGATTGGAAAAAAAAAAACGAGGCTAAAAATGACAAAAATCAATTTCTTTTTTTTGGAAAGTATAAGAAAGTATAAGCCAAAGACTGCTTCTTTTCAACTGTGCCAAAGAAAAAGTCAGACAACTAAAGATGGCTTTGCACCACAGAGCAGACTGTGAAATTTGAATATCGATTGCCCAGTTATTTCAGGCCTTGGATTGCATTAGTAGTTTGGCAGCAGATTTAAAAGGCTTTGGCTGCCCACCAGAGACTGAACCACAATTGGTATCCCTTTATGGAAACAGAAAAACAAACTGTTTTTCAGCCTCATCTTGCATAGGTTTGAATCCCTCCTGGCGTGATTCTCCATCAAGAGGAAAACCAAATTTGCTTAATTGAGAGTGGGCTGCTGCCACCAAGATTGAGAGTGGGTTTAGTTTGACTTATAACTGCAGAGAAGAAAGATGGCCTGTGCTACACTGGGATTGTTGATGAATAAAATGTCTCTGGTCTCTGGGAGATTTTGGTCTGCAGAGTGCATGGACCATGGATGCAGTAGGTAACCATGACACCCTGGTTGCTTAGCTGCAAAGGGGATCATAAACAGATGCCCCTCTTCCAATGTGAATAATTTTTGCTTTGCTACTTTCTCTGTTATCAAATTTTGTTTTCAACACTGGGCAAACTAAGTGAGAAAACTCTCATTCGAGTACCCTCATCACTCTTTTCATGTATAAAACTCTGAATTGCTTGTTTAGCAGCTTTCGTGCTCATTAACTTGTCTGAAGAGGATGAGAACAACAGTGTAAGCAGTGGAATAGGCTTTTTTTGAATGTTGTGTTGTGAAGTGGTCTGTAATTATGGAGGAGACACTGATCTCTAGTGTCTGCAAGTGCGTTATTAGGCTGCCACTTGATGACATGGTGTGAGTCATTAGCCTCTGCTGTTAATCTTAATAACCGAGTACAGACTCATGGATTCATAGATCCATTTACAGAGCTGTAACAAAGTATTCTCTCCTTTGAGAGATAACCTTTTGTTGTTTGTTACATGTTTTTGATAACATGATTAAATGCAGAAAGGGATCCCCCCCACCTCCCCCTCCCAAATGGTGTCTTCATTTATTTTAAAAGCATGAATAAATTGTATTAAGTCCTGTTGTTTTGTCCATCGTAATGAGCCACACCCAGGTCTAAGTGCCAGATTGGTTTGCTTGGACAGCATTTGTTTTATTCCATGTAGATTCAATAGTTGTTAAATTGTTCATGTATTTACTCTGGTGTCTGGTGTCCGCATGACCTTTTGTTCACGACTTCTACCTCTCTCTTTCAGCACATTTTGTTCTCGTGTCTTCAGAAAAGAAAGAAAATCCAAAACACATGTCACACCTCTACGAAAATTTGAAATTGGTATTGTGGAGAAACAGCCAAATAAGGTTGTATCTAGTTTGGCTGATTCAAGTTGGCTAGCGATTTACTCAAAATAAAAAGTGTGGAATTAAACATCGTTGTAAATTTGGCAGGCAATTACCAGGCATTTTTCTAGCAACAGGCCCTTGTTTTATTTGATCATTTATGGCCCAAGCTTATCTTTTTCACACTATGAAAACATACATCTGGATCTTGGTACTAATGTGTGCTTAAGGAATTGAGCTGGTTTTGTGACTGTGTGTGCTTCTGGCCACCGGTGACTCATTATTCACCACTTCCTGGAGTGTGTGTGTATGTGGCTGCTTTTGTCAGTACAGCTGTTGGACTCTGTGTGTGGCTCCACTGAACCTGCTTTTTGTTTGTCATCTCTGTTTTCCTACATGATGCTTATCAGACATACAGTATGCATACTAAAAGGGGAGTGTGTGTTTGATGTCTCCCTTATTAGAGCTCACTGCCTTGCTCACGCTGCTATTTTCAGTCCCATTTAGCTGCGGACAAGAACACCTGTGCTCAAATAACAAACAAAATTACACTCATTCATTGTGCTGCTCACTTAATTTCCTTTACTGAAAATATATTTGATTTCAATGACGGGTGCATCAATAATGGTGGAATATCTGCCACAAATTGATTCCCTCACCTGTTGCTATAAAAAAAAAGCAGTTTTTCAAATATCAAGTTGGTCACAAAGTTATCTAGAATCTTAGTATCTCGAGATTAGCACAATAAACCAAAGGATAGGTGTGATTATTATGTAACGCATTGTACAGTAGCAACCTGGGTGTTGATTTTGGTGCACAGAGCTGCCACGTAAACACTCCAGCTGGGTGCAGCGGTTCTTGGGTCTCATTTTCAGCTAGCTGGTACGCAGATAGCAAAGCATGATCTGCTTGCTGAGGACGGGATGAGTTATCAAACCAGGGCATGATGACTGATCTCCAAACCAACACCCATGTCTAACAAGTGGCATTCTGCAAAGCTAGCATGTTTTAATGCTTCTTTCTCTGTGTAAAGGAGCAGTGCTGCTGGATAATTTGGCATCGTGCATGTACTTACGATACAGTTGTTTTCCTTCTGTTTCCATTGTGTGTGCCTTTGTGTGATGTGTGCAAATGTATTTCCCCCTTTCTTTTTCTCCCGCCACCCCCTCTCAGTACTTCCCTCCCAGCTCCCCATGGGCTGAGCAGGATAGATCTGACTAAAGTGGTGCCAGTCACAACAGCAGATGCTCATGTTTCCTCTGCTCTCCCATGCATCCCTGCATATCAGTGGTGTGGCAGGTGTGTCTGCGTGTTTGTGTGTATGCGTTCGCTCCTGGCAGGACTAGACGCTCTAATCAGGGTGATGGGAGGGTGTGTGTTTTATACAGTACCCGAGTGTGGTGCTTACAGAGTATGAAAATCACAGGAGCTAGAGTGTTTCTGCATCAGAAGAACATATATTGTCCCTGTAATTTTATCTGAAATCATCTCGGTTAGCTGAGATGTTTCTTCAAAATTCACCCCATTCATCCATTTAGATGTTCCATCTGTTCTGATGGGATTATTCAAATGAGAAAAAACTCAAATTAGACAAATGGCTTCCTTCAAAACGTGGCGAAAGTTGCTTTTGATCATTACAAGGAATCAGTTAACCTATAACAAGATGCTAATTAAGGTAAAACTAATTAGGAAAAAGAACATGTAGTAAATACACAAGAGAGTTTTCTGTGGTTCTTTACCTTGGAGTGAGTTCACACATAGTTTGGCACTCTTTTAGATTTTACCCACACAAACTGAAGGATCATCCTTTCTGTTGCCCAGGCCTTCATTATATCATTGCACCCGATTTTGATAATCTCAACCCCCAGGTCTGGATCCAGGAGGATCCACCAGTGTCCCTAAAACTGTCAAGGCCAATAGCAGTGTCTACCATCATCTACACCGATGAATTGCTCTATGCAATTAGTCTATGCCAGTGGCTGAAATGAGCGTACTAAATATGGTGACGAGAGCTGAGATAAGGATCCTGTATCATCTGGTGGGAGCCATAAGTAGACCAGCTGATCCTCCTGATTGAAAGGAGTCAGTTGAGGTGGGCTGGGTCTCTGATCACAAAGAACACCTCCCTTTAGAGGTTTTCCAGTCAACTTCTAAAGATAGATTAGAAAAGAAACCACAACTTGCTAGTCGAGCCATTTATTTTCCTTCTGGGGTGGGAACATGCTGGGGTTTTCCAGAGTGGACTGTGGAGGGAGAGGGCAGGATTTTCCTCCCTGACCTCTTAGCTCTCGTGATCTGATTTCTTTAGACCTAGCTCTGACCATGACCTGATCTCAGAAGGGCAATTGATGGATGGATCTTGGGCATAAAACTACACAGCATAAACCAGGCATAGATCTTTGCTGCTAGTTTTAAGATTTTTACCTATAAAGTACTTCCGTCATTATTTATATTACACATGTCATTTTAGTTCATGTGGCTCTCTTGGGTGGAAACTCTGTAAAACACTGGAATGGATGTAATGGAGTAGCTAGAAAGTGACAGAAACTAAACCAGCTGCTGGCCTTTGACCTCTGAACCTTTTCATCTGCCGCTCAGTTCCTCATTAACATGCGTGCGTCTGTTTCTGTCAGTGTGTGGATGCACAAATTAGTGCCCAGGTGTGTGTAGTAGTGAACAGATGCTTGAAATCTGAGATAACAACTCTGTGAGCTGAGGTTTGTCGACGATGAGGTCAGTAGGTCCTGCAAATATTCCATCTGCAGAGAACTCACTTTGAGTAAAAAACTATGAATTTATGTTACTAAATGGGAACACCGGAGTGGAGGAAAACATATTCTTGTTCATTTTTAAAAAGTGTCAGTGAAATGCTACTTGATAGTCAAAAGTTAATTGAGGTTTGTGGACAAACATCATTTCTTGCATGAAATAGTCCAGTTTTTCTGACCCTTGTTGAGTATACAGAAATGCATAATTACAACTAAGCTATTCTATGAATTATGCGAAAAAGGGCAACGTTATGTGTAGCTTAGTAACACTTTTTTTTTTTTTTTTTCCAAAAAGCAAGTGGTTTGCAAAGTGAGCCCTTTTTTGAATATGGTTTGATTTGTTTGATCATGAGTTGATATACCATCAAGAAAACTCTGATGAATTTTTTTGTATTCCCAAACTAAATGTGGAAATCGATTGTTTGTTTTGTTTTATTTCTATATCAATTTTAACTGATTCCTCTCATTTGGCTCGTAAAAACAGCAACAACAATACAAATCAATTGTTTGTCTTTGAATTAGTCTTGAGCTTGACAGGAAAGTGAAAGCACAATTCCCATTTGGCTTTGGCCACTTGCATTTCAAACTGTAGGAAGGAATTGTGTGCTTATATATGTCCAGTAAAAAAAACCACCATGACCCCAACTATCAGCACACATCTTTCTCAAAATATTATACAAGCTTTTCTGTGGTTAGAGTTATGGATTCCCTTCTCCCCCAGTCCCCACCCCTAGAGGACAGGAGAAAGTGTACCAATGTGTACCAATAACACAAATGTAAAGAGAAATGAAGCTGAGATTGTTTTTGAGCTAACCTGATTTCAAATGACAATAGCATCGGCCCTCAGCATGTGCCATGAGATGTGAAATGATGTCAAGCCAGATCTTTGGGGAACGGGAAGGAAAATCTACATTGGCAGTTGCCTCTGAGCCAATAGACAATTCAGTGAGGAAGTCATTTTTAGCAAAAGAAAATCTTGATAGGTTTACATATAGGGAAAAGATATTTGTAGGGCAGTGATCAAGTTATGTATTTTAAAATATAATTTAGTAGTTACACTTAAAGTCATAATACATAAAATTAAAATGTCAGTAAAACAGTATATTTTTTGTTTTATCAGAGATGGATCAAGTTTTTCCAGGCTGGTAATAATTTCTACTTTCTTGCCTGACCTGCTGAATCAAAGTTCAACCAGTTCTCATTTTATTCAAGGAAAAATATCCCAATTCTTATCTGTAGATGATTAATTATTGCTTTTTTTTGTTTTTATACTTAGTTTTTCCTTGAGCACAAATGTGGCAACTATATTCCAAAGTGCATTTTACATTGAGGCACAGCAATCAAAAACACTTTGATTGCTGTGATTGCCTTAATTTCAAAGCAAAAACTATATCAGTAATTCACTAAATGAATCCCTCCCACCTCCCACTCTCATTTGATGAGTAAATTTGTTTCCTCGTCAGATTTCTTCTCTTTCTGCATGACTTAATGCTCTTAGAGCCGTGCATATCAAAAGGAAGAGATAGATTTCATATTTCCCTGGGGAAATTAATAGTACAGTGCATTTCTGGACCAGGTACAGATTAAAAACTGGGCCCATAATAAACCCATTAACCTAGTCATTAGGATCTGGGGAAAGATTGAATATGTGGGTATCTAATTTTAGAGTAACACTGTCGTCACTGCTTCTTACAAATGCCTTTAGGAGGGAAGATATTGAGTGCACTCTCTTGAATTTGTGGCCAACTAAGGGGCAATGACATCAAATTTTATATTTAATTAATTTCATGATCACATCTTTGACAATTGTTTGTTGCTTTTTCCCCCCCTGAAATTAATTTCTAAAACCATCTTTCTTCCACTCTTTTTAGAGACTTGCAACTGAGGCCGAAAAATTTCAAAAGGAACATGAGTGGACAGTCGACGGTGAGGTGAGTGTGTGGCCACGGCCCGATCTGATAAGTTCATTAACACACACCCCGTGTTGCATAAAGATCAAGTGGTGCAGTAAGCTGCATGTGCAGAGTGAGCAGAGCGATGTGTTATCTAATACGATTGTAGTAATTTAGCAAATCTCATTACAGTAACAATTGTATTTTAATAACTGTGTAAAAAATGGCATTTCATTATCTCTCGAAACAACCTGAAAAGAAGCAGACCTGGTCATAAGGAACACTAATACACTACTTTATCTCTTCCAGTTTTCCAGTTTTCATTACTCTGAGTATAAACAGCGCATTAAAAGGGAATTCACAGCTAATGTGAAGTCATACTTGTTTTACTCGTTAAGTCACAACGTCTGACTGCTCGCACAGTCGTTGGTGTTTTTTAGGGGTTTCACGTGTTGGTTTTCTAAAATTATTATTTAATTTTATAAATGCCATCATATTGCAGCCAATTAACAAATGAAAAATACTGAGTGTTCATTCAGTGATGGAGGGAAAAAGAAATTGAAGGCAGCCATTAAAGCATTTAGGTTTAAAATCCCCCCCAGTGCTTCCAAATCTTAATGACTTTATTCCATTAAACATTTTGGCATTGTTTAATATTGTGCATATTTTGTAGTGTTGAAAGAAGCTAAAGTAAAAAAATATATCTTTAGTAGACTGACTGATTTATACATTATATAACTCAACAGATTTGCTGCCCTGGCACAGTACATACCTTTTAGCTTAATTAACTAAAATTGTGTGACAGAGCCCAATGGAAAATAACGGTATTCTCTGTATGCAAATACAAACCGTATGTAAAAATTATACTGAACTGATTGAAAAACATTGCGGCTGAGCCAAAAACTATTCATATCCATGGCAGGTTTAGGCCTAAGTAGTGTTTTAATTTTACTAATAGATTTCACTTTTAGTGGTCCAATCAGAGTCCTGACTTGAATCTGAAAGGAAATTTGTGGAGTAGCTACAGACTAGCATAATGACAACAAGTTCTGTCAGTCTGTAGCTGGTCATGTATTTTAACAGTGTTTGGATCCAAGTTTAATCTAGAATATCTCAGTCCAGATTTGATGAGGCATCGATGTGTAATTCTCATTGTGGTAACTTTGAGTAAAAATGCCAAAGATTCTTGACATTAATACAAATATTTAAAGCATATAGAGCATGATTTTATTACAGATAGCTTGCCAGTGGTGATTTAAAACAGTGCTTCCTCCTATAGTTGCCACACAGTGGTGGTTCATGTTTTGTTTTTTTTTCTTAACTGGAATGCTTCCATCAGGTAAATTTAACATTCCTAAGCAGAGGAACATCCTTTTGGGAACTTCTTCCTTCTGATATTCAGTACTTCAAAACCATGGCTGATGCAATGAAATCCTTGCAGTGTATTTGTCTGTGTATTATGAGATAAAATAACCAACCTTTTTAAGCTAAAAAGCTTTATGGTGCAGCTTTGAAGAGATTCTTGTCACTAGTCATGATGCAAATTATAGGCAATGGTTAGGTAGGTAATTTTAAATCTCATTAAGTCAAAGATGCTAATAGTTTCCTGGTAAAGTTAAATGTTCGTTGTCTTTATTTTGGCTTTTTGCAAAACTGTAATTGGATTAACAGTGTTTCCAGTGTTCATGGTTGCATTTTATTAATACATAAAAATCAATTCCAACTGAAAAATTGACGGTTTTAACAAAACGTACAGTACTATGGAGCATTGGTTTTGTATGTTTTACAATAGAACAAAGCGATTTACCTTTTTTTCTTGTTTTTATTTGTACAAAGGTTTTTATATAAAAATAGAACCTAATTACCCGATTCATGACCTGAAAATTTTAAGCAGATGCTTGTGTTTGGCTTTAGTTTGATTACAAACCCTTTGAGCTAACTTTACAGTGGCAGCAGCACTTGCTGTCCTGTTGTTGTACGTGGCTGTAAAGTAAGCAGACAGGTGGTGGGAGTCGGTGAACCAGCTTGATTGCTCTGGGGCATTAGAACGTCAACACTGTGGCTAGCTTGTTAGCAACCGACTAGCCTGTGTACTGACAGGAAGCTCAACAGTGCAAAATAACACCACTTCCCTTGCTGATTCCTGCTGTCAGTACAGGGCCCTACAATATAAAGGAGAAAAATGTTTAAAGGGGCAGAATTATGTAAGCTTTTTTTTGTAACTTTATGGGGTTATTGTGTCACTCATTCCTGATCTCTTCCTTTCTGTCTTTGGACCATTTTGCAGGCTAACGAACTCAAGTACTACAATGCCAAAGATGGCGTAAGTACATATTAATTCACTTTTTTAGCAGAACACATTATGTATACTTTGTCAACAACCAAATAGTAGATATCACTGACAACTGATATCTACTATCAGTTGTAGATATCAACTATCTACAACTATCTTTAACAGGTTCACACCTGTTAAAGGTTCACTTTTGGTTCTGTCAAAAAATCATCTTGGATGTATAAAACATGCCTTACATGTATAAGGCATGTTTTATACATCCAAGATGTATAAAACATGCCTTATGAATTCCTCTTGAACTATTTTACATCTTGTTCCGTATTGGATTTTTTTTTATAATGCTGTGCATATTTGTGACTGAGAGGAAAATGATGCGTGTTTTTGAATGATCACGTTTTTTCCCCTAAACAAAAATCCATTAACGTGCAACATACGTTATGCATCCACTCCCTTTATGTCAAACCTTTTATAGAATCACAGTGCAAGTGAAAGTCTAGGTAGCCATGTCTTTTTTAACTTAACAGGTTTTGTTTCATTTGAATTCATTTGCACAGGTAAATAAGACCGCATTGAAAGAAAAAGAAAAAGATAAAGATAAAGATAAAGAAGAGGACAAGAGCAACAGGTTCATTCCAGAGGACTTTGAAATAGACCCCGACTTCAAACGTCTCGTCTCTTACAACACCACTGCCGTCCACATCCCCACTGACATATACGAAGGCTGTAAGTGGAATAGAATAAACTTCATTGTAAGAAAAAATATCCATAAAAACTTATTTGATAAAACAAAATAAAAACAGATAAAGATGAATTATGATGCAGCAATGGAAAAATGTACTAGGGGACAGACTAGTAAGGCTCTCTGCCTGAGCAGTTGTTTAGGTAGAGGAATCCCTCCCTCATTTTCAGTAGGTGGTGAGAAAAATTTATTTTTGCTTTGCCAATTTGTTTGGCCCGAAAACATCAAGATTTTCCCTGCCATCAATCCTGTGATGTTTTATTGTCATTCTATTTTTTTTTTCTTGACTGAGTTGATTCACCCACTTGTCACTCTGGTGTGAAAATGAATTATCTTCCTTGTGAGGTAATTTAATTAGTCCCACAGCACACAGTCATTCAGAGGAAACCTAAAGGAGTCAAATCTAAATCCATAGCAAATATCTTACTGGCCATTAATCAGAGAAAATCTGGTAGTGGTTTAGAATTGTATTTAACTACGTGTACTGTACTGTATGATTCGGTTTAGTGAGAGACTTCATGCTGCTCAGACCTGATCAACTTGCAGTCACACCAGTGTTAAATATTTCTGCTTGTGAGGATTTCCACTCTGTTCTAAGAAATGGCATTCTAATGACCATTCTTGAGGATAAGCCTTGCTTAAATGAATTCAGCCAGAACCAACATTGGCCAAAAGTTTGGGAGATTCAAACTCTAGATCTAAAACACAAATTGATTTTTTTTTTTTTTTATCCTACTGAGATACCCAGTCACAAAATATAAGGGCTTAGAGACAATTGCAGTAGTTAAACTATGAATGTTTCGTCATCAACAACATTAATGTTAAGTTAGATGTGGAGATGTTTGGTATTTGAACATACATGTCAGTTAACACTGCTTTTGTGATAGAAATTAGTTTTGTACAAAGCACATGATTTACATGTTATTGTAGGAGAGTAATGCAAAACTAACAGACCTAACAAACATGACATATTCTGTTGATTCTGTTATTGAATTATTGAATGTGCCATGTTTACAATGATGGCAGTGTGCAATTCAATCAGTGGGGTCATTCACATAAAAACACAGCTGTTAAATATTCATTTTATTCATTTCTAGTTATCCTTTTTTAAGCGTGAATACAATATTTCCTGGTATATTTCTATAACTGGTATAGAACATTCACACACATCCTGTTTTCAGTCGCCATCACTACGGTCACCATCTACAGTATACTTCAATAATAAAACGCTCAGCCTTTGAGCACCATCTGCATTGTAGACAGTTGAAGTATTCTAGTCTAAATATAGTTCAAATGCCATCCGCCCACTGGTCAGCACACTAGCCCCCTCTTTACCCTGGTCACCAGCTGCTCCCTTCCCTCATGCTGATCACTGACTCCACCAACATTTCTTGATCTGCTCACAGCATGTCAGGACACCCAAAACTGATCCTCTTTGAAGAAATGCTTGTGAGAAATATGATGCCATTATTCTGTGTTCATCTCACAAACAGCTTCGCTTTTTCACTTTCTGTTTTTACACAGTCTTTAAACATTTCATTTGTTCCTTTTGTTTCAAAACAGCCACATTTTAGAATCAGTTGATGAATTTCAGTGTATTCAAAGCATTAAATGTTTAATAAAAATATCTTTATGTACATATTAAATATACATTTCATATGTCAGATTATGGGTCAACAAAAACAAGGTAAGATTGCAACTTTAGTTGTTTTGAGAAACTAATAATTCTCTTTGTTATAATACTAAAAAGTCTATAGATTCCAAGTTGTTAAATAAGCTACAATAATCCAATCTAGATTTCACAAGTCCATGTTGTGAAATCTAGATAGAGGGGTGTATTTCCATACACCCCTCTATCTATGATAACCCAAATTGTTAAAAAAATATTGAAAGTGAGTTGCTATTTTACAGATTTAAATTGTAGAATTATTCAGCTTAGGCTTGTCCAGGCTAAGTATCCTAAAATTTAAACATTTCATAAAATCTGTCTAGACTGTTTTAAAAACGTTCTATCAATATCTTTAGTGGCTAATTGTAAATTAATTTCTGTGTTTTCACAACGTGTACAAATCATTCTCATCTCTCACCATTTCTTTTTTTCTACTACAAACATACAGTGCTACCATATTCTTTAAAAAGGGGTTCAGACTTCTTCAGTGCATTTAGTTGTTGACTATCTCACAGTGTTTCTACAAATGAACTCTTTTCAGTTCAACATAGCTACTCCACAACTTTTCTAATTAAATTGTGAGAGTATTAAACATAGATATAGGATGTCAAGCTTAATCGCCTAACTTCTCAATTGGGGCTCATAACAACAGCTTCAATTCACAAAGCAACTAAAAGGTTCTTTGTGAGATAGGTTACACCTTATACATTTGTCATTTTTGTTTCAGAGATCATCACAGGAGCCAATTTGATTTTTCTTACCATATGTAGTCTATACCTTTGCAAATAAACATTTAATCTAAATGTTTAAATTAAAACATTTAATAAAGGGTTAGTTGTTTTTTTTATGTGATATTATGGGTAATAGAAAAATGTCATACTTGTTGGAAAAGGAAATGCATCCTCAGGCGGTTAGTCTTATACTGTATGAACTCATTTAATCAGTTTAATCGGTCGATTGCGAGTCAGCCAGAATGAACCTTTAAGGTGATGCAACATCTTTCTGAAAATGTTTATGGAATCATTGACAGCAACAACTTTACAGAATTTCATTACAATAAAGTAGATTTTCCCATTAAGCTGATCAAACTGGTATAGAATTGACAACTATCTTTGTGGTTTTTAGGCAGTTATTCTAGGACAGCCTACAAACTAAGAACACTTTAAATGGAGGCAAGTCTTCACACTGACACACTCTGTCTTTCTTCTGGATGCAGATACACACACACTTGCCATGGATTTGTCAACAAGAAGGCAAATCCACAGCTGCAACATAACAGGCAACACAGTAGTAATCCTATGAGCCCAGCTTATGTTTATATATTAAATTTGAAAGAAAAACAGGCAAATCTCAGTGGAGGGAAATAGGTTGATTTATATTGAGGCATACAACTTGATGATATTGCTTTAGTTTGTGTTTATTACCATCAACTGAGTGTTCAATATCAGTTTTGGCAACAATATTAACAGTAGGCCTTCTAAATGCAACAGACTACATCACATGACTTTTATATCCTTATACAGCGAGTCACTCCCAATAAGGCGGACTATAAATGTGCAGTGACGGGCCTCTGAGGCCTCTGACTGTGCAGACATTTTGTCATTGCCAAATGCACTCGGTTATTTTTACAAGCTGCAGTTATAATGATGAAGAGGCTTGGGGTTGAGTTCGGGAGATTCAATAGTGCGTTATGCTCAGTATGATTCAGTCATCTTTTTTAATTATTTATTTTTTTCTAATAGTGAGTGGACTACTGGCAGCTCGGCTTGGGGTATACTTTTAGTTTCTCATCTGTAGAAAAGGCCAGTTTATTTATTCCACTTAAAGCTCAATACATTTATGGTCAGTAAAATTTCAGTATTGAACTTAAGTAACAATGGGAAGATATTTCCAAGTTTGACGCAAAAGTTGGCACGTTTCTGAAAACTGTAGGGTTGTAGTTGGAGGCCTTCACTTTTTATCCTCCTTTTGCTGGCCATAATAAATATAAAAATAGATTGCATGCTGCAAGATTTCAAGTAACACCCACTTAGTTTACATACCCACCCAAGTTGCATCGTTTTCTTTCCTAAAGGTTTCTAAACCTCCAAGGACATTCTGACTTTTATCTTTTCTCTTCTGTTTGATTAGCATCTAGAAGATGCATGCAACAAAAATCAAAAAGGAATCACTTTGAAGAAGATTAAAGAAATAATTAAACCACCATAATAAGTATACTTGCATATCAAGAAAAGGAAAACAAGTAGCTGAGTTGTACCCAAAATATACAGAAGTAGCTTGCAAATTTAGCCATATTTTTCAGCATATTTGGACATGCTGGAATCTCAAACTTCAATGTAGTTGGGACAGAGAGCGAATACACCCTTTTGCTATTGCGTTTTAAAGAAATGTCGGCAATGCAGGTCGTGAAAAACTGAATTCATTATAGGCATTTCCTGCCAAAATGGTTGCACAACAAAACACCCACAAAAGGATCACTCTGTGGGTGAAAGAACTGATAACTTTTGATGTTTCCTATAAGTGTTTTTAATTTAACTGCTTCTTGTCTATCTCCTCCAGTGTCCACTTGTTTTGCTGTATTAGAGCCAGTTTGCATGTAAACAAAAACCATGAGTAAGAAACTTTAGCAGTGCTAAAGCTGTTCTTTTGTTTGTTAGGTTTTTTTTTTTAGAATGTCTACTTTGACAAGTTTTGTCTCTAATGAAGTTCGGATTAAGTTGGTCTATTTCTCTGCGGCCAATGAAGGCCTCTGCTCCTAAGTTGTCCACCTGCAACGTGAACACCTGTGTCAGTAATTTGCTCTTTGCCCGCTCACAGCCTAGATTTGGATGAAGTTCTTGTTAGCCCAGTTGTAAAGTTGTTATGGGTATAGCAACTCCCAGCTCTTGAAATGATGACCAGCTCCCACTCTGCTGCCACTCTGGCTGGCCAGTACATTCAGAGTTGCCATGGTAATGGGCATCTTGGTTAAAGGAAAAGCAGAGACTTGGACACGCCCAGATGCGCCTCTCTGGCGTGAGGAGAGTCGGTTGTAACTTGATTATGGGACTCGGTCTAGACGAGGCTAGACCCTTTTGCTTTTTATGATGCTGTAGGAGAGCTGTATAATCCACTGCTTTTATGTAAGAGAAGACTTTCTGCAGAGCCAAAAGAGTTGATCTCATATTGGTTTCCCTTAACCTTAGCTCCATTTCATTAGGCATAATAAATGTTGCTTCCTGGTGGCAAATGTGCTACTGTCTTTCTCCCCCACATGATTGGAATCTATTCTCTGTGCTGATCCAGTGTGGGTGGTCAGACTGGGATTTATCTAGTGTTTGTGTTCGCACACTTAAACCACGGATGAATCAGCCTGTCTGCATGCATGATTGTGATCGAGGGAGAGCTGGAAACACTTGAGGTGTGAGAGTTTGCGCGCGTGCGTGTGCGTGTGTGTCACGTCACGTGCACGTAATGCGCCGTATAGGGATCTCGTGGCTGCATATGCATGTCTTCTCGCTCATTAGGCAAAGCAGTGTGGAAACGATGAGAGGAGATGAAAGGGGAATGTTGTGGCCTTGGCAGGAGATCCGAGACTCGTCTGATGCCCGTTTGCATCTACGCTGTGTGACACCTGTCAGCCCTAGACATGCACACACTGTGATGCGCTGAGATACTGTGACTGGGCGTGTGTGTGTGTGTGTGTGTCTGCGATTGTGTTATTGCCAAAGTCCTTTTGGCAAAGCTCACAGCTTACAAATGGATTTTCTTTTCTACTCGCACCCTTGTGCCACTTTATACACATCCTATTTCATTTATAAAGCTTGCAGCCAAACTCTGAGGTGCACTTAAATCCATCTTCCTATCCTTCCTTCTCCATCCTTGTCTCACTGTCATTACATCTATAACTTGTGTCCCTTGCGAGGAGTTGGATGCCTGCCCGTGATGTTCTAATCGGCTAAGTGGGGGTCCCATTTGGATGCGAGGAGGCTCCCAGACAGTTGTCTCCTAATCTGATTTCACCTCTTCTATAAATCAAGAACATAGGGAGACAGAAGATGTCTGTCCTTATCTGTTTTGTGACCTCAAGCCCCTATCTCATGTGGGAGAAAATAAGTGGCGGGACATACCATTCCTTTTATTTCTTACAGTCTCTTCCTATTTCTTCAGCCTCCCATAGAGTCACCCGTCTCTCCTCTTCTTTTAGGGAGGCTCTTCTCACTCTACTTGTTAGTTTAGGTAGGCTGCCATGTTTTAGTGGGTTTTAAGTTATGCCACGGTCTTTCCGATTTTGAATATGGCTTAAACAGAACTGAGTGAGACATTCAAAGTTTGGATTATAGTTGCAAACTTTGGAGTTGGATTATAGATTATAGGATTACACCAGTTCTCCTCTAAATGTCATAACATTCAGAAGTTGCAAAGTAGAAAGATATCTTTGAATAGAAGACCCTTTCTGATTCAGTGATTACAGGTTTTCCCCACCGGTTCTTCAACCATGTTATTACTTTCAAGTGCACCAGCAGAGTCAACTACCAGTTAGCTGATGGAAGGGAACAGCAGAGTCAACTTCATGGCACAGAGCAGAGTTCCCTCGCAGTTTCACTTCCCACTTCTAATTTACTGCTGGAATCATGTTTTTCTCCAAACATGTTCCCCTGTCTTCTTGACTGATGAATTTAATCTTTTTTAAGTCAATTCTTCCGTTGCTTTTAATGAAAACCCTAAGAGTTGCTTTGCACTCCCTCTACCTCAGCAACATGGTGACAGTTGGTAGGAACAAATTTGTTTGCGTTTGTTTCTACAAATGCCTATTCCTAAAAAAGCTCAATCATTGGATTACATCTGCTGTATATTCCTTTGTTAGCTGTCTGTCATACATAAGGCTTCATTTCCTTGTTTTTCCAATGTTGCCTTATTGTTTTCTTTTCTCCCATCTCACCCAAGCAAAAAGACACTCACGCCAAAATACATGTGTAAAAAAAAAATTGTATATTAAGCTGTGACTTGACATATTTTTCACATCTAGAAGGAAAAAAAACCTTTTACTCTGAGCCATATTTTCTGAGAGACACTGATCCACGCTTGTCGCTCTGAGTATGCAAACACTGAAAACCGCACGTGTTACCCTCTGAAGTCCCTCGGGAAATGATGCCACGGCTGACAAATAGAGCCGACCAGTGCTTACATCGCTGTGGTGACACCTCTCTTCCTCTCGCCACAGTGACCTCGAGCAAGTAACAGGCACGTCACTTCACAGATGGATCTTTTTACACCAAAACTGTGATTTGTTCCGTCATTCAGCTGGGATTAGATCCCCGCAACATAGAAGTTAAGGGCTCCGCTCTGCATGTTAACCTGCTCTATTACTCTTGTGTTTTTGTGACAGATGTCTATATTTAAATTCTAGTTGGAGACCAATAAAAAACATATATTTCTTTTGCAATGGTTTCAGCTTTTCCTGAAAATGAAAACATACTATTGCTTCTTTTTTTAGGGCTTTATTTGGACAGACGCGTCTAGTAAGTGGTGTCAGTTGTACCAGCAGAACTAATCCAATAGAATCCAGACTCGGGGAGTATCAGGTTGTTAGACCTGAAAATATTTTTTACTGCTTACAATTGGGACACAATTTGATTCACAAAAACCTCTCATGTATTGGCTAAAGTCCATCCCTGTCTTGCATTGTGGGGGGGAAAACCCTAACTAAGGTTAAAGGGATGGTGAAAAGCCATGGAGAGCAGGAGAGCAGAACACAAAGTCAGGTGATAGGATTGTAAAGGCAAACAATTTGAACACTGTTAGACGTGGAGTATAGGATTTTAAAAATAAACAATGCTTAATTTGACTAATTTATGTTACTTATTCCACTGAAGCACTCTTAAAATTTACAACCTCAGCTTGCGAAACATGCAGTGCTTTAACTTTGCAAGATCCAGAGTGCAGATCTCTGATGGGCTGATTGGGATTATGATAGGGGGCCCAGCAGATACCATTGTCAGGCAAAGCAGTGGAAACCTGATTATGTTGTAAAATTGGGGAGCAGGAATGGAGCGCTGAACATCCTCACAAACTCAAAATGTTGTTGTTTTTTTTAAACTTCTACCATCAGGAACACTCCACGAGAGTGCTACACCACTTTCTGCTTTCAGCTGGTGGAATCCTTAACTTTTTCTAGGATTACATACTTCGTATCATTGAATTGTTAAATTTTTTTATTCTATTTTGTTTTTCACATTTGCTTTGTTTGCCATTAAAGAAAAAACAGCTGATGAACTGATTTGATTAAAATGCACTATGCTCCCATATACCCTACTGTATTTGGACATATGGGGACATTTGGCTAATAATTGAACAAAGTAAACAGTGATGCTCAAATGCTAAGGGTTTTATTAGATTTTTCTCAATATTTGTATTTTTTGTTGAGGCTTTTTTCTGGTGAATTGTCTTGCAATATAAAGTTAGTTGAATCACATCAAAGTCTCTCATATTTTTTTGTCTTGGAGTACTCTGTTGAAAAAATTTATTTTATGTCTTATTCCAATTGTACTTTGACTCACATAAGACCCCTCTCGAGATACTTAAACAAGCCGTGCAAAACCTCATTTTGACTTTCAGTCTGCTCTTCCTGGTAGTTTGCAGTAGCCTGATCATTGCCTTTTTCGATTTTCATCTGGGTTCAGTGCTTCGTCTGGGATTTCTCCCATTGAGCTTGATTTGTCAGGGCTGGTTTTTACCAAACTAAGTTTACAGTGATAATGGTTGAAAAAAAACAAGCTATGCATTTAGAGCAATAAGTATTATGAGTTTCTGGGGAAAAGCAGAAAAGCACTGTGTGCTTCTGGCTATGGAGTACTCAGCAGATTTTATCTACTTCCAGAAATGTCAGTTGTAATTATTCTGAATCTCATGTTTTGGCCACTTTCTGCTGTTGCAGAAGTTGATGTTTTTAGAGCAGTTTAAAAAAATATATCATCATAGGAGACTTATGTCAGTTTGAATAGCCGCAAGACCGCTCTATTCTCCCAGCAGTCGCCATCAGTAACGTAATACTGCACAAGCTGTATTTTTATTTTTTATTTTTATGTGGGCATCAAATCATTCCTTCTGCTTTTAGTTATTATGTTTAGAGATTTTATTTAGAGGATACTTTTTTCATAGAAATCTAAGCACACTCATTTAATTCTTCCCTAAAGGTGATTTATTTAATCCGTTTTCTTCTAGCCACCATCATTTTGAATGAGCTGAACTGGACAGACGAGTTGGAGGATGTTTTCCGACAAAACAAAGAGGATGATCCCTCACTGCTCTGGCAGGTTTTTGGCTCCGCTACTGGACTGGCTCGGTATTACCCAGGTGAGCCCCAATTACTCCAGGTTGATGAATCTCGACACAAAAAGAATTTTATTAACAATGGGCTGCTTCTAATACAAATAATCAATAACCACTCACAATAGGAAGACGAGACAAAAATATTTTGAATGCTGTTCCTTGAGAAATCTGTATCAGCTAAGCTTTGCTTCAAAAATTACAAAAAACAGAACTAAGTATGAAATGGGCAGTTTTGAACTTAATTGACGAGTAAATGAAAGACTGCTTGTAAAAGTTGTACATCAACCACATGACATTTTGGTTAATGCAGTTGGTCAGTTTGAAACCTTAAAATTTGGAATTTTTACTGGTAATCCCCACAATGTCTGGTAGCAAACAAAAATTACATACAACTTGCCAGAAAAGGGAATGAGACTGAATCGTAAAGTGTGTTTTTAACCTTATTAAAAACTTTTTGTGCCCTCGCTTATGTTTCAACTACACAGTTTGTGTTTGGCACATGGAGATCTATTTTGGGCATATTTCCAGTCTTTGAGAGCCAAAGTCCTGCATGTTTTAAATGCTGAGCACACCTGATGTGAATAAATGTGTCGTTAGCAGGCTGCTGCAGGACTTTGTGACAGCCGGAGGAGATAATTCTAACATTTGAGTCAGGACACAAGATTATCTCATCTTGCTTCAAAAATGGCTTAAGCTTGATGCAAATATATTTTTGTATCTCTCTGATACTAGACATTTTTCTGTCCAATGAAAAAAACATGGAAGAAAATGTGCCCGTTTCAAAGAGAGTAAAATAATACTTCATATTGTGTATATTTATGTTTTGTTTAGTTTATGCATGTTGACAAATACAGTCTCTTTGGTTGGGTCTGGAGAACTTGTTGTAAACACATTGCTCTGCCGGCATGCAGCTTCCCCCTGGAACGACAAGAGAAGTTCACCTGACAAAATTGACCTGTATGACGTACGCAGGCGACCTTGGTGAGTTGGTTGAGTCTCATGTTAATATGTTCAAACATTAGTTAGTTAAGAAAACAGGTGACTTTAAAATTCAGCAACTGTTTTTCTGGTAGTGTACATTCTAGCAGTGGGTTTTGGTGAAGCTTTACTTCTCTGAGAATAAGTATTTCAATGTTTTCTGTGTGTACGTGTGCTCCATATGTACAATCTGTCTGTGTGTTTCTGGTATTACTCACCAGGTACATTCAGGGGGCGGCGTCACCCAAGGACATGCTGATCCTAGTGGATGCGTGAGTGACATCCTTATGATTCATACATTACAGTCAGATTGGATTTGCTTTTGCACGCCAGGAGGCCCTGATGCTAACTCTGTGACTGGCCTCATCCCGCTGGGCGCTGCCGGGCTGCGCTCATGTGTGACACTGACTAACAAAAAGCAGTCAGTGCACTGGCCAACCTTATTATTTACAGTCCAGTTGTTCCCTACAATGATTTAAGACTGGAAAACTTTGAGTTTAGAATAACTGCGAGGTCCATAAGGGACTCCTGGAGCGTTACCAGATATGACAATAGTTCTCTCACATCAAGACATTCCAGCACAAATTCTGTCATGTTTGAGGAAGATACACTTTCAAGAATTAACTTTGAAAGAGTGAAAATTTAAGATTGAATTTTTGACATATTATGATAATTATGTTCGCATATTGAAATCACTAGCCATCACCTCTTTTTGGTTACAAAATATGTACTTGTTTGTATAGAAACCTGATTGAATTAGTCATTTAAGACTGTTTTTTAACACTGATTGAGAAACAAGAAATGGAGAATTCAACTTTTAAATTTCTCTATAATGAAATAAATTGGGAATATTAATTCTCTGTAGGAAATCTGGAGCGTCTAACTCTTTTTGCTGAGTTAATTTTGCTGCAGCCCAGTTTAGCTAAGCTAAACAAAATGCCTATACTGTCTGCTATGGGAAGACAATGGACAAGCATGTATGAGGAGCATCCATCCATTATCTTCCACTTAGTTTGAGGCTGGGTCACTGAGACAGCAGCTGAAACAGTGGCCCAGTCTTCCCTCTCTTCAGCCACTTCAGGCAGCTCTCCAAGCGTTTCCAGGTCAACCGAGAAACATAGTCCCTCCAGGGTGTCCTGGGTTCCTCTGGGTCTTTTCCTGGGGGGACAGGGCCAGACATCTTACCATTAAGACATCCAGGAGGATACCTGAGCCACCTCAACTGGCTCCTCTCATTGCCTAAAAGCCTGAGCTTCCCACCCTATGTTAAACTCCAAATGTAAAGTACCAAGTACTGTGCACTGGGAAGATGAATTCTTACTAACTTTTATGCTAGCAGCATTAATCTTGGAGGCATCTTTTCTTGCTATGTAATAATTCATTTATTAATGTCCCTGGACAAAGACGTGTTCAAACGCCTTAAAACACTTTTTCCTCATGGAGATATGGTGAAACGAAAATGCTATATTGCTCTAGTTCTCCAATAGGTACTCTGAGCCAAAAGAATAAATCCTTCATAAGCCTTCTCATGGTATGTGGGGGCATGAGAAATTAAAGGCCGTTATCTAGAATTGTATTTCACTGTTCCAGTTGATACAATTTTAATCATTGCTCTGACTCTACATTACTGTACAAAAATAGGCTCTTTTACAACCTTTTTTTGTACCAAGAAAAGGCATAGCAATCTAAAACTTAGACTTAGACTTAGAGACTTAGACTGACTTTATTGTCATTTTGCATGCACAGGGTGTATACAGAACGAAATTTCGTTGCATACGGCTCAGGACAATGTTTTGAGGTTCCAATGTTTTCAGGTTACTCCAGAATAAAATACAGTATAAAATATGAATATAAATATAAATATAGAATATAAAGTGCAGGACTGACAGTAAAATGGAAGTTACTTAGCTCTGTACATGTGCAAGGTATGAAGTGGAGACCAGATTTTGAGTGCAGTCCAGTTAAGAGTTCAGCAGTCTGATCTCAAAAGTTATACATTCCAATACTTTTTTCAAATCTTTACAATGACTGTCGACATTTTTGGGTTACTTGTTGATTTAGTAATATTTGCATAGAATAAAATTACAGTGACAATGTCTGTGTTTCAGTCATTGACTGTGATGGTTGAGTAATTCTAAAACCCATTTTTGTGCTTCAGGAGTGGAAGCGTATCAGGCCTCACCCTGAAACTGATCAAAACCTCAGTCAGCTGGATGCTGGAGACCCTCTCCGATGATGACTTCGTAAACGTGGTGTCTGTGAGTATTCACTTTTGTTATACAGGTGCTGGAGTCCAGATTGGAAATAATTGCTTAAGCAGTTTTATTCAACTCACTGATTTAATGTGTAATCATGATACAGTGCTATGACAAAGTATTTACATTCTTACAAATTTCAAAGATAACTTAAGTAATCAAGTTATCTTTGAACTTGATTAAGGCAAGCACATTTCCATAAATTATAAATTTTATCAGAGAATAGAGCAAGGACACCCAAGTATGTTTGAAAACGAATTCTCAAGTTCGAGCCATGAGATGCAACATGAAACCTTCGACAAATGAATCTTTGCTGCGTTCTTTTGCCACAATTCTAACTCTGTGGGATGGAATAGAAAATGTCTTCCTTGCCAAATTGAGATTTGATAGAAATCTCGAGTACCAAAGGTCTCCTGGCATTAGGGCGGAGGAAGCCTTCATCCATCACAGTTTACAGCTCCAGTGACTGCCAGTTTAAAGCATTTCTGCACCCGAGGTTTATTACTTTCACAAAGAAAAATAACGGTTCAGAGGGGTTAGTGTTTTCCTCCAGTTCAGGATGTTTACGGGGCATTGCCGAGGTGAATTAGAGGCAATCGTACTGAATGGGATTACTGCTGAAATCCACAGAGTGTCCAAAACATGGGCTCCCATTACTGTTGCTAATGTGGGTTAGTATAAAAAGTGTATTGCTCTGGTGTAATACTGTCTGCGGCTTTTGTTTTTAAGAGCTTTTCCACACGAGTATAAAAGCTTTTCATAAAGTAATTCATTTAGTAACATACTTAGAGGTGGTTTGAGGTTAATTTTTTGTGTTTCTAATTATTGATAAATTGATATAATCGTCTCCTTTCTAAAACTACCACAAACTAATCAAAGATACTTTTGTAACTATCAGACCCTTTCTTGCTTAAATGTTCATTACCTATGAAGATGATGACTTATTGTGTATCAATAATCATAAGATTCTAAAAATAAATCTCAATTACTAAGGA
Source organism: Xiphophorus couchianus (assembly GCF_001444195.1). Taxonomy (NCBI): domain Eukaryota; kingdom Metazoa; phylum Chordata; class Actinopteri; order Cyprinodontiformes; family Poeciliidae; genus Xiphophorus; species Xiphophorus couchianus. Next base: position 3,294,298 of record NC_040244.1, on the reverse strand, counting down.
CTTGCTTAAATACATTCAACTATTTATAGTGGATTCAGAGTAGACAATGCAGCCATTTCATCATACTGTATCTTAACAGAAAACATCCGGAAAAAATTTAGGGATATTTTCGAGCTTAAGATGTTCCATTAGAGTGTAGTCATTTTCTGGGTCACGTGTCAAAGCATGCAGCTTCTCAGCTTAATGCATCCCTCCAGTTTCTTGGCTCAGAATGCGTTGTGTACTTGGATCTGACTTTCCTCTGTCCAGCGTCTCCTTTAACCTAATTGCTTCTACTTTGTCCTCCCTGCAGTCTCTCCTCATGGCTGGGAACATAAATTACTTTGCTTTCCAAATTAGCCATAAATAACATTTTGTTTCACTTCCCTTATTAGATGCACTGGTGTGCATTTGTTTTGGGCGGGTGCGGAGGTTCAGTAGTATGGTTTTTGACATAATGCTTTATAGACTTTGGTTTGCTCTGAGCTCTGATTTCTGTTTCTATGACTGAGCATGCCCCCACACTGGGTCGTACGTTAATAAAACAAACCCTATTTTTATCTTGTTCTGCAATATCAATTATATATCCCATTTCAGTCAGCCTTTACAGTAAAATAATTTTAAAGTACTGAATAGATTTGAATACCAGAACCATAATTATCAATTATCAATTGATAATTACCACAATAATTATGGTAATTATTATAGTAATAATAATTATTGATTGTTATTGATAATTATGGTTTGGTTGTCATTAGAAGGCAAGATTTGCAAATAATAAAGAATACTACTCAAAGGAAATATGATGCCTTGAACAGTTAATATTCTTGAAAGTTTTTCCATTTTGACACAGTCTAACTGCAAAGCTGTATGAATAAAAATATATATTTTAATGGGGTTTTATGTGAGGGGGAAGGAAAGAGATGGAATGTTTTAAAATATTTCTCTTAACAAAAGTATAAAAAATATTCTATTCCTGTTTCTTGAGTCAATATTTTCATCCTATGTACAGAAATACTCACTCGTGGATGTTATTGATGCTATAATTTGTTATGCTATGTTTGGACCATGATGATGATTGGGAACTGTGTTCAAAAGAGCCCCAAAGCAGATGCTGAGTACTAATGAGCCATGGCCCAGCCCTTTTATAGATGATGTGTGTGTTTGTGTGCAGATTGATTCACTTCCATCTGTTCCTCCACGAGAGCTATTCACCAGGATCTACCTGAAGTTACTTTATGTGTAGTTGTGACTTGACAAATAATCTTTCTGGACTTAAGCTCTCTTTGTTTTTGCTCTTTTTTTTTCCTCCATGTGCCACTGTTTTCTCATCCCCTTTGTCTCTCCTACGTTTCCATCCTTGTGTTAATGTAGCTTCCTTCGGTGAAGTTTGATTGCATTCAACCTTATCGTCTTTCTGTTTGCACATGACAATTTGTGTTGATCTCTCTAACACAGTTGTCTACAGTTGCATTTTATTTTTAAATGTCACTTAAATCTTCTACTTCATAGTTTACCATGCGTGTTTTAAGGAACACAGCAACAGTTTGCAAAAATAAACCCACATATTTATTAGAAAATATGTGCAAGTGCCTTCCCTGTTCTTCCCGTCAACCCTCCTTACCTTATCCCCCCAGTTCAACAAAACCGCCAGGCCTGCAGCATGCTTTCAGAACCTGGTGCAGGCCAATGTGAGGAACAAAAGGGTCCTGAAGGAGGCAGTGCACAGACTCAAAGCCGAGGGCATCACCAACTACACAAGTGGCTTTGAACTCGCCTTTGAACAGCTTGCACAGGTAAAGAGTGTATGGACTGTATTTAAATTCCATATTGAGGTAATGGTAACAATTCTTGTTTTTATTTTATGTAGCCCATATTAACCTGAAGAAACTGATGATATGCTCTGAATCTGAAATATCTGCACACCTTTGTTAAAATGGCAAGTTTTTTTGAAAAAATAAAATGAAACCAGGATAAATCATCTCAGAACTTTTTTCCACGCTCAGTGTGAACTCTAACCCGTTCAACTCTATTGAAAAACAAATGGAAAGTAATAAAATGTTATGATTATGTGGCTTTGCACTCCCCTGCATAGATGGCCAACTTAATTCTTCAAAGGTAAGTGTCCCACACCTCTTATGCTGAATAAATGGCTCACTTAACCTTCTCAGGACGTCTTTAACTTCTGTAGAGGCCTGCTAATGACCCATTTGTTTGATTCAGGTCGGTGTACATACTGTGGAACCTCCTGGATTTTATTTAAAGGTGGTACAAAGAAAACACCAGACAAAGCCTATTCAAACATCTGAACTTTCAGTTAATAAGAAGCACTTTAAATGATAGCAGCTGTGTGCTGACTGTGTAACTTGAGTTTAAATGTAATTATAAACACAGTAACATCCCCTTATGTGTATGTTTTTATCTTTACCCCTAAACAGTCCATTTATTTTTTGGTTGAGTCTGATTGGTTATTTGTTACACTGATGCTATAAATGTCAGTATTGATCTTGGTTTCTATTTTTGCATCACAAAAAAACTTGTGTGTACACTAATTATACTTTTTGCATATGTAAATCTTTGTAATATGTAAGAGCTCATATCCACTCAACTTCAAGAATTGTCTGTAAAAAGTTGGATAATCCCCAATAGCTCTTAAATATTCTGAGAGTGAGCATATGCCACCCTCCGCTGGTTTTTTCAGATATTGCACTCATAATGCACCATTTGTTTCTTTTCACAAGCATTAATCCAGCAGCTGTTGTTAGTAAAGTTAAAAGTCCTTGCTTCTGTGTAAACCAGACCAATGTGTCGAGGGCCGACTGCAACAAGATTATAATGCTGTTCACTGATGGAGGAGAGGAGAGGGCTGAGGAAATCTTTCAAAAATACAACCCAAAGCAAGAGGTAGGACTTTATATTCAGCTGCAACATAGTTGTTAATATTTGTTCCTCTTTCTGCAGTTTTTGTTTAATCTTATTGCACTTACTTTCCTTTACAGGTGCGCATCTTTACTTTCTCCGTAGGCCAGCACAGCTACGACAAAGGCCCAATACAGTGGATGGCCTGCAATAATAAAGGTACAAAATATAATAGGATTTGTAGTTATTAGGTGAATGCCCTCATTTAATAACAAACATGAAAGTCCATAGCGGTTTGTGCTATATGCAGCTCTGGAAAAACTTAAGAGACCACTTACAATTATCAGTTTCTCTGATTTTACTTTCTATAGGTGTATGTTTGAGTAAAATTAACATTTTCTTATTCTATAAACTACTGATTCATGTCTACATGTCTCCAACAATCCAAGCAAAAATTTAGTATTTATTTGCAGAAAATGAGAAATGGTCAAAATAATAAAGCAAAAAGTCAAGTACATATTAATTTAGAAACAACAATGCTAGTGTTTTAACTCAGGAAGAGTTCAGAAATCAATATTTGGTGGAATAACCATGAGGTTTTAAATGGGATTTGGTGCTGTGTGTTTTACATTTTTTTCCAGAGCTTTTGAATTATACACCACCTAATGCAAAAGGTGCTTTTCCACATAATCATTCTTTTGTTTCATGTCAAACTCAGCTTTAGTGTTTGTTGAAAAAAGGTCAATCATTGTCTCATCGGAACAAACCATCACAGTATAAATTAAATCAATATTTGCATTTGTATTAACACGGAAAAGAAAAGTCTTTGGCTGCCATGGCAGGTGAGCAGCTGGTTGACACAAATGGAATATCTAATGGTTGTCAGGGAGATTTTATTCTGAAAATGAGCTGTGGGTTTTGAGTTTGTTTTTCTTTTACATTTTCTGCCAACCTGATCAATGTGTGTTGTATTATGACATAATAACTGGTTGTTGTTTAACCTAATGGCTAAGCGAAATGGGCCATGTATCCAGGGAACACTGTAATTATTAGGTGTCAAAAACATTTTAACAACTAAAAAATAAATAAAGGATGAATTAAAAGCTGCCTCTGTTGCAATTCCTTTAATGGGGAAGTTCAGTGTTCCATCTGTGGGGCACATTCTGTCAGATGGCCCCAGGGCAGCTGTGGGTACTATCCAGTAGTAGCCAGTGTGTGTGTGTGTGTGTGAGTGGATGAATGACTAAATGTAGTGTAAAGCGCTTTAACGTTTTATGGTCTTGATGAAGCGCTTTACAAGTACAAGCCATTTACTTGCACACTAATGCCAAAAAACACTATTGCTGATGTTTTTATCAATTTGAAATGCTGTGCAGAAATTAAGGGTATTTTCACACAATTTTATAATGTGTGTTTGCTGCTCTGAATATTTTGAATTTTTTGTTTTGATTTTTGCCAAGTTTACCAGTACATTTTGGAGAACTGAGTGATAAGTTGATTTCTGTAGTAGGAATTAAAAGAAATCAATGTTCTATAGGATTTTGTCTAATAAATCCATTTCTCTCCCTCAGGTTATTACTATGAGATTCCATCTATTGGGGCCATTCGGCTGAACACTCAGGTAAACACAGTCATAAAAACACATTTTAGTAATTGTACTTGGTGTTCTCATTTTGCTGCTTATATTGCCCCCTGGTGGTAGAACTCTCGATGTGCAGGTTGCAAAATAAGTTTCTGATCATCTTGGCAGGAGTACTTGGACGTTTTGGGTCGGCCAATGGTCAAAGCTGACAGCGGGCCCAAGAGAGGCCGAAAGGCCAGTAAGCAAGTCCAGTGGACAAATGTCTACCTAGATGCACTGGTATGTTCTGCTGGGGAGAGGTGACACCATCACATTTACAAGGGTGAAAAACGTATGCTATTTACCGTGTGAACCCGGAATAATTTGTTTCATGTATTGTTTCATGTGCTGTTGAAGTCTTGTTTAGTTATTTGCTGTCATGTTATCTTGTTTTTGCACAATGAACTGTATTCCCAAGTGTTGCCTTTTCTTTGTTGTTTATGTTTCTGTCAAGATTTACTGCCAGGCGACTTCAGATAAGAAACCAGACTGATAAAAGAAGTTGGATTTGATCGGAGACTGTCCATTTGGGAAATTGCATAAACTTTCTCAAGACCAAAAATGTCTTTAAAAAAAAAAGTAGCCATTTAATCAGTTTTTTTGAAGGAAATTGCAAGTAGTCTTCTGCAAATTTTTATTACATCTATATCTGTAAATGGTTTTGTATTAATTAGAAACAGTAATTACAAACTTAAAATGTATTGAAGCAAATTACATTTGCTGTTGAAACATCGTTGTATAAATAGAAATATTATTTGAGGTGTGATGAACTTTTACATTCAGCCTCCTTCACTCTGAGATCAAATCCAGTGTATCCAATGTTTATTTGAGCGCATCAGTAAATAAACTATCATCATCATCATCAAATGACCAAACTATGGAGAGGTTAAAATCAGTTTGGTCATAAAGCAATTTTCTAAGTGTTGAACATCTCACGGAGAACAATGCACCATCCATGGTGCAAAGTGATGTGAAAAAATAAGTCTGATTTGCACTTTTCCACTATCCATGTAGAGTATACATTGAGACAGAAATTCACTTTATGTCAGGAAAACGGATGTAAGGTACAGTACAGTAAAATTATTTTGGTTAGATCGAAGCATAATCATTTGTTAGAATTGCCCAGTCAAAGTTCCAGGCATAAATCCAACTGACAATTAGAGATAAGGTATGGATTGTCACAGATGTTTTCTAACCAATCTGACTAAAATTAACCTAGTTTGCAACACTTGTAGAAACGGATCAAAAAGAACTTTTACTGTTATTCCATCAAAAGAAGGTTCAATAAAATTTCAACAAAGTTACCTGGATGTGGATTCATATTGCAATTTAAATAGATTAGGTAGATTTAAAGTGGTAAAATAACACAACACTGTACCATCCATATATTTGTGGTTGTAGTCTGACTAAGTATTAGAGTTTGGGATGTTTGAATAAATTTGCAAGCCCCTGTAATGGGCATAACTCTACACAGGTTTTACAACCATGTTCTCTGTGTGTTATGTTCTGTCTTTCAGGAGCTGGGTCTTGTAATCACCGGAACACTGCCTGTCTTCAACAAGACTGACACAGGCTCAAAGGTATCCACAAAATACTTTTTTTTTTTTTTACCCCTCCAGGGGGTCTTTTTGTGGGCTCTAGTGTCTCTTATATGAAAGTAGGCTGGCAGGAAGGGGGGACGAGCGGGGGAAAGACCTGCGGCAAATGTCGCCGGGTCCGGGAGTCGAACCCGCGGTGGCCGAAGGTGAGACCTTGAGGACTCAAGGCCTCCAAACGTGGGTCGCGCTATCCCCTACGCCACCACGGCACGCCCACAAAATACATTTTGAGTTAAGTCACTATTCAACCTCCCCAACGTTTTTGTTCTTGCATAGGGCTATAAGCGCTAATAATTAATAACAATATCTCGTTCTGGCATCTTTACCAACACGTTCCGTCTGCTTTTGACTGTCTCACACTTTGATTTCATAGATTAAAAGGTTTGTGGCTTTCAGAGATGCAATAATATGCTAAATGTTAAAAAGATCAAAAGATAAACCTTCAACATGAATACATGCTTTCATCTTTGATCTTTTTTATCTTCTTGTGGTTTTGCCTTGTTTCCTCTGTTGATGCAGAGGTCCCCCAAAGCTCTCCACAAGAAGAGAATGTAGGAAGTCACACAGCAGAATTCAAAAATAGATCAATCATGCAGATCAGAGTGAGAAATGATCCGGTAGCTTAAATGCTTCAAGATGAGTCTGCATGTCTACCTCGAAGGACTTGGAGTCTACCTCCAGTGCGACTGCAAGCAAGTCTGGAAATGCCTTGTCAGTGACTCACTGCAGCACATGGAGCTTTTGGGAATGAAACTGTCCAGATTTCTATTGCAACCATTTCCTTGAAATCCTTCACAATCCACAGAGGGAATTGACTCATCCAGGAAAAGCAACAGAACTCACAAGAGGGCCTTACAGTTTCTCTTTCTGCAGCTGACATCCTCTCTGTTTTTCCCTATGCTTTTTCTCTCAGAAGTCACAAAACCAGCTCATCCTGGGAGTTATGGCTATTGATGTCTCCTTAGAAGATATCAAGAGACTTACGCCTCGGTTCACAGTAAGAGCTCATGTTATTGCAGACAAACTTGTTCTATTCATTTTAGCCTTTATGCAGAGATATTTTTTCCCCCACTAATTCTCTTTTTATTTTTTTTTAGTTTGGTCCAAATGGCTACTACTTTGCTATTGATCCAAATGGGTATGTGTTGCTCCATCCTAATCTTCAACCGCTGGTAAGCAAAATCTCACAATTATTAAAAAAATGATTGCTGTTCTGAACAAATAAAACAGCTTGACAAAACTGTATAAATGTTAGTTGGCCATTAGAGTAGACGGTGATTAATTTGTAATCTTCTCACTTAGAGTAAGATGTTTCTGTACATTTCTGTTTGAAACTTCTGCCGTATGAATCCCTTTGACGATGTCATTGCAATAAGTCATCTGGGTGGAAATCCTTGAATGCTGAAGACGTCGAGAAAAAAATGTATATTTTCACTATTTCACACTGCTTTGTAGGACTTTAAAGAAAAAAAACATTTCCAAGATTCTGCTAGATTGTAGCTCACACTAATAATAATAGAATATACATCAAATCTATTGTTTAAGTCTGTTACTTATATTGTTGGTCAAACATGGCTCATTCCAGAAGTTTCCTCAAAATTATCTTGTGAAGCCTCACTTCTGATGGCAGCAGTGGCAGCTCAACGGGAACTGTTGACATACATGTTAGCTAAAGTGCTGTTGTAGAGGACGACAACAATAAAAAGTCAATCTCTTCTCCTTTTTCTGCCTAGGTATACACCGACATTAGCATTGTGGCACAGCTAGCTGTTACAGGAAATTTGAAAAGTAGAATTTTAAACTGACAAGTACATTTGCTTCAAAGTGATCTGATTAGTTTTTTGTGAAATGCTGATCATTTAGGCAGATTGCTAAACTGTTAATCTATTCCATTATTGGCATTGATGCGGATGTTTTTCTAATATTTGTCATGATTAAAGTCTCTTTCCCTGCTGATAATGACATTCCCGTAGCATGATACTGCCACAGTCATGTTTTTATGTGGGGATTGTGTGTTTAAAGTGACGTTACCATGAGTCTCCTGATAATAATCTCCTTGCCTGGCCCATAAACATCTCCACAACATTCCCATAACATCTCTGTTGTGTTCCTTGGCCTTTTCTTTGCTCTTTGTTCATTAATGTTCTCTATGAAGTCTGAGGCCTTCACAGAGCAGCTGTATTTATACAAATACTGTCTCACACTCGGATGGATTATGTTTACTAAATAGGTGGTTACTGAAAGCAATTGATAACACTTATTTTTATTTAGATAGATCAGAGTAAGAGGGGGCTGTATACAAATGTCTCATTTTACCAATTTATTTTTATTTATAAATCTCAGTAAAATGCATTGCAATTTGTGATTATCACATGACAAAATGTGAAAACGGGTATGAATACTTTTGCAAAAAATTGCACGTGTTGCAGGGAAACCATCATTTGCTTGCAGGATTAGATTTATTTGCTTGGCAAAATGTTCTATCGTGACATTTGAGAAATATGCTTTTTGTAAATGCGCTATTAGGTAAATTCGTTGCAGATATATGACTTGGATTTTCTTCCTGATTATTTCCCTCTTTAGGGCTGCAAAGCATCAAAACCTGCTTTTGGAAGCAGATTAGTAACTGATGTTTTCAGGGATTTTTTCCCCTTCTACTTTGTTTTCACACTTGACAAACTGACAGAAGTAATTTTATGCATTTCCTCACAGACTGCCAAGTTTGATGAACCTGTAACACTCGACTTTCTGGATGCAGAGTTAGAGAATGACATCAAAGTGGAGGTCTGACACACAGATCTGTTTTCTAATTTGATTCCACAAACTGGAACCATACGATGGTGTGATGATATGATTTATATATTTGGTGTTATGTTTCTTTTGTTGTTGTTTTGTACACAGATGAGAAATAAAATGATTGATGGGAAAACGGGAAACTACACAATATCTACACTAGTGAAATCTCAAGATGAGGTAATTTTTTGATTTTGTTTGAGGTTCTATCCATTTTTATTTGGAATCTTCTTGAACTGACAGTAATATCATTATTTAAGCGCTACATTGACGAAGGTGAGAGGACCTACACCTTTGCTCCTGTGAGGGGAACAGACTACAGGTAAAACTTCAAATTATCTGCATGCACACTCTCTACTCCAGTATGATACTTGATTAAGTAGATCAACCAAAATGTGTCATTATAAAACATTACCAATCTTTAACAGTAATTTCTACAATGAAGAAAAAGAGGGTTTCTTAAATATATTTAGTAGTAATTAGGCTATTTTAAGGGTAGACGTTTTAACCACTACATTAAAAAGAAAATATTTTTGGGTTCTATTCTGTAACCGGACAACCACTGTTATGTTTCTCCATTAGAATATAATCGAAACGTTGTTTTTTGTTTTGTTTTGTTTTTATTTCAGTAATTCAAATCAAAAAGATAAACTCTTATTGTATTTCAATTCATACAATATTTAGTTTTTCTATGTAATGTTTGTCAGGAGAGCCAGTCAGATAACACCATGGTTATTAAAGTGTGTATTGATAACCTTTGGCAGTGTGATCAGATCTGTGCATCTTCAGTCTTTCTCCAGTGTCTGGGACCTTGATTTTCACAATGAAGTACAAAAGTACATTTATCTAAAATTAGAGCTCTGGACCACAGAGCTAAGCGCCGGCCCTTTTTCTCCTTTGTGCAGCTGATACACTTATGGCGTCAAGGATACAAATAATGTCACAGTTCTAGCTCATTGCCTGGATACGTCTGTGTGTGCTGTTGAGTTCCACAAAGTGTGGACTGCAACTGAATCTTTCCCAAATTCTTATATGGACTTTGCTCCACAAGCCGCTCGAGACTGCAGCTACTCCTGTTGCTTCTGCACTTTTTTCTGCTATGCTTTTTCTTTCCACTCAACTTCTTATTACATTCTGTAATATATCTGCATAAGAGATACTCTTTTTGAATGGAATTATTGAAATAATATCATTTATATTCAAATATACTGATATCTTACATCATAAGATTCTTTTGTTTTAACCTCATTGAAGCTGCGGTCCTATGACTCATGTATGATGTTCATACTTTTCATCACAATAAATCACTAACCACTCCAAAAGCTATTAGAAGGATTGGTGAAAAGCCAGATCATTCCCCAGTCCTGTTTAGGCTCACTGTAGTCAAAAAATGTTGCACTTGAATACATACGCAAGTGGCATTTTCCTGCTTCATTTCCTGTTAAATCTCTTCAGATATTTCTTCACCCAATCACGGCTGTTCAGCAAAGGAGTTCTGTTAATTGCGTATTGGCTTAAAAATCTACAGAACCTATTGTAGAATATTAATCATACAGATCTCAGTTATCCATATTACACAAGTGTATATTATGAGAAACATTATCTGAAATTCAGTGAGTCCTGCTGTTTGTTTTGGATTTGGAAAATATGGCTAAAGATGGTGAAATGCTTCTGTGCTTAATGACAATGTATGCAAAAACAGGCACATCACATGCTGTTAGCACATTAAACAATGCTGTAATTACAGGGTGAGAGAACTGGATAGTTTGCTGGAAATCATTAAAAGTGGTGCTTTTATTTTGTTTGTTTTTTTGTCCCAGCCTGGCCCTGGTCCTGCCAAACTACAGCATGCACTACATCCGTGCAACCATAGGCGACACAATTACCCAGGCAAAATGTAAGTTGACGTTCACATCACAGCTAAAACCCTGCCTCTTCTATTATTACACTTATGTTTACAGAAGTTAGATAAACAGTACTTGGTGGAAGTTAAGTGCTGTCATGGATTCTGTCCATCAATAAATGAGCTCTGAAAAAAAAACATGACTACCCTATACATCTACACCACGCTATAACAGTTGTTACTAGTATTTCTGAAACAAAACATGCCCTTATCTGAAGTGGAGTTGGAAGCTTTTTGGTGTTTTTTTTTATATATATATATCTGGTAACATCAGGGCTGGGATCTCTCCTGTCCCCTTCTACCCATAATGCAGTTCCTACACTGTCTGGAAAAGTATGGAATTTGGCTTGAGTATTTTCCAGGGGCCTCATGTCCTAAGAGTCGCTTGGATTCCTTCCTGAAACCTTGTGTACACTAAAATTCAGAAAACTGCATGCACATAAACAAATCCAGGTGTATAATGTGATACTTTCTCATGCACCTAAGCACAGCTCCTTTGTATATCCTAATCAACAGAATTGGACACAAATGAGGGGATCCTCCTGTAAAAAGCCCCAATTTGTATTTGCAAAAACAATGTCTAGATGTGTTTAAAAAAAAAGACTTTAATACTCCTACATGAGCGAGAGGAGTGTAAAATCTCAGAGAGGACAGCTTGTAATAGACTATGTTCAGAATCAGACTCTCTTCAGGGTTGTACAAAATGTGGTCCAGGGTCGGGGGCCATTTGCTGCCCCTGGGCTGAATTTCCTGTGGGCCTTCAACTGCAACTCAAAAATTTTACATATTTGCCTTTGCACACCCCGTTTTTTTTTAATGCTAATACTTTTTACTTACAAATTGAAATATTTTAAAAATGGAAAATGTAATGTGGTTCAAAATGTATTCATCTTTTTATAATACTTAAGTAGGATCACAAATATCCAACAAGATCACATCTAAAGAGAGAGTGATCCCATGTCTGTTCTTGTAGCAGGGAAGAAACATGTTTTGTCTCAACTGAGAAAACTTCCTTAAACATCTAAGCCTGTAACTTCTGGTTTTATGGCACCATCTGATGCACATCTTTGGAACTGATTTTGAGATATTTGAAATAATCCACTAAGTAGAAACCCATCCCGCACCATGCAGGCTTGTAGTCTTTGCCTAACACGTTGTTCATTAGAATAAACAAATGGCACAATTTGTCTAAAGATGCTTGCTGTTAAAACAGCAGCATTGTGCCTTCGACACTGAGCCAAAAACATGTTCTTTACATGGCATCATTTTCAAAAATCTTCAGTCATTATTGCATTAATGATAAGAAAACCATTCTTTTCTGTGTCACTTATCTGCCTCTTTAATAGCAACTCATGATTGGTCTTTGCCATGTAGGGTTGTTTATAAATCAGCAGTTTCCCAGCATTCCCTGTAGGTGTCCTTCCCTAACAACCAGGGAAGGACACCACCCAGTGAATGAATGGGATGATAGACATTTCCTCAGTTTTCTCACCTCGTGTGGAAAAATGAAATTTTGTTTTTGCAGATATTATCTATGAGGGCCAAGTGTGGATAAACATGAATTAGAAAATTGAGCAAGAGCAAATGTTATTACAAACTTTTATTTCCTTTCCAGCTGTCTAAATCAACCTAACTATCTTTTAGTAGATATTCTAGCCTCTGTTGGAACATCTTCTATTTCTTCATAAGTAATGTTCTGCATTTAAGCTTTAAAACTGGAAGGAAATGTGCATCAGCCATGTATGTCGTAAGTAGTATACAAGTCAGTTCTTTTCTTTGGAAGTTGAGGTTAATTAGAAAATAATGATGTTGTTATGCTCAGTCTTTTTCACTAAAATAATGTGCATAGTTTTGATTTTTATGTACAACTTCTCTTAAAGGTCAATTTTTCTGTCTGGAAAAGCTTAAAGTATTACTCAATGTTTTGATTTCTTCCATGTGGTGTGTATTTCTGTATTTTTGGATTAAGATGCAACTGACCCTTGTTGAGCTCTATTTTTCTTCTCTCTCTCTTTTTGGATTATTAGAATTTGCATCCACAATGATACATTTCAATTTGCATGCATTTCTCAAACCTTGCCATCTTTCCAGCTGTTTGGAAAAAAATCACTTTAGGTGCCCAGTGTGTGTGCATAAACAACAAAAAAAATAATATCAGTTGGCAGATGCTTCGAGCTCACTTCAAGCTGCTCCATCTACCACAAAGCATGTCATCGTGTTTTGTTTCTGGCAGCTTTATTAAATAAAGTTGCAACCAGGCTGAAAAACTTGGAAGACCTTTAAAGAACTTCAAACATCTGAGATTCACTTTTGCATTATTAAAGTGCAAACTAGAAAATGAGTATAAAAACAATTTAGCTGTCTATTTTACATCCTCTGAATGGCACCAATTTGTTTTAACTTGACCGATTTGCTAAAATGGAAACTTTTCCTGTTTGTCTTAAAGCAATCAGTATCCAGTTTATGTGCCCCTACGCTTTCCAAGTGAATTTCCCCTCATTTTATGTTGAGATATTATGCAAATATTAATTTTTTGGGTGAAGAAAGGAAAATGTTTTTAAGAAAATACATCTCTATACATTAAAATTTCGAAAAGTTAACATGCCATAGTGATTTAATTTACAAAGTGAAACCTTTTATGTTATATAAATTTTACAAATTGTTATTTGTTATTTATTGAGAGGTTTTGTATCTTTTTTTTTTCTTTTTATGAATCTCTAAACTTTTTTACTTCTTCTTTATTGCTTCTCACTGCTAATGTTTACCCTGTACTACTCCATCATTATGCTTGGACACAAAACTAGCTTATTTAAAAAATTACCCTATGTATTATTATTATTATTACTACTACTACTATTATTGGTCTTCTGTAAAATTTTAATTTTTCTCAAGAGATGAAATTTGGCTACCTTCCTTTTTCCACATGTACTGTAAAGTTTTTTTTGTTTGTTTTTTTTGTTTCGAACTTCTGCGTACAATATTCTTATTCAATGCGCATTTGAATAAAATATTGTGTAACCCTGTTTTCTTGTCTCTTTCCAATTCCCTCCTTTCTCTTCTCAATCTTTTAACCTCTTGTTCTGAACTCCTAACCCTTCCTGCTGTTTTGGAACCTCCGCAGCATTTTTGGGCAAGTATCCCCCTTCTGTACTTTTCCCCACAGCCATCCTTGTCTCGGCTCTCTCTCTCATCACCCACACACTTTGGATGTAACTTTGCAGACTCAAACACCAAAGCATTTTGTTTTCCGTTTGTTTCCCCCCAATTAACGACAACTTCATCACGATGAATCAAGCGAGATTATTTCACCCAGAGTCGGCTCTTTGCATGCAAGGCATCCCACCAGCCTTTTTTGCAGACAGTGGGTGTGCGTCTGTGTGTGTGTGAGCGCATGTATGTATTAACTCCCCCACCTGCTTTGACTGTTCCAATGGCCCTCAGATGTGGTTTTGGCACCGGCCCACTGTAGCAGGAAGAACAGACGAACAGGATGTTTGCATTATTTAAAGGTGAAGCCATAAAGGAGAAAGCCGTGACTGTACTCAGAGTATAAATTGGAGTTTTCTCCAGTTTCTCCTTTTTTGACTCATTTTATGTTTTACAACTTTGGTAAATTACTCTTAATGAACAGCAGGACTCTTCTTTACACACTAAGCTTGATCTGTTCTGTTTGTCCCTCTGAATGCCGGGTCATCAGTTTTCGCATTTGTGGGCGTTCAGTCAAAACCCTCCAGAGTTCATAATGCTTTGAAGCTCATCTGAAACTGAAACCTGGCTCATATTTTCGTTTTATTCATTTTTTTTTGACAATAAAACTTTAGTATCGCAACTCAACTGAACCAGAAGAAATGTCACATCCCAGTTCCCTCCTGTTCTGCACCCTTGAATTTCTGACCCTTGTCACATTGCGAACACTTCCTTGAATTATATGAATTTTTTGAATACAAAATAATTGTAAGGGAGAAGGAAACTATAAGTGTCATGCGTATGCTCCAATACCAAATCTGAAGCATATTTGAACTACTAAAACATGAAGTAGACACTGAGGGGGGTTGAGGACAAATTCATGTCTCACTTTTTGCACTTTTAGTTGCACAAAATGCTTAAAAAAATAAAAGTATCTTCTTCCTCCCACCTTATTATTTGAGCCTTTGGTTTAGTCTATTACATAAAATCCAAGTAAAGTAAAGTAAATCCTTCAAACAAGTTTGGTAACTCCTGAGATTCATCAATTCATCAAAAAGATGCTAATTCGAGTTCTGAAACACGTCCTCTGACCGCAGTCTAAGCCTTTCTGTGTGTTCCCCATCAGCACCATCTGCATCCAAAGACCTGAAATTTTCCGCTTGCAATGCAATATTTCTATTCAGGACTCGCTCTGTGAATAAAATATTGTCACCTTTGACCTCTGTGGTTTCACCCTGTCTTTCTCCCCTCCCTTTCTTTTCCTTCTCATCATTACCTCCCTGGGGGATCCTCCTGTTTGTTCACCTTCTCTTCTCTGGGATTATTTCTACTCCAGGGAAAGATGGCAAGTACCCTTTCTTTATACTTTCATGTCTGTTCTCCCAATCTTTGCTGTGTCACATTATTTCATCATCTTATGTTTATTTTTAGCTTTTTAATCAATTAACGTTGCTCAAGTTGTGCACTGATAAATAAAATCTATTATGTTGTTTTTTTCTTAAATCTAATAAGCCTCCCTAACTGCTCATCATTACTGATTTAATCCTAAGCAGATGTGTGTAAAACTATACCCATAATTTTTTAATGACTGGCACATTAGTATACAAAACATGATTACAAAGAGGTATTTTCACCATCTCACTAATTTGCACCTCATTTCATACAAAGGTGTCATCATGTTCTCCCTTATAACTGCCTTATAAAAAAAAGCATTTTGTACCCATGTAAATAAAAGGTTTTGGGGTTTTTTTGTGTGTGTTTTTTTTTTTACAGAATGACATTTGAATGAGAGAAACTGTCAAAGGTTCTGTTAAAATCTTACAAATAATTCAAGTTAACTAGATTTTTTGAAATCTTAATGCCTCTGTTTATTTGTTTTGGTTTTGATCCCAGTTTGGGTCCGCTGATTCTAATAAAACATTACAAATTATGACCCCCTAATCAAACCAAAAAAACTTTAAATGGCATTCCTATGGAAAATCGTATTTATGAAAGCTGCATCACATTTCTGAGCAGCAGGGAGAGAGCAGAAAATCAGTTTAAATTGGTGGCTGTCAAAGTCAAGTTCTTGAGTCAAAACATTACACAAAACTGGAAATATAGCTTCATGAAAAGCTGCACAACATTTCTCAAAATATAAACACACTTTTATTCAAAATGCCAAAAGGCAAACTATTTAGAAAATATCAAAGTAAAGTTTGACTATGCACAGAAACATGCAGGTTTATCAATGGCAGAGCACTTAATAAATTTCAATAAAATACAAAATGTTTTAACCATTACAATGGGTTGCTGGTTTCATGCCATCTCCATTATTCTAATAAATAATGGAGCGTTTTATGAAGCTTTGAAAAACATTACAAAATCTAATTATGTAACTTATCAAAACTTTTCAACTTTGCGAAATAAACTGATCTGCAGGTTGGAATAAAATGCCATCGTCCAAGTACCACATTGTGGTAGGAATTGATTAATGGGCAAACTGTCATATGTGTTTTTGTTTAAATGTTAATGGAGTTGCTCTTCAAATATCTCTTTACCAAGAAGGTGTGATTTCTGCTCACTGCCAAAGGATTGTTAAAAATGTATTACATTTTTCGTTATTCCCAGTGATGTCATCGCAACCGCTTTACACTAACCTAAGTGATATTTATTCACTTATCTCTAGTTTCTGAGAGCCTGCTTGCAGACAAGTTTGATGAGTATGGGTATACATTTATTGCACCAAGGTATGTTTACATGCAACACATGCAAATCCTACTTTCACTCCCAACATGACTGCTTTGACTGAGTATGTCTATACATTTGTTTTCCTCAGGATGTACTGCAAGGACTTGAAGCCGCCTGACAAGGAAACGAACAACACAGAGTACCTGATGGACTTCAACAATTATATTGACACAAAGACTCCAAACAACCCTATGTGTAAGTGTAATCGTACTCTTTTCAGCAATGCTAGTGCCTTGCACGAGGAACCCTTTTCACACTTTATTGTACAACATCAACAAGCATATAGATAGGCCAACAAAATTTAGTAAATGACATCATCAAAACTTCAACCATAGCCCCCGCATGCACGGCCCTCCACATTCTTGCCCACATAGCGAGGGACACACTGCCGATGGAGATGCGTCCAACTTGGTTAGAACGGAACCAGACATTTACTGGCTAGAGTGAGAGTGGACCATGGATAAGGGGCTTTTGTAGGCTCTCTTTTTGTTGCAATCATTGCAGTACATCTCTACTAGCGTTCTAGGTAATAAGGTATTTTTTAATCCTCTTTGTAAAGTTGTTCAAGCTCAATCAGATTGGATGGAGAGATACTATGAACAAGCCTTCCCAAAGATTAAGGTCTTTGTGGTTGTTGGGGACCACAATCCCCATAAAAACCTTTACAACTGTCTATTTTAATAGTTCAAACACCAAATATATGCTTAATCTGCATAAATACACACAGTGGAGACTGTCTTGGCAACATCTACAGTCTTATCTCCGTTCTTGGGAATGCAGTCAGTCAGTTTATCTTTGCCTTTCTTTAATTTAATGCATTTAATGTGAGTTCTCTAAGTGACCATGCTCCCAAATCTGTCATTCCACTGAGCTTTGGCCGGATGGTTTGGTGTGCATGACCTGGCAAAGCTTTGTAATGTGGAACCCCCTCCCTTCATGTTACCTATTTGATGCTAACTCCAAAGATTTGACCATCACATGCCTGGCTGCACATGTGTGAGGCACATCGGCTTAGCTGTGACACACACGCCGGCTTTCTCGCTCACACACACGCCCATTCACCAGTTATATGCCTCCCACACCCCTCCTGTAGCCGCTCGACCTCATCCAATTACTGTGTGTTTGTGAAAAAGAGCAGGACACATGCAGCCCAGAGTGCGAGCAGAGCAATAAAACACAAATCAGGTCCGACGGACCTTCTCCGTGACATCTGACCAACGCATTACCATCCTTACCCTTTCTGGCATACTCTTATTGATATGAATTACCCATTTGTTGGCACATTGAGCAAAGCAAAATGTTCCCTGGACATTTATAAAAGGGCTCTTTTATTGCGTTCCATTGTTTAATTTGATGGTTTGCATTTAAGGACTTACTTCAAACATCTCAACATGATCAATCCAATAAAACTTTTCACCCAGTTGAATTATTACCTCCACTGTTATTAGCTGCTAGTTTAATGGAGTCCACAGAGAACCATGAGGGAGGGAGAGGAGCGCGGCCCATGTGGAGGATTGGCGGCTCAGGAATCGTTACACGCTTTACGCGGTTAAGCCACTGCAGTGGCGAAGAAGTACATTAGGAATTCCTGGGCTGCCTTCAATAAAGAATCCCTAATGAAAACCACTGGATGTTGGGCTCGGAGGGGACCAAAGTGTTACACCAGCTGTTCTGTCTGATGTGTGAGGCGTGCCATAAAGACTGGGGGAGGTGGCGGCGGAGGTGTATCGGCGAACCCTGACGTTTATGGACTGGAGCGGGTCGATGGTGGGTTCAAAGAGCCAGGAACGGCCAAAAAAGGGGCAATCCCTTTTATCGCCTCTTATGTTTGTCATGTGGTCTTGTTGGATGTCTGCAAAAGTATTCTTTACACCTGCACCACTTCACCACCTACACCACAGAATTTTGAATTGCAACGGGGAGGGGGGGTTCCCTATGACTTTGCTCCCTTTTGAGCCTTTTGGGTGTTTTTAGTCCTGAGGTTTAATTATTTTGGTTTCCTGGAAATTGCAGAAAATGTTTGTGTTCTGTTTAAGCTCACTCTCCTCTTTTTTTAATCCATGTCATTAGTTTTTTTCAATATCTGTAATTATTCTTCAGTCATTTCATATTAAATTATAAAATTTTAGGTTTAAGTAATGTACTTTTTTTCCGCTTAGGTAATGTGGAGCTTGTAAACCGGCTTCTCCTTGATGCCGGCATCACCTCTGATCTGATCAAGATCTGGAAACGGAATGAGTTGCAGTAAGTAAAGCGGTCGTATTTGCTGTTTGGCGATACAGATGGTTTGAATATTTCAACATCACCAGTAAATGTCAAGCATGCATAAAACGTATTTCAGGTTTTTGTTACCATGTTCTTATAGCTGCATTTTCCCTGCTTGTCAGGCAGGGTGTTATTGCCAGATTTGTTGCGACTGATGGAGGAATCACTCGCGTCTTCCCCAAAAGGTATATAGAAAATAAGATTCACAAAAAACTTTTTTTTTTCAGTTGATTAACATTTCTGAATGGCAGTAGGTTAATGTAGCACCTGTAGTAAGGCTCAGAAGACAGATTGGCAAAATCCGAAAGGCTCTTATTTCCAAAAGATGTAATCTGAATCTTTTGATGTTAGTGTAAAGTGTTTTATTTTGATGCCGATTTTTCTGTTCCCACTAATAAGTCAGGAAAACTTCGACCTCATCAGCTTTTAAACGTGTTTTCTTATTCACAAAATAGTCATAGGTGAAGGAATTTTCTCTTTTTGCCAAAATTCCTTAAACTGAAGTTTATAAAATTAAAAACAATATCGTCTTAAAGAATTCATCAATAACTGAAAGTACTACTGTGTACTATGTAATGTAAATTAACTGCAACGGGATTGCGAGAACGTAAAATTTGAATTATTTTTAAAAAAGCAGAATTTGGATTTCATCGTGTGCTTGCATGCCCAACAGTGCCGGGCTGGACTGGAAAGAAGACGCAGAGACCTACGAATCGAGTTTTTACAAGCGAAGTTTAGACAATGACGTGTACATCTTTACTCCAACTCGCTGCACTGGTAAACCTGTCAAATATCAGGCACTATATAATCAGGGTTGCTTTCTAAAAAGATGCTTGTAAAAAAAATGATAAATTTTCCTGTCTCCTTTGCACAGAAAGTGATAACGATGTCCTCGTGAGCCGAGCAGTAAACCTCGAAATTAACAACATTACACTCAAGCCAGCAGGTAAGCAGCATTCTAATGTTGAAACCTGATTTTTTTTTTTTTTAAGCCTCTTTGCCTACTTACAGCGGTGCCTCTTGTTAGACACCTACATTTGCAACCATCGAACCACAGTTTTATCATCCACAGTCACACTCTTATTTCATAACCGCCACCCCTCATTCATCTGTTTCTCCCTGCTCTCTAACACACATACACAAACCACATATCAAGTCATCTCATCGCCTGTGATCTTTAGCCAAGTTTAATACTCAGGTTCAAAGAGTAAAGTTGACACAGAGGACCAGTATGATCTAGGATGTCTGGATTTTATGTTTTTTCTCTCTTCTTTTTTTTTTTTTGCTCAGTTGTGGGTGTGAAGTTGGACATCTATGCATGGATGGAGAGCTTCATCAACATCACTTACAGGATGAATGTAAGTACGGTAGATGTTTATCGGCATGAAGTGTTCAAACGCAGCTCAGTGTCAATGTTTGACTGTGTTTCTCTGTGTTTAAAGTGCAAGGATGAAATCTGTGGTTGTAAGAAAGGTGATCCGGTAAGAGTGGCTATTATTGTTGTGTTTTTTTTTAAATAAATTCTTTTGGGGTGTTTGAAACTACATAGTGGCTCATCTGCATAATCATCTCTGTAATTTCAGAATATAGACTGTGTCGTTCTGGATGATGGCGGATTCATGGTGATGTCCAATCAAGAGGACTATGTTAATCAGGTGGGCCTTTGTATTTTAATTCAGAATTGCTTGACATCTTAGCAGTGTTAACTCAGACATCTGAATCTTTAATTTTCCAAAAGGTTGCAAGCTTCTAAAGCAGCACTAAAGTTTGGTCCAGTGATAAGTTTATGAGATGCTTTTGACTAAATCTCTATCCACACTGCAAAAACACAAAATCTTATCAAGTATTTTTGATTTAGTTCTAGTGCAAATGTCCATTTCACTTACAACGTAAAAAAAAATCTCATAAGTGGAATAACCTGCCAATGAACTTACTTTTGCACTTTTGTATCAATATTAAGGACTTATTGGCCTAAAACAAGCTCCTATTTCTTGCTAAAAAGTTATTTGCCAGTTAGTTTTGTTTTATTTCTAAAGTGCTAAGATATTTGTACTAGAAACTACACCAAAAATACTCCATAAGATTTTGTGTTTTTGCAGCATAAATATCACTATTATTACATTATTAGATAGATCAATTATTTATAGGCCATTTAAAATAGACACAAATGAGTTAATCAAGGATATTCGGGTCCACATCAGGTTATAAATGTATTTTTAATTTGGTAAATTTTTATAGCAAGACATCCACAAAACTCAACATGGACCTTTTGTTCTATTAAACACCTGATCACCTGAACTATAAAAATGTGCAATATATATAATTATTTAATACTTAAACCAACTTTCTGAGAGAAGTAGAGGTCTCTGAAATAGCCAAAAAAGAAAATACATATTTTTTTGAAATTTAGATATTGTTCTGTTGTTAATGTGCTAATGAGACTTATCTATTTCTTCACAAACTGGCCTATTTTGAAAAAATATATATTGGGTGGAGAATCAAGTTCTGGGCAGTTTTCACTCATTCTTGCTCAGGATCAAGCTTTCGTCTTCAACTGTACTAATTTAATCGCTGTTTTTAGTTGTTAAGGTAAATGTCATTTAGTATCAGTTTGCCTTTCGAAATGCAAACACTTGTACTCCTGAAGCCTCTTCAATGGAATTTGACCCGTTTGACACACACACACGCAAACGCAACCACAGACAACACCCCTGATTTCTTGTGCTAAATGCTAACAGTGGACCGCTGATGTCATTTGAGAAATTTTTTTGTTGTTGTTTTTTTTTTTTGCTTCATGCAGCTTTGACTCTGTCCTAATCAGGGCTGGGTGTCCGTTGGATAAATCAGCTGTCCTCTGATGTTTGGCAGCCGTACTAAAAAGCCAGCAGCCTTGTTTGTAGAGGCCTGTGTGCGCTCAATCATATTTCCTTGAGGAGCAAAACGTCTTTCCCTCTTTATGACTTTCTCTCCCCAGCTCATTCCTTTTCATACTCCTAAGTACCTTCTGGGAGTCTGCAGCCGGCGAGGCTGAGATCGTTAATTCATTATTTTCTCTTGCTGCGCTGAGAAAGAGTAGAAGGCTCTCGTTACCTTATGGATTGGAAGATTTATATATCGTTTGCCTAGAAACTGGAAAGCTTGTGTGGAGGGGCCGCTTGTTAACAGTGACCCTACAAAGTGGAAGGAAAAGGATAGTTTGCATTTCCTAAAGTGCTCACACATGCATTTAAGCACATGTGCAACAAGATACTTACTGTATGTGAGAGCTCCCACCTGGATACATGAGTACTTAAACACTTTCGAACACGCGGTCATGTCACACCTCTGAGATTACAGCTGCTTGATGGACTGTTTTCACTATATTGTAATGAAGTCTGTCATCCTGGTTTTAGTGTCTGTGAAATCCCTGTTCAACCATGCAATGTATATACATTGTATTAAGGAAATTGCTGTAATGCTTTAACATTTACTTAGAACTGCAAACTTCCAAATTTTTTTGAACTGGAATTGTACGTCATAAGACAAAGTTGTGCTGAGTTTCAAAGTAGAAAGAAACAAATTCATATTTCTTTCGACAACAACCTTACCTTTGAACATTTCTCATATTTTTCATCCTAAAATGGATAGAGGATGAGAGACCTACAAAATTTTTAAACAGCTGATCTGACAGGCAGGGTAAATTCAGTGATAATCAAGGAAGTAGCCAAGAGACTGATGGTAACTCTGCAGAATACACTGTCCATCCTGCACTCCACAATCTGGAGTTCTTGCTTGCAAAAAACCTTCCTTAAAAGAAAGTAAAATGTGAAGAAGTTCATAGATCATGAAGTCTCAGTAAAGTCAGGTTTTTCCTACAAGGTGTACTTTATAGGTGTTTTTCCCATTCCAAAACAATTTAATTGGCCTTTGTTTCTGAAATTGTTTTCCCCTATAAGTTTTGAGGTCACGCAGTCACACACCGGGAGACTTTGCCTCTGGGCCTGAGGCAAATTTTCAGTCTTCTTACTCTGTTTTTGTTTGGAATCAAATTTCTTTTTAAAAACTCCGTGCCATGAACCCTGCACTCTCCATCGAGAGTGAAGCGAATACTGAAGAAAACGCTTTCTCCCTATTCCCAACTTTAGATTGGCTGTTTCTTTGGTATCATCGACCCTGACCTCATGAGAACTCTGGTCAACTCGTCCCTGTTCACCGCCAAGAGCACCTACGACTACCAGTCTCTCTGTGAGCCCAAGAGAGAGAGCAAAGCGGCTGCAGGCCTGCGATCCATTTATGTGGTGAGTTACACAAGCCAGAGACCGTCCACGCAAAACACCCAGGGCCGTGTTCACACCTTTCCATATCCATACATGTTCTTTTTACTAATTTGCGTGCATGAGCAGAGAGATGAATGCAAGTGTAGCGATTTGAACTTATATTTGCCCGCTCACACACAGAGGTCATCAGTCGCCCGGGAGCCATAAATCTGGATATAGCAAATGAGGGGATGGAGGGGGTGGGGGAGTAGAGAAACATGGTGAAAAGTGTTTGAGTGGGAGTTGCTGTAACAGTAACAAGATTAGGTGGTCTAATGTGTTTGAGTAACACATGGAGAAATGCAGAAACAGGTACTGCTTTACATCACTTCCAGAATGCACAAATTGGAGTAAAACGGCGCAGATTGCATGCAGAGATCACAGCGACGGACGAGTTTTTTCTGGGTGCTTCAAGGTTTAGACAAAAGCTGATTCCCAGGAAAGAAAAAAAGAAAAAGTGTTTACCGTCCTCATCAATGGACAGATGAAAATGTGTAATTTCCCGGCCTGACCTAGAATGTGTACAAAACACTGGATTGATCAGGATAGGATGAAAGGCATATTCAGTGATCAAAGGCCCCATCAGCGGCGGGTGATGCCTCTAACACGGTAGGTTTAAAAACTCCTTGATGACTCAACTTGCCATCAACTGGAGTGCAGGAAAACGGCGGCGACTCTCCAAAACAAGGCCCTCGCATGCTAACCCTAATCAAAGCAGCATGTTGGCTCTTTCCCTCCACCCATTGGCTACCTTGTTTTCTTGCCGGTGCTTTGTTTGCATATTTACTCTGAGCATCTGTTCGGGAGAACTGCGTTCTAATTTCCTCAGAGAAGAGAAGAAAATAAAACTCCTTGGCAGGGCTTGTTGGTATTTGTGCCTTGTAAATCTGAGCAGCCACTGTGAAAATAAACAGGATGTGCCTACGATGATTTGTTAAACTCTTCATTCACTGTCTGTTTTTTGATATTTGTTTCCCCCTTGCCTCTTCTAGCCCACAATAGCAGATATATTGGATTTGGGATGGTGGGCGACAGCTGCAGCCTGGTGAGTCATTTTTAGTTTATTTTTCCCTAATATGGATACAATTAGATTCATTCCCCTCCCCTTTTTTCGTACAAATTCAAACATCTTAAAGCCAACATTGTAAATCCTTCAGTCCAGTTCGTAATGAAAAGCAGCCAAGGATTTGTTCCTCCAAATGCACATACAGTATAGCATCTGTTTCATAGATAAATTGTTCCCAAGATGGTTAACATTCCACAAAATCTTCCATTGATTTATGCTCCATCCCACTGTCTTGATGTCATCACCAGCTTGTATTACAATATGTCCTGTAAAGCTGAATTTGAAGGCCACAGACAGTGTGACTATAATCACGGCCAAAACCTCACATTCATATGTTTTTAATTAGAAAAAGATGCAATTGAGCCTTTGAGTCACTTTGTTGCTAGTTTGCAGTTTGGTTTGGACGACTTTTATTTGAGTACAAAATTTAGTTTGAAATTTCCAACTAAATCGCAATAAATATCCAACTCAAAAAGTATAATTTCATGAAGTGGAACTTGGATATAGAATGAAATTGTTCTATTATCTTTATCTGTTAATTTTGATATATATGGGCTTTCCAGCCAATAAAAACCCACATTTAGCTTCTCAAAAAAAATTATTTTTATATGTAACTAATAGAGTAAAAAAAATAAGACAAGCAGAATTTCTGCAGAGTGTAACTCGGAGTGCTATGCAGAAAAGTAACAAAACTAAACTATATTAAAGTATTGCATTAAAAGTATAGCTGTAAGACCAAAGCAGTATATAAAACAACAATAAAATGCACATCATGAATAAATAACTAGGTCAGTAAGAATAAACTGATGAAAAATGTTTTTAGTCCTGATTTAAAGAAGCCATCAGTTTCTGCTCATTTCATGTTTTCAGGGAATTTATCCTATAGCTCAGGACCATGGAAACTAAATGCTGCCTCACCTGGTTTGTATTTGGCCGAGGGAACACAAAATAGGTCTCTGATAACCTGAGGGGGGTCCATATGGTTCATACTTGACCATCAATTGAAATTGAGGCCTGCATTCAGAGCCTTACAAACCAACTTTATTATTTTACAAATAGTCAGTGCAGTGATTTAGGGGCTAGTAATCAGATTTTTCCCCCTGGTGGGGCTAGGACTCTTGGAGCAGCAATTAGAATGAGCTACTACCCAATTTTTTATTTTATTTTTATTATTTTAACAATTTTTCTTTCAGTGATCTGTATGGACACTATTCCTAAAATATATGTTTTCTTTCTATGTCCTGTTTTGACAAGAAGCCCATAACTCTGTTGATGCTTTTAAATTGGTGACGGGTTGCGATAATAATTAATAATTTACTTTCTGTGGATGTCAAAATTTAGGTCTGACTCTTTAGCTGCAGCCAGTTTTTTGGTTTTTTTGCATGTTTTAGAGATTTAGTCATATATATGGGGCTCATTTGTTCCGTAGTTTGGGACCAAAATGGCTATTGTTTTTGATGTATTTAGGGAGATGAAACTCTGACCGATCAACTCGTTGATATCATGGACCCGTTCTCTCATTGACTGTAAGAGACTGTGTTCATGTAGTGACTCAAAAAATACAGCTGTGTTTCATCAGCTAGCAATTATGAAAGTTTTTTAAAAATATTATATCATTGGGCATCTTGGGAAAACATAATGATTGATAAAGCAATGGGCAGGTTACACAATGCCCAAGAGTAAAGCCTTGTGGAACCTCTCATGTAATTTTTGTTTGCTCAGATTTAGGACTCCCAAGTAGTCCTGATTTGGACATTGTGACCAGTGCAAGATACTGTTTTTATTTTTCAGCAGGAGAATGGGGGTTTATTAGCTATTTGCCATAATAATCAAAATGAACAGAAATATTTTTACTTGGAATATTTGTAACAAATTTATTTTTGAGTTTCACCATTTGAACTAAATTACTGAAATAAGCTGGAATTTGTATTCTAAATGATTGAGATGTACCTTTGAATTGGTTGAGATATTTTGATTGTTTAATATTCTATGTCTTTTGAACTTGTCTTTGGATTTAGGTCAATTGTGCAACAGTTGCTGGTCAGCATCACATTACCAAATGTTCTGGATGCAGGTGAGTGCAGTTGATTTAATTTTTAAGATACTTTCTTAACCTTAAATCTTGGTTTTTGGTTCATTGAAAATGACTTTGAAGCTTTAATTAGACTATGACTCGGAATTCACCCATCAGATGTAACTGGTTTGTAAAAGGGTCAAAAATTGCTTTTGGGCAAAAGAACTAACTGGCCTTAAACTTTTTTTGTTGTTGAAAATAATCTTTGTAAACTCAATCAAATCCTCCTCTTGGGATAGATTCAATTGTTGCACATGTGAAGCAGATACATGAGGTGCCGGGTTTTGTGCAGATACAAATGAAGTATCAGAAATGACAGATCACAAACGACTTCAGAACAAAGCTTGAAGAAAAGGCTCGTCTGTTTTTTGATGGAGATGTTCCCTTGTTGGATTAATTCTATTTCCTGCCATATGGATCCAGTTTTGGTCTAATAAAACACAGTTTTGACTCAATTTTGCTGTTGCCACTTAAAATTTGTGTCACGACTGTGTTTTACAAGCAGACATTTGCAGGAAGCACATGTTCTTTATTTTGTTTTATTTTTTGTAAACATGTTCTTGTTGGCTGTTGTAAACATTATTTTGGTTTCAGAAAAACGTAACGTATTTGTCCATAGAAAATAACATCTTAGAAATCAGAATTTGCATAGGAACGGTTTAACATGGACTTATTTACATGCTTAATAAATATACTTGAGTTCAAGAGTTGGATTTTTATAAATTTACTGAGGCGTTGTTGTTGCAGGGAGACGACGCTTTTGACACATCAAATTTGTTGGCATCTGTAACAAATTTGTTTCTTCTTTGCTCCTTCACTCGTGCAGACCCGCCTATAGTCTGCTGGTTGAAAATGTGGCGTGCACATGTGTGTTGTTATCTAAGCTGATAATATTGTTGTAATTTTTAATCATAAAGTCAATTTCTACATGCTCTCAAATCACCCGACAGCTGAAACGGACGATCAAGTGTCGGATGCAATGTCTAAAGAGGTGTGCATCACAGAGCAAACGCAGTACTTCTTTGAGAACGATGAGACATCATTTGGAGGCTTATTTGAGTGTGCAAACTCCACCAGGTAAAGTGTGTCACACAACATATTTTAGATTTATTTTTTTTCCAAAATGTTGTTTTTTTGAGTTGCAATCAATTCTAGTAGAATTTTTTTTTTTTTTAATGTAAGGCACCATTCCTGCATCTTCCTCTGTATCCGTTTTGGGTTAAATATTCCACTTCCCACATCTCCTGTGAGGATGTTTTAGTGAGACTGTGTCTTTCCTCGACTCAGGTTCTTAAGTTGAAAAAGTGCTCTCATCTCTCTTCTGTGTGTCTTCTCTTTTCTAGGCAATACCTAGCTGAAAAGGTGCCAAATACAAACCTGGTCTTAATCATTAGTGACAGACAACAAGGCAACAGCCAGTCGTGTGGATTGGGGCCATTAGTACAGGATGAAAAGCAGTGTATCCTTTAAAAAAAACAAAAAAACATTTAGACAGTAGAGTATGTGTATTTAATTCAGTGGACAGGTGTTTAAGAAAAACTTGTGCAAAGACGGTTGTGTTTGGATGCAGTTATGAAGCAACCGTAATAAGGGCAATAATTTCCCGCCACAACTGACTTTTCCAAATTAGCACAAACTTCCTATTGGCCTGCTTTGTGTCTTTGTCTGTATAGCACATGGCTGAGAGATCAGTCTGCCAAGTAGCTTACAAACAAATCTAAGATGATCTTTCAAACACTGAAGCCTGCATTCAATTATGGAAGGAGCTTCTTGGAAAACCCAATAGAGTTGAAAACGCCTGCCACGTCATGGAGATATTGAGCAATGTGTTCAAAATCCACGTTTTAAATATTTAATGTTCTTTCAGGTCATTTGGTTTGTAGCTATGTCTGCTGCAATCAGAGCTTTCCATATGAATGGAATGGATTTTTTTGTTTTTTGTTTTTTTGCCTAATCACTCTTTATTGTTATGATTTCTTATCTGACTCTCTTAGCTGCTGGGCCGGATCCTTGTGAAATGGCTCTCAGTCCTCGCTACAGGAAAGGCCCAATAGTTTGCTTTGATAAAACTGAGCACGTAAGTTATTTTTATTGTCTTTTTCTTGAGATCACTGACAAATGTTTGTGTTGTCTTCAAAAGTATTGATTTTCTGTACATTTTTCCTCGACACACGCACAATTTCCAAAAAGAAAGTTCATAAGAAGGACAATCTTTAGAAGATTGAAACGACATACAGTGATTGTTTTTGTTTTTCTTCTTTTATTGAAGTTTTTCCTTCCTTTAATGGCACACATTTCAAAATAGCTTCAATAGCGGTATTCTGTAAACGGTGGGTTTATAGCTGTCTGATGCTGCAGGAAATAGGACATATGAGGGCAGTTAAGATAAATCAAGACCTATGGTAAGTTTGTGAGCTATTGAAAGACACTAGAACTTGCCACAGAGTTGAGTGGCAGAGCAGGTCCAGTTGATAACTCCCGGTGAGTAGTTCTGCAGTTTCCCAGTTTCAAATTGCATTTTGTAATTTCATCCACAGCTGATTCATAGATGTTAGAAACTTTCATTTAACATCTTAAACATTGGAAATGGAAATAGAAAGGATACACATTACAGTTCTTGCACATATTCAATATAGTGTGAAGAGGTTAGAAATTTGAAGAATCTCCCACCTCTGGATAAGTATGGAAAAAGACAATAGTTTAGAACAATATTTGTATTTTCAGACTTTTCCTTAATAATTATCTAAATGCATACATCCAGTGTGACTGTCCATCTATCAAATTTTTCAATTTATCACATAAACTTGATATGTGTATCCAGGTATGGACTCTCCATCTGTCCGTCTATCAATCACTCCATCCATACTGTAATGCATACATCAACTTTGTTCATCTAGTTTGTCCTCCATCTATTCAGTTATCAAGATTGATTATATAAGTTAAGCAAACATAAAAAAATCAGGTTTGTTCCCCTGTTCATCCTACCATTATCAATCTGTTGGTTGCTTCGTCCATCCATCCACCCGCCACTTTTATTTCAGGCTTTTTTATAGACAGGCTGCTTATTTAAAGGCTTGCCATTGTAGGAATATGTCACATAGAAAAAAATGTCTTCTTCCTCTTTACTTTTATGCTTAAGATGAGCAAAAATAAACTCAGTAAAATATTTTTAGCTCACTAGAAAACAAATAAGTCTGAAGGGGCTTTGGTTTAAAATTGATCAAAGTTTTTTTTTTTTAAAGCTTGTAAAAGTGTGTAACCTTGACATGAAAATGTGTAGGAACTCTAATATAGGCAAAATTAAAAAATACTTTTACCTTTTTGACTTTCCACCCCCCAAAAATGAAAGGTATAGCAACAAATTAGAGAGAACGAAGCCAATTCCAGAATAATGTTTAAGTTTATTGGAAAAGAGGAAATTCCCCTGGTTACTTTTCGCTGAGTATATCATGGAAGAATCCTACCCATGGCAGCAATCCATCACTATCTTTACCTGATGCACGTCACACTTTCTTGTTTCCCTAAAAAGAGGTCCGTGTGAAGGTTTCCCATGCAGAGATAGACAGTCGGATGTTCTAAGAATTAATGAATATCTAGGCCAAACAAACATTTTTCTGAGCTGCACAGAATTTTTGCGTGTGAAACCTCAGGGCTGGAGCGCTGCGTTTATTTTGATTCTATAGTCCTTTTTCCAGTGTCAGTTTGACATTCTCACAAATGATCTCCTACGCCTGCTTTGTCTCTCTCACTCACACAAATGCAAACACTCACCCACGCACTAACTCTTATTGCCTCTTAATTGAACGCATCTGACTTTTTTTTTTTTTTCTTTTTTTTTTCAATATACTTCTTTCACTCTGGAGTTTTCTGCTTATGTTTGATTTCTAACTTTGACCTTTTGCTGCATGATTCACGTTCTCTGCTTTCTCTCTGTCCTGCTTTGTGATTGTCTGTTGATGGTTAGGATGAGGCCATGTGCCGAAGGAGCGCTGGCTCCCCATTGGCTTCCTCTCTGCTCATGTTACTGCTGCCACTGTTCATGTGCTGTCTCGGGTCAGTCGCGTAAAGCAAGTTCTCCGTCTCTCATGAACGTCCCGTTACCTTCTGACACTGAATCTAACCGTTTTTGGCTTTCATGTCTTGTACTCTTGTTTTCCTCGCTTTGTTTTCCTACCCTTATCTCCTCTCCTGCTTTTTTCAAATATCTGCTCTGTTCCATGACTTCATGCTTTTTTTTACATTGTTTTCCCACACTTATCCTCATCGACTGTCACTCGCTCATATTATACTACTGTCTGACTTCACCTCCCAGTCTCTCTGTCTCTCCTCAATATATTCCCCATCTCACCTGACTTTGAACTGCGAACCATGCTCTTTGCATCTTTCCTCATCTATCATTATCTGTCTCGAGATACAGAGACTCCTTTGCCTCTAGTGACTCTTGACGTACCCAGACACCAGCAAAAACAGATCACTCACCTCTCATTTGCATCCACATATTCGTGCGTCTCTCTTAATGTTTCTCAACTTGGTTTTTTGCTAAATTTGCTAAAAAGCTTTGAAATTTGCTTTCACCGTGGTACGCGTACAGATGAAGTTTGGTCAGTGGTTTGAAAAAAGTACTTGCACGCCTTTGATAGAGCTCAAAGGTATTACATACAGTTTTTCACATTTTCATATTTAGTTTCAACATTTTTTTATGTTTTAGTAGCAGTTTTCTAATTCCAACTAGAGAGTGCATTGAGGACGACAACTTTTCTAGTTCTCTGTAGACAGAAAGCTTGTCAAAAGGGATCATAAGGAGGTTCATTCTCAAGTGCAATTTTTAATTTCAACCGTATCTATTATAGTGCATAAGCTAGCATTTATTAAGCATATTTGCTTACACAGTAAAAATAGTGAAGTACTGTCCTAACTCACAAATCCCCTTTATCATGAACATTTATATTGTTAAAAGCTACCAAAAAAATTTAAAAAACCAATGAGAACATGTCGGAAGCTGTTGGAGAGGAGACGTCTGCAAACATTTAACCTTTGGGAGAAACACTTTTTAGAACGCTCAGTAACTCTGACCCAGGCAGGTGTCATTACATAATTAATGTCATTGATACAAGTTGTGATTTCTATGGCTCAGTGGTAACTGTAGGACGTCACACTCATTCATGAGTGTGACGTCCTAACCCTAACCCTATCCCTTACCCTAACCCAAACAAACCAACGTCCTGGTTTGTTTACATCAAAGTTCTGCAACTCCAGTCCTCGAGGGCTGGTGTCCTGTGACTTTTGGATCCATTCCTGTCCTAACACACCTGAATCAAAAGACTGAATTACCACCTTGGTAAGTTTCACAGTCTTTGTCACAAAGCATTCACTTTTGTTAATGACAGATGGAGGACCCAAACGCAGAATACCGGCAGTCAATGGGAGTTGCAGACCCCTGGTCTACATCCACAACAGCTCCTCAGTCCTACTGTCCCGCTGCTTTTCTTTCTGTTTTCTTCTGCTGCATCACATGTGAAAACATTTTAAATAACTTAACTTATTGAGTGATGTTCAGCGTGTTGAAGTAGTCAAACATGAAAGAACTCAGGAAAGTCTCTATAGACAGAAACTTATCCTTTAAGAACATGGATGATTCCCTGTACATGAAGCGTCTTCTGTACTCAAAACTCAACTGTCATTACAGGAACACTTTTTTGTTTTTCTTTAACTTTGTGCCTCTGATTTATTTAAAATTTTGATGGCTTCTAGTCCTCTTGAATAAAATTATGGCATGATGGCTATAATTTTACAATCCTGTAGTCAGCCATAAGGTGATTCACTAATCACTGGCTTCAACATAATGTCAATAAAAAGGTTCTTGGATTATTGGTACTTGTGTGAAGTAACTGTTGTGCAAGGTTGCTTTCTTCATTATTCGCCATAGAGAGAGCTGCTGTTCCTGAAGCAGGAAGTTTCACTTATGAGACAAATATTTACAACTCCATTTCGCATTTCAGAGATTAAAACTGACCTATTCTGTTTGTAGTGAAATTTAATACATTTACCAAATATATTCAAAAGTAACAGCAATGTAGGATTACACAGTTGGCAGTGGCTACTTTAATATTTGTACAACCTATTAAAATGTTTACTTTCCGTATTCATTCAGTTTAAAAATCTACCCATGCTCAGAGACCAGTATAATTTATACAGCTAACATATATCATTAAAAAAATCTTTAGAAGTTTTCACTAAAAGTATGTTGTAATTGAGCTGACCTCTACTTAAGTCTGTTGATTGCAATCATAGCTTACTCTTTAAACAACATGTACAACTGAGGAACTACGGACTACAATTGTTACATTGATACAATGGAAATGTTTTATTTGTTTCCAAAGTTCTGGCTTGAAGTTGTTGAAACAACTATATGACGATTCTCCAGATTCATTAGATATTTAGTTTAGCTTTACAGCTGCAAATTTAATGTTTCCGGCTAGAATGTTGGAACTTGAGTTCATCCACTCCAACGTATTGTTACTACTCTTTCATCAGACAGCAATAGATTGAAAGTGTGATTCAACACAGCAAGTTTAAACATTTTCAAGTTATTTTACAACTTTAAGTTTTTTTTTTTCCTTCATCTTCCTTCCAGGAGGAGGACCCAGACTGTGGCGGGGTGTCCGGCCTGACCCCCTCACTTTGGCTGATGGTGGTCATTCAGGTGGTGTTGCTCTGGGCTGTGACTGATTCCAGGCACTATGCCATCCCATCATGACCTCAGAAAAACATGATCTAGCCCTTTACGTTCACTCCCTCCAGATCAACAACATGGCTACCAGCATCCGGAGCTGCCACCCAAAGCAAACAGCCGCTCGGAACAAAAAAATAAATAAAAATAAATAAGTTAAAAGAAGAAGAGACTGAATTTCTTTTGTTTTCAGAGTGTTCTCAAAGTGTCTTCATTTGGGTGATGTGGACGAAAATATTTGTCGGAGGACAAAGGGTAAAGTGATTGGACTTCAACTATGACTCATTTCTTCAGCTGAGAAATGAAGAGATTCATCGTGATCACCGACTTTTCAACAAAATCTGTTTGTCTCTGAAAGAGATTGTTTTAAGCATTGGTTCAGTGGCATAACAGTTGGCATACATCATGAGTGGAGTGGCTTGACTATTAAAGATGCGGAGTAATTTTTCCACCACTACCAGGAAGAATATTACCCTTAGCCAAAATAAACATTAAGAAATGACTTGCAGTGCTTAGTTTTTTTTTCTGATTTTCAACTTTCTACAGTAGAAGCAAAGTCCTACTATTTTTTTTTATTGTCCTAGAGATACTTTAAGAGAATACCAAATTTCTGCGATGTCTCTTACAGTCTGATGTTCTTTCGCTGGTATAACCAATCTCCCGAGCGGAAACCATATCCTTAGCTACGTTTATTCACAGAAGCCTGGAATCGTTTATTCTTCTCCTGCCACAGAGCGCTTGTTTATGGGTGATGAGTTTTAACGTTCGAGTTAATTTTTGAAATTAGCTCTGGAGTTATGTGTTTGAATTTTCTGCCTCGATTTTTGTTTTGTTTTAGGATTGTTCCAGGGTAATCTTTGTTGCCATAGCGCACATTAACCAATCAGGAGATGTCCGGCTTGTGTCCTGTGTGGCTCAGTGGACAAAATGTCTAGTGCCATGTGGACTGTGTGACTTAAACAAACCCTCTGTAGACTGTAGCTGCTAAATGGAGTGTACTGTTGAATATATTGACTTATTTATTGGTTATTTGAGTGAAGTGTCTGTACAGGGTTCATGCATTAAAGAATCTGAATGAGGGGTAAGTAACATTTTCTGTGGTCATAAGGGGTGCATTTATATTTTTTTTGCTGTCACTGTATAATTTTACTGTCTGCATTGACATTCAAGTGCATGTTGGTCTCTTCAATTATTTTATAGCCCTGTTTCCAAAACTGATCCCTCCCTGGAAACTTAAAGGAGGACAGAAAAAAAGAAGTTTTAGATTGTTTTTCTTTTTTTAATGTTTGAAAGTTGCAAATTTTCTTAGCGGTAGCAAGTGTTCTGCATTCAGAAATAGAGCAACACTTCCAACTGTCCAGAAAGTGTTTTCCCTTTTTTTTTTTAAGAAAGGCAAAGCAAGTTCACATTGATTATAAACATAGCTACTGCTTAATAAACCATGATTTCATTTACGTTTGTCAGGAGTTTAGCAATTGGTCCATTTAATAGATTAAATTGAGTATTCTAATGATTTGCTTATTGTTGCAGTTTTTTAGTTGCATGCTGTTCCTGTTTCTTTAAATTTCCTATAGTACATCAACCTTCTTAATTCTTTCGACTGCTCCTTTCATTTTCTTTTCTTTTTTTCAAAAACGAGCTGCTGCTGTTGAGGAAATTGTAGTTTTTTGTGCCTTGTCCTTACATTTGTTATATGCCCCGTTAATATACTTGTACGCCTCAAACTTTTACCATTTATCACATTGCAGCCACAAAAGTCAATGTTTGTTGTACATTTATGTTTATTCGTCGCCCGCGAGTCAATGCTTTGTTGAAGCTCCTTTTGCTGCAATTACACCCAAATAGAGAATTCCCACCCAGTCTCAAGTCTTTTGGTCTCTAGCAGGTTTTCCTTCCTGGACTCATTCTTTTAACACCATCCAACTTCACACTAAGTCTAACCAACTTCCATGTCTTTAGTAAAGAAATATCCTTACAGCATGGTGGGCTCAGATTGAAGTGCTACTTTTTTTACAAGGGTGGATTACATTTATTAATTCTGAGGTCTGAAAGCCTGGGGTTGCTTTGGTTTTCACCTACAGATATTGCATTAATGTTCTGAATACTTATGCCGATACTTTTAGTTTTATGAGTACACGTTTTGTTTCTGCTTCCTTCCACCTCATCTATACACTGCTTTACAGTGGCACGTCAAAATAAATTCACAATTAGATACAGTGCAAATCACAAACATCCACGTGACAAAATGTGGCAAAATTCAAGGCTTATGAATATATTTCCCAGACATTTAGTATATGTAAAGTACAACTATATATTTAAAAAAAAAAAAAAAAAGTTTGATTGAGGTCACTGTAAAAGTAAACAGAAGCATGATCTTATTTTTTAGAAGAATTTATTAATTTCATGAATGCACTGATTGGTCAGAATACTGCTTCCAAGCAAAACAAATTTGCCAGCTTCTTGAGTGAAAACAAATCAAGTGTCGGCCTTTGAGAGCCGCTTTGGAAATCTGGGCTTCCCACAAGTCTAAGCGTGTCAGAAATTATTTGTTTTTGGTTGCTAATTTATGTATTTGTAATGTCAGGAGGACTTGTGGAATATACCGCAAACAAGCTGAAAGTCTTGCATATTAACCAAGCTCTAAATTCTCCACATGAAAGCGTTCTTTAAAAAAAAAACAACTTTATTTGATACTTTATCCTTTTCTTGCAGTTTGAGAATCAGGAATTTGTTGATCTCGCTGCGACACTGATACTTGGCTAAAAAGGTAGCGCAAGCCAGTCAGATGTAAGATGATCCGCCATCGTGTACTCTTTAGTGGCTGATGATGCATAAAAAATAACCGACGCTGCCAGTGTGGTTACATTTGGAAATGATCCCTCCTGTTGACATTTTACATCAGATATTCTGTTAGAAACTGAATCTGCTTACATTATAAGATATCCACTCTGGAAAAAAAAAAAGTTTGTCATGCGCTTGAAGCAAAACCAGGGTATTTGTCTGCAAGCATAAGTGTATGTTCAGATGCATGCGTGCAGTAATAATTTTTATGTGCTGATCAAAAAAATATATATAAATTGACAATTTGCTTTGTTTGATTTTTAACCATGAACATGTTTTGATTTTCAGTTAATCACTTCATAAGCAAGGATTTCATTTCTGTGTGACAAACATTTGTTGGTGGCAGACGAGTGAGTTTTTGGCATTATCCTAAAACCAAAACTCGCGTAATCATTCACTCTGCAGGCTGTTTTGCATTTTCTGTAACTTTAGACTTCTAACAACAACAATGTGGTTACAATTGTATCTATTCACCTCTTTAACCATCAGAAAGTGCCATATAGCTAAACTTGTATTCTCTTGCGGAGAACCTATTATGATATAGCATTTATGCAATGTTACTGAGGCACGACTGAAGTATCTGAAATTATATCCCTGTGCTGCATGGAGATGGCTGATAAAATCCGGTGTGCTTCTGCTTTTTAAAAATGTGTAGCCTTGGAAAGCATTATATCGCTGTCGAGCATTTATCCACTGTATAACAAGGTATGATCAGCTAATACTGCCCTCCTGTTGAGGAGACAGCATTTGGCTTTACTGCATAGAAAAAAATCATGACTGATGTTTAGATGCACTGTTCAATCAAACTGACTGTTGCCTTCCATGATTTATACACCATACCAGTGCTTTAGCCCATTTTCTACAAATTGGAAATTGAGCAATTGTTTCTCAGCTGTCTTTAGATATAAAATAGTAGCTGTCTAAAGGTTTTCCTATGATTTATTTCTTAAACTTGGCGCTGATGGGTTTCCTTCCTTTGTTGACAAAAACTTCATTATACCATATGACTACTTTTTAGCATCACTATGAAGTTGAAAGTTCTGGTAATTGCATATATAGAAGCACCATTTCAGTGGTAGCTGAAATAGTTACCACTGAATGTAAACAATGTAAACAAGCCAGAGCATATTTACATGCTCTAGCTTGTTAGCCATTAGCTAACATGCTAATCTAACATGTTAATCTAACATGTTAATCTGCACTGGAGAACATGCTTAATTATTCATGCTTATTTACTCCACAGTAAATTATTTGTATAGAGTTACATTTTCTACCCAATGAGTAACAAATCTTTTTTAGAGGTGTTGGAATGCTTTATATTTACAATAAATATACCTCTTATTAAAGATTAATGATATGATCCATATTCACAGTTTTTGCAGATAAAAATCCCCTTTTTTGATTTTCTTAAGTATCCTGGCTTTACATACAGCTGTCTATTAAAGACTACCTCCTTTCTACCAAAGACGTCATAGTGCCAGTACCAGTGTTTACTCAGTCTTGGCTTAAAGTGTATTTGTAATTAGCCTGAATATCATATAGACTGAAAGTTTTGCGGTTTATTGTGGAAACCTGCTCTTATCTGTCCCATTGCCCATGCCATTAATACACCAAATGACACTACAACAAGCTTTCTAGTGTTAAGTGTAAATCCCACAAAATAACTAAGAGTAGGCAAAGAAACATTGCAGACTACAGAAGTCTCTTGGCAGGATTTACTTTATCCTCAAAAATTTAATTTTCAAGTTAAGTGTAGTGTAGATATTTGCTGATAAGAGTCTTAACTTTATGTAATTAAACTTGCACACAGTTTAATTAAGCCCTGCTTTTTAGTGCAGTCAAGTGACACTGCATGTCATCCCTATTAGCCTACATGTATTGATTAGTGCTGTGATTGTGTCCAAATGAAATTACTTCCTACGTTCTGGACAATTCAATTTCCTCTGTTTCCTTTGACATGATGAGATATGTTTCTGAGGAGAACCTCTTAATTCTCTAAGTCTATCTCTACAGTTTTCAATAAACTATCACTTCTGCATGCTGAGTAGTTTGCTGAAATGTTAAATTAATGTTAACATGTTTTTTTTTTAATGTTTTGATATGACTAACCTATCAAAACATTCAAGTGCTGTTGTAGTTAATCATCGTGTGCAGATAGAATTACAAAAGCTTGCTCTCCTGCTTGGAGCCTTTCTTTGAACATTTAAAAAAAAACAAAAACCAATGACTCGTGTTTTTACTGCTCTCTGTAAAAGCGTTTTCTGAGGAGCAGCATCTGACACAGAGACTGGAAGCTGCATAAAATAGTCTTTCGCTATGTACATTATGATAAAGGCTTAAAATTTACATTTCATGGTGAAAGTAAAATTTAGCTTCCACAAAATAGCTTGTGCAAATTACAATACATTTAGCAAGCCACGTACAAAAATATGCTAGAATTTTAAAGAATTGCACAAAGTTGAGCTACACTAACTTAAAATTGAAACGAGTATCAGGAGTTTAGACAGAAACTCTGTTATGGATCATTTAATGTCTTAATCAGACCCTCCTATGACAAAGTATCGTTAGAACGTTAAGTTTGACCTTGACGTGTTTTTGACGTTCATCTTATTCCCAACTACCATGAAACCACAGGTTCTTGTCAACTTGCCTCCAAAACTCTTCCATATATTTGAGACCATTTTTGATTACCGGTAAATACAATCCAAACAAATTCTATATAAAAAAATTTGTCAATTTATATTCTTCCATATAGAAATGATTTTAAAAAAAGAGACTCGTATTAAGTACATTTAAAACAAAGTACATACAAGGTGTAGGTACTGGGCTAAAAATGCTGGCATGGTCTGTTAAGTCATTTTTGGCAGAAAAACAATGTATTTATTAAATTAGTTTAGCTAAAATCAGATGCTGTCACCTCAGGAACAATATAAACTCAGTGTGGTATAAAATGTATCTGATTCTGTTGGTGCTCTCTATACAGATCATGTGGGTTTGCCTTTTTCCTACTGGAATTTTGATGATTGCTTTGTTTATGAGTTTAGGGTTTTTTTTTATCAATGTCTATTGTGCCATTTTATTCTTAGAGAATATTTTTGATGGATGGAGCCATCAAGTCACTCCCTGTGTGACTCAGATTTGGCACTCTTGGTGGACAGAGTCTCCCCCAACAGTACTTGCGTTGTGGAGGTTGATTGTTTCGAAAAAGAACATGTAAATCAAATCGGGGGGGGGATGAACAAATTGAACATCCCAGGAGAGAAAAGTTGATGTCAAATGAGGTATATTCATAATAAAATTTTGCCTTTACCCTGTTTTTTTCTTAAGTTTACACCTGTGTGTGTGATTGTTTCCACAGCAAAATGTTTTTTTCTTACTTTAATCACATTTTGAATACACCTTTTCCATCCGATTATGTGAGCATGTGATAGAAGCGTTCCTTGACAAGTTCCCCGTTGTCAAGCAGACAATTGAAACTGACATCCTGCTAAAATCAACAGTCAAGCTGAATGTCACAACAAAGAAGCTGGCACCAGCATCAGTTGGCAACGACCTGCAAATTTACTGTAACTCCTGTCTTCCATGTTGACCAAATAGTGGTTCAGTCATTAACACAGTTCACTTCACACTTGTACCTGAAACCAGCTGTGTCTTAAGTCTGCAGTGTTCTCGAGCTGCCGTTTTTTTCACTGCCCCCAAAAGACAAACCTTTCACTCATTTTGCTCTTTATTACGCACATTAAACTTACCCTGGTTCATGAGGATAACCGGAAATTCCTAAGGTGCTTTGGGACATTTTGAATGAGACCAATTTTGATGTCATTAGTGTTCATTTTAATGAAAAGGGTCTTTCTTGCCGGTAGCTCGGGAGCTAAATGACTGCACTGGGACTGATAGTTTAAAATTGTGGTACCGTGTAAAAGTTTTCATACCCCTTGAACTTTTTCACGTTTTGTCACTTTGTAAGTACAGACTTCCTGCGCTGTATTTTACTCGGGTTTCGTGTTACCAATACAAAGTAGTCTGTAAAATAATTCATAGTTTTGAAAAGATGTAAAATTCAAAATCTAAGAAGCATGACACGCATTTCGATTCAATCTCCCTGAGTAAATACTTTGTAGAAATTCACCTCAACACACCAGTTTCCGTGAAGAAAAGCACACCGGATGGCATGAATCTGCCACCACCACGTGGGAAGGGGGGTGTTTATGATGATGAGCAGCATTGGTTTTCAACCAGACATGGTGTTTGCATTTAGGCATAGGAGTTGCATTTTTATCTCATCTGGCCAAAGCGTCTTCATACACATATTGCTGTATCCCCTGCATGACTTGAGGCAAACTGCCAATAGGAATTTTCATCACTTTGTGAACAATAGCTCTCTTCTTACCACTTTTCCACGAAGGTCATATTTCTCAAAGCGGTGGATCTCTGCAGCTCCTCCTGAGTTACCAACAGTTTGCTAGCTGCTCATGTGAATGCTTTTCTCGTTCTACCTGTTTTACCACATGTGATGGTATCGGTTTGGTCTCCTTTTGAGTAAAAGCTGCTGGATTGTGGTCTTATTTACCAGTAAAAAGAAGTGAAAATACAGGGTCATTAAAAGATGAATTTGAGTTCTACCATTTTGGGAGATTTCTTGTTGTCATAATTATTTTTAACTCAACCTATAGCAACCGCCTGTGCTGGCAGGCAAAGATATATACCACTGTTGAATTTTGCTTGGAGTCCGCACAAAATCAGTCCAGGAACCATAAATGGCCACCTGGCTGCACTTTGGACACCCCTGGTCTATAAAAAAAAGTACATATTGAAAGAATATAAATCTCAAATCTTTTTTATAACATCTGTACGAGAATAGTTTTTTGGGGGTTTTTTTGCAATCTGTTATTTTTTTGTTTTGTTTATTTCTTTGCATTTTGTTTCTTTGAGTTAATACGGGCATAAAATGTATCATCATGCTCAGTCATATTTCCTTGTGACAGCACCCTGTCTAGCTCAGATTCCTCCTCAAACTCTTCCCTTCCAAAAGTGTTTTTCCTTGTCTGTCACGGATGAGCTACGATGTCAACAGCCCACGGAGGATTTCCTGCCAGCAGCTCTGTATCTTGCGTCTGGCAACAAGATGACCCTGTTGGTTTACACTGAGAGGTCAGTTGTGTTGTGTTTTTGATTGTTATCCCAAGACTGTGGGCTCACGTCCCAGCGCATCGAGCCCCTAGTCCCACAAGTACGCAGCCTGCAGAGTAAATAAGAGTGGTTTATTGTGCAAGTAATTACATTTCAAAGCATTAACAGTTCTCTCATTACACCAGCAGATTTATTTGTGCAAAATGGGCTTTTCAACCAGTAGAAATGGTGTCACTGGAAAACCATTAAGGACTTTATAAATCAGGAACCTGAAATCTGTCTGAAGTGCAGCGTTCCTTATTTTCCCCCCTCTTCTTAGCTCATGCCTTTCATTCTTTGCTACTCGAGATGAAGTAGATATACTTTCTCCGCTCTCCCTTCCTGCTCTGTGAAAGCGATCTTTTAGTGGCAACTACCTTTAGTTTATCAAAGAGCTCATTTGTCCCCATGTGGAACCTGTTTCGTGTCTGCACAGAGTCTGCATTTGTGCACAAGTGAAACAAATCTGAACAGATTGCAGAGAATCCTTCGTTGGTGGATTCTTCTGCGTAGAACTGCAGTTCACCCTTACTTAACTGGGTTGTATCCCACTGAGATTAAAACCTTATTTTCTAAAGGAGACCTGCCTGATAAGCGACATAAGATTTAACCATAATGTGATAGAGCTAAAAAAAAAAATTAAAAATACAGTAAAATTTACAAGATATGATTGAAGTTTCCTAGTAGACCATTAAAAAAGTGCATCAAATGGCCTAAAAATAATTAGAATATGGATTTCCAAAAGTTCAGTTTGGTTGTGTTCCAGGTAAGTTTCTGCTTGTTCCATATAAAAGGAGCAGAGTGGCCCAAAGCCTCTTTACCAAAGTCTCTCTCATATTTCCAAACCAGCTAAGTCTCCAAATGTCCTCCACCTGCTTTATCGTATCTGTCTAACTTTGTACTCCGTTTGGGAACTGTGTCACTTCGTGACTCACCTGTTGGTCATTAATGTGCTTGCTTTGTTGTAACTGCTGCAGTCTGGTAGCATTTGCTTTTCATGTTCCTTTCATGTTTTTTGGCCGAGGAGAAAGTGAAGCTCAGGTGGAGATCCCAGCTGTCTCAGAGAAAACAGAGGAGTAAACGCAGCACATGTATTTACTTATGCTACACAGAAAGTCATGCGGGTGTGCGTGCGTGTGTGGGCGCGCATATGTGTGTGTGTGTTCCTAAACCTGTATACAGAACCTCCATCCTTTTTATATTAGACCCATCGGGAGCAATTGTTGCAGAAAACCTTTGTCTCATATGAACAAAGCATGCAGTTAGTTAATGTCTTAATAGCATTTAGGACTCGTTAGTTTTTGCAGTCATTGGTCTGAAGTGTCTCCAAAACAACCAGTTGGCTTGTAAATAGAATCTGATATTTGTGGAGACTTTCCAACCTAAAGTTGAGTATTTACTGTAATTCTTTAAAGTGAGGGAAGGATTTTTTTTTTTTTTAACCTCCCTTGCAATCCTGGTCACCAAAGCCAAACAGCCTTAACCACCTAACACCCAGGTCCTAATCTGGCCTTGTTAGTCAAATTTCCAGTTGTTTCAGACTTGTTCATTTTTGCTTTGACTTTAACCCTCCAGCATTCTTACAGCAATACTTTGGAGGACAATGGGGAATGGATGGGGGTCTCCCATCAGCCTGTCAGTTCCCGAAACCACATATACATACACACAAAAAAACCTTGTCAAGGCCCATCAGGGTCAGTGTGACCTCACCAAGACCGCGCACGGAATAAAAAGCTTTCCAATTGTATCCTGCCTCTTAGGACTGTGGAAGGGTTAAAGACAAATGGACCTCTGTCACTTGTATGTATGCTAGTAAAACAGGAACTTGTGGATTATCAATTAGAAGTACTGTAATGAAACATACTGACTGTGGTATTGCATCAGCTGGTATTAATTAAAGAGAAGCCACAGTTATTTCAAATGCATTGCTGCCAGTAATTAACAGGTATTTTTATTCCTGCTTTGGAATTGCACTCAAAAATTGGGCATCACTTCATTTTTTGTCAGCTTTATTTGCCAAAAAATGTGAAAACTGATGTAACTTGACACTTTTATCATTTACTCCTACCAAATAGATACAGCAGAAGTATGTGTTTTTATTTTTTTATCAATGAGAAAATAATTACTAGGAATTGCTGAGCCTGGAGG
Organism: Xiphophorus couchianus; assembly: GCF_001444195.1. NCBI lineage: Eukaryota > Metazoa > Chordata > Actinopteri > Cyprinodontiformes > Poeciliidae > Xiphophorus > Xiphophorus couchianus. The sequence continues at coordinate 3,251,041 of NC_040244.1, read as the reverse complement.
TTCAGTGTGGATGTTCAGCTTGTAGAGGACTGCTTCTTGAATTGCAGTTTTCTTGTTAAAGCACTTGTTTTTGGAAATGTACATGGTTCATAGTTGGAATTTAATGAATGGAATATAGATCAAAATTAAGATCAGACAAAGGTGACTGTTTGGAATGGTGAAATACGTTAAATATAACCCAAAGTGTTGCTCTCACAAGAAATAGGACAACTAATCTGCTTGTTTACATTACATGAGCCAGTTCTGGAAAGGAAATGATTTCTTTTTAGATAAGCGTAGACACCGAACTCAACAGCATGATGCAGCATTAATCAGTCATTCAAAATGATTATCCATGAATCACCGGCTGATTGTCTTTGTGAACAACAGACAAAACAGACAAATTCGTCCTGAGAGTCGCAAATAATGAGTCACTTTGCTCGACTGGCCAATGTAGGACTTTTATGTGCTGGTACCACACAGAGACTCCTACCAAATAGATACAGCTGAAGTTACATAACAGTCGGGCCGACAGCTTAGCGCTGGTGGACTGTGAGTTATTTCCTGTGCTGTGAGCCACAGGTGTCTGATCAGAGAAGTCAGTCAGCACATTTTAACCATGTGTAATAACATGGTGATTAAGCTCTGAAGTCTGACAAAAATCAAAATGTAAGCTCTTAAAGATCCTCTGACACGCCAAGCTTCATCCACTACAGCCAAATTAACTTACAGCTGTGTCGCAAGAGTGATGCTGTATGCAGACACTAATATTTCTACATAGCCCACACTCGCTCAGCCTGTATCTAACAAAGATAAACAAACTTGTAAATCCTCAGATGTACACCTACAGACCCCCCTCGCGCGGACCCACACACAAATTACAAGGACAACAACAAGAAACTACAGAGAATGTCGGGATCAAAGAGCTGGCATGTGGTGAGCTTGCCAACAGTGGGTTGCACTGGGGTAATTTAATGCAGACCGAGTGCAAATGAGTGTTAATCAGTGTAAAATTATGTGCAGTGTGCACAAACATTTTTAATGTTGGCTGTAAATGCTAATATCAGCCTTAAGGAATCGGACTATTCAGAAACACAAAGCTTGCGTCATTGTGTTTCAGATCTACATGGTGAGCTAAGCTTACCCTGTGCTGTAAATTGTCTTTGCCCTGACATAGCGATGTGATTATTTCAGACAAAATGTTAAAACTTAGGTTAGTCCTTTAAAACCTACGAAACAAACTCAACGTGTTTGAAAGAATTTTGAAATAAATTCCTTGTACTGATATATGATTAAACTATTCTCTGAAACAACAGTCCGAGGGTGCAGCAGGAATTCCTCCATCTAACCTGTGTAGATGTTGTCCACAGGTTTGTCCCACTCGGTTAGTTTGTTTATCAATGTTCACCACAAGGTTGTGTCTTCGGAGGTCAAACTTCGGTCTACTTAATTTGCCACAGATGAAACCCGACTCCATTCCAGGGGACCAATACAAGTAAACATTTCAAAGCTGCAGGAAATCTATTAGCACCTGGTGGGACTCCCCACATGCTCCACTCCATCCTATCCCCTCCTGCCCCCACCTCCTCCAAACCACTTTATCCCTGTCCCCACCCGAGTTAATAAAGCGCCACAAGACCAACGCACTCCTGCTGTGCCTCTAAAAGTGGGGGATTAGCAAGTGTGTGTGTGCGCACTCGTGCCGGCCCCTTTTTTGTGTGTCGAGGCGTGCATTTACGCCTGCATAGTATGTAGCCCTCAGTGTGTGTGCATGTAATATATCTGGACCTGTCCTTTTGACACACGTGCAGCCAGTTAGCACTGAATGAGGTGCCAGACAAGCGTGCGGCAGCTGCCACACTAACAATACTCAATGATCCCATCGCAGAATGCTGCAGGGACTTTGGTACAGTTCATTTACTTTACCTAATTGCTTCCACAAAATTAGGCTTTGCAGTATGTAAAATGTGACTTTTTCTTTTTTACTGTTGGATGTGTTTATACCTTCTCTTTAAGCATTTGATCTGCGTGCATGGTCTAATTCATGATGACAGCATTGGCTTGTTATAACAGATTGTTTTGGCATCAGCATTAGAGTACAGCTTGTTACATGATAATAGATTTTGATTCCCAATTCAATACAGGTAAAGGAGAATATGTAGATTTTCTTTTAAATTTAGACCCTGCGAAATACCAGCACTGTGATCCGGAGCGAAAATCATATAATTTCCAATGGCATTTTTATCCATATATTTATAAAAAGCTTAAGTATTTTCTTGTAACTTTTGTTTGAAAAATCAATTAACAGCTTAAGGAGGTAATAGCTCTTTAAGCTGCCCTTGCTAAATTCAAGCGATCTCTACATAAATGGTGCTCATACAAGAGACAAATGTCAGAAGGCACAGTGTTATAAAAAGGTTTGCGAGTAGAGAGAAAAGTGAGTTCAGATTTTGGAGGCATAACCAGCAGGTGGGAAGAACAGCTGGTGGAGTGAGGTACAGGTCTTTAAAGGATGAATGACTTACAGGATGGAGAAGAAGAGACAAACGTTTGATAGAAACACAAGGTGCAGTTGGTATATTTATTAAGTTGTGATACTCTGTCGCTCTAATTCACCATATGACAGTCAAACTCCGGAATCCTGGAAAACAAAAAGAATCTGCTACACAAGTGATCCAATCTTGAATGAGCCAACAATGGAGGATCGATGGAAGAATCCATGTCATTCAGTTTGTACTTAAGTGCTAGTAGGTTTACTGAAACTTTAAGGTTGCAATGTTGCTATCTCTTCTACTTTGAACCAAATTAAGGTTTCTCAATATTTAACTAATGCTTTGTCATATCGGGGAATCCTTAGCTAGTATTGTCAAATTGACACCAAAATAAATGAATATTTTTAAACTTTTGCAAACTGGAAATATTTAATTCTTTGTGGTGTTTGTGTTAATTAACATGACTTTGGGATATTTGTAGCTCTTTAGGTTGGTAAATGTTTGGACTATTTGATGTTTGGATTCAGTTTTTCTTTCACTACAGACCAATCCAAATAACAAACTATTCTGATTTAGAAATTTTGGTTTTCAGGGAAGTAGTCTTGTTTAACTTTGCATATTTGTCTGCCTGCTGTGAAAAATTCTGATTATTTAAGTCAGTTGTGTCCTATTGTTTGGGCAGGCCTAGCCATGCTCTTCTGCTCATCGACTGGCCTGCTAGCTTGTGTTAAGGACCCAACCTAATTGGATTTATGTGCGGGAATGTTTTGCAAAGCCACACTTGTGAAATACCTCCACATCTGCTGCCCATTAGCGGTGGACATAACACACAACAGAAAGGGAAAAGCCCCCAACGCCTTGATTCATGTGACTGCTGCCCTGCTTTTATTGCAGCAGAGGAAGAGGGCTCGTGGCATTGTTTCAGCACAGCAATCACAACCTTATCTATCTTTTTCTCCCATGCTATCAGTTTCATTATTTTATTTTAATTTATTTGATAACTCCTTAATCCCAGAGTTTATATGTTATCTCTTTATGACCCCCCTTTATGCTAAAAACTGCTAGTGTTTCCACAGCTCTGGTAATTTCTCTCCAGGTACAGCCATTTCGTCTATGGAAGTTTGCTGAATCTCTTTCATCTCTTGCCTTTCGGTCCTAAGAATTTGCTTGTCGAATCCATTTTCCCTAATCTTTCCAACAGGATTTACTTTCCATCTGCTAAGTCAGCAGAAAGTCAAGTCTTATTCTTTGTGTTCTCGTGCCCAGCATTTGGACAGTCATTTATCTACGTCAGTACGACTTCCATCGTGAAACCCTTTCCCTTGTCACTCCCCAAGGCAAAGACGTCCTCCTGTTTCATCCTTCAGTAGGCACAAGGAGAGTCTAGCAAGGGGGTCTGACAACCCCGTCGACCCCTCATCTGTCATCTGCCAGGGGAAAAGCACCCACCTAATTGGGGGGAAACCACTGAGGAGTTGGAGGGCTGGTGTGGAGGTTGTTATTCTTGTGTTGGAGGGGTCAGAGGTGAAAAAGGGGAGATCACACCGGTGATTAGCTTCCTTCATGTGCAGGAGTGGAGGGACGCATGGACAGGGAGAGTGTTTGTTGGGCAGCTGGGGTGAAAAGCAATTAAAAGGAAATGGGTTGAATTTAGCTTTTAGGATCATCAGACCTGTTAATGCCTGTGCATTGGGTCAAGGTGTTACACACCGGCAGACCAACACTTGGGTTAGAATGCTAAAAAAGTCACAATGGTTTTAGTCAAATATTTTAAGTGTACATGATCAAAAGCAGCTCATATGAGAACTCCATGGTGCCTCAGTTGTTTGAAATATGTGATTTTACTCCTTTAACCACAGTCTCCAAAGCGCTCATATCGTCAGTAATGAGAGTCCATCAGTCTAAATCCCACACATGTTGGCAGTTCAATATAAGGAATAAGTCAGAAAATAAGGCTGTGTTTGAGGAATTCTATCAGGTTTTGGCCGCAGAAGGAGATGCTTTCACAAACCGCTTTTCCTCCCTCCAACCATCCACCTGATGATGACATATCTCCACAGGTTGTCCCACCTCCGCCTTCTCACAGTTTCTGTCCACACCTCTTTCTGTGGTTCCTAAGCCATGAAATAAATGTGTGGGTGTGACGAGAGCAAAAAAATGTGAAACGCAAAGGATCCAGGTTTTAGAATAAGTCCATGCACAATGTCCCAGAAAGTAGTACTTTCTCTTAAAAAAAAAAAAACTTGATATAATTGGTTGAAAATCTGAGCCCTAAAGTACAACTAACAGCATAACTAACACAAAGACACCAGAGATTATACAATTTGGATATAGACCTGGGTTTATACATACAAAGATTCTCAGGGTCCTCTCAGAGGCCTAAAAAAATCAAACAAGTAGAAATTCCTATCTAAGTGAGGTCTGATTGACCAAGTCGCTAGGTGTCTGTCTTCTAGGGACTGTGATTGGTTGTTGTTGTTGTTGTTGGCAAATAACTTAATGGAACATTACTGACACCATTTGGTATGGAGTAGGGACCACTAATATCTTATGGAAGCAAAATGTTATGAAAGATCTGAGAAATTTGAAAATTCTATTTTTCTTAATATTGTGTCACTGGGACCTACTTTTCATCTTGGGATTCCTTCTCTGGTTTCTACTGAACCAAGCAGAAAGAATCTACTGTATTTTGTATGTTGGCAGTTTTTTATTATTAGTACCACTAATGTCTTTTTTCCCCTGAAAATTCTGAATGGCATTTCAACCACCTAAAGAACCCATTCTGTTTACTGCAAGCCTGGCAGATACAGCTGTAGGAAGCTCTAGTGCTTACTCTGCACTACAGAGGTGAAATTATAAGGATATGGAACATCATCAGTGTAGAAGCCATTAAATAATGCTGCTTATACCTGGCACTGTGATGTTAGATGATGAAGTTATGTGACAATCCTGGGCAGAGAAATTTACTCGGCAATCCAACACTACAAAATACATTGTGAAAGATGGCAACAGCTCAAAGCACATCAGCAAAATAACGCAAAAGGTCATAAAGAATGGAAAATATGAAAACTGTGACATGGCCAAGTATATTGCCTTATGTAAATCTAACAAAACAAAAAAGAAAGGGCAAGTATGCAAACTGTCCCCTGTAGCAAAGCACAGCTGAAACCACTCTACATAAACTTTATAAAAGGCTGGATCCTCCAAGAGAAAGAAATCTTTGTTTTACAAAGGATTTAAAAGCTGTCTTTAAATGTAAATCTAAGAATGATTCCTGGTGGTGAGGACTGTGCTTTTAATGTAATATGACAGATTAAAAAGGTGAATACCCTGCAGCTAAACATATGCAGATAGTCCAATTCAGATCTATGTAGGATGGATCAGTTGAATTAGTTTCATTCTACTTCAGTCGATCCCTTAAGATATTCCCAGCCTAGAAGGGGAACATAGTCATGTGTATCTTGGAGTTCATTCTAAATGGGAAATCTCCAGAGGACCCAGAAGGCATCCCAGTCTTGTTGTTGTTGAATTTCTTGCTCTATATACTGATACTGCCAATGTTATTTTGTCAACGGAAACTCTTGGTGCCAACAGTAATGGCATGTTTGGATGTTATTTCCAGCACCTCACTAAGATGTGTTGTTTTGATTGAACGGAAGAGTTACTTCGCTTTTTGATCAATAACAAAAGGATCTTGTAATTAAATTTTTGAATAAGCTAAACCTGTTTTTACTTAAAGGTAAATTAGTTGCACCAATTATACATTGAACCAGTAATTATAATAACATATTGATCCCATACATCACAGGGCTACCAAACGTCACCTGATTTAATGAAGAAATGATTGACAGTTTGGAATCCTCTGCAATGGTCCTGGTCTGAGTACAATAAATCATGGAAGTTAATACTCCCTTTGCTTTGCTTTGGTTTGAACAAGCACTTCTACTTCCAACATCGTCTCCCTAGATGCATAATCAGCTGTCAAACCTAACTTATTTACCTAGTGCTTTTTAAGCACTTGGGACAGGGTGAGGTGTAATTCAAAAGGTACCAAACTACAAAAACGTACTCCAAGACCGTATTTTTTCAGAGCGTCTGGATTTCTTCTTTCCACTGACACTGATTGACGTTGCGAGCGTGATGTGTGTATGGTGGACCATGCAGCTACGTGCCTGTTGCCAGGGTTTAGAACCTTAAATTTGCTGCCCCAAGAGTACTCACACACACACACGCACACGCCCACACATTATATCCACATGTACCTCTACACCTGCTTGTCCACTTCTGCACACACCAAAGGGAGGATAAAAAAAAGACCTAAGAAAAAACAGAAATGACCTGCACGCGTCATAATGAGAGCGGGCCGGGTGTCTGGCATTTACCTCAAACCATTTCGTTTTCCCGCTGGTCTCTCTGGAGGGCTTTAAGTCCACTGCCCGTTAACGGCTGAAGTGTGGATTTCCTGTCAAATAAGGGTTAGAGCCCAACAAAAGTCCCCTACTCTAGTACCTAAACGGGATCATTTACAGCTGCCCCACTTAAATACACACACTTCATGTCTTACAATGTCCCAAATGGGATGTATACCAGATCTGTAGTGCTCAATGTTGTCTTTGTAGTGAGCATATTGAGTCTTTATGGTACTTTTAAACTCCAGTATCAGTGTAACATCCCTATAATAAAGGTATTGTAAATTTCTGTGATGCAGTGGACTTTATCCAGTCGTATCCTTAAACTGTATCCAGTAAAATGGCTTTATAAGGTCAGCCTCAAACGTTCCACTGGAATATGCCATGAACAGACTCTTGGCATCGTTTCTTTCCTCATAATCTGTTTATGCTTTGAGGACTGTTCGACCAGGACAAACATTCCCCCAGTCTCTGACAGATATTTTTCATCCCTCTCAAGATTGGATTTTCATGAGAGTCGTCAGCTCTTTTTGTAGCAGTGTATCGCCAAACTAGGTCTGGGTAATATGGTCTCATATTTTTCACTTTGGCAGATTTTGATCTCAGGCTGTTTGGATTGATTGTGTCTGTGCCCAGCAATTTTATGTCTCGCCACATTCTCTTTTAGATTTTGGTCTGGGGTTTAGCTGGGCTAAAATGAACTGGCTGTCTGTGGGATGGATGGGTTTAGTAAAAATAAAGTGAGATCCTTTGTTATCTGGGCTGATCAGAGTGGAGAACTACAGGTTAGGGTAAAGGTACTCTACCCTGGTCCAACAGACTTGAATAAAATAGTTGAATCACCTCCTCGGTGAAGTCAAATTCTCCAAAGTCCTGCTAATGATCTTAAGTATTTCACTCAGGTCTGATGAAGCAGGTGAATACCCCAGGGTTAGGGTTTTAGCTTCCTTGGAGGGTTGAATCTCTGGGAGGAGATCCTGAGACAAATCCAAAAATCACTGGAAGGAAGTGTACATCAGTTATGGCCTGGAACGCCTTGGATCACAAGAATAAGCTCACACTGTTCCTAGGCAGAGTAATGTCTGAGTTTCCCTCCTGGGCTCACGGCCTGATCTTATAAATGGAAGAATATTTCACCAAAAAGGTGTGGAGGAAACTAATGAATAAAATATAGAATGTGATAGCTGCACTGTTTTGTGATGGATTTCTTTTCCTGTGACAGAGGCTAAGGGAGGGAATGTGCATCAATGGGTAAAAATATTTTCCACGGGTGAGAATTTACAGCTTAACAAGACAATAACCTTGAGAATATTAACTCATAACTCTATTTTCCATGCCTCATTTGTCTTATATAGGAGCTTCTTCCAGCTGCCTTTAGCTATAGGTGTGATCTAATCTGGATGGTGTCTGATTTTAACGTTGCACCATCCACTATCCATCTAACCTGGATGGTTAGATTCGGGGTAGGTTGACTTTTACCCAACTAAATGTATAATTTGCTTTAGAAAAGCAACAAGTGGTCCTGCACACTTAGCCATTATCCCAGGGTATTGTTTAACGCTCATCACTTTCTGTCAAACTTAGTTGTTCTTAAACATGTGGAGAACTTGAACATAACTTTAAATTTCTCCTAGAGGCAAGAAACAGCATCAAGTTTACACTTGTAATGGTTCTCATGATTCTTCATCCAGAAACATGAATTGACATTGGTTATGTATTTTCATGTTAATCTTCAGATCCTTTACCTCTGATAGAGAAGAAAAAAAGCCGCTAAATGCTATGCAGTGCACCGTTTAATGAACGAGTGGCCAAATCTAACAGGGGGATGGTTAATGCTTGGATCGGATGATGGTGATCAACCCTATGTCTCCGAGTCAGAACGTTTTCCATATTTTCTTTGTATTTTCAGTTGAAATGCTCAAGCCTCAAGTCAGTCTGATTGATTGAAGCTTTATCAAAACCAGGATCTCATAGATTTCTTTGTTTGTTTCAGTTGGCAAGAGTTTCGTGTCGAGCTCTGGCAAAGCCTTTCAATGTGTTCTAGGACCTCTCGCTGAGCTACGTTTGCTTGTTTTACCAATCCATTATGTCTGTGATCCCTCTCTGGTTCTGCTTTAGATATTGTGAAACTAGCTAATTCTCTGAGGATGCAATCAATACTTTAGACCAAGTGCTCTTCTGGCACTCCATGTAAAGAATCCCATCTGTCTTTTCAACTGAGCCAAAGGGAGGATCAGTGAGGAGACACACCAGAGAACCTTGTCAAAAAGATCCTGTCTGATGATAATAGGTCTAGCACTGATCAACATCATTATCTTCACAACTTCTTTATTCCTTATCTGGCTTAACAAAGCCAAATTAAACACAGGCTTCCAATTGTTTCTGGATCATGAAAGGTCTTTGCCATCAATAAACTCTTACAAGACAACGTTACTACTTGTCAACTTTGCTACAGTCCAACAAGGTGAATGAACTTTCTCAGATTCAGCGAGTCCCATCTAAAAAGTCACATTATACCTTGAAAAGATGTGACGGCACACGAATGCTAAACAAGTGAAGCCACAGGTCAGTTAAAAGTTTAAATGCATTCATGGCATATTCATTTAGGACAATTAATGATCATTTCTATATGGTGGAATGACACTACACCATGCAACAACTTTAAAGCATTGTAAAAGCAGGAGTAAGATATACATTCCATTTATTGTAATTATTTTTTTGTAACTCACATAGGGTCTGTGAGGGATTTATCCCCCTCAACAGGTGTTGTTGTTTTTTTTGTGCTTCCTGTATTGTTGCTTTATTTAATATTTTGTTTTGATCATCCTCTCTTTCCTTTGAGGTCATGTGCTGCCATGGAGGCGCGCCCATGAGCAGTGATGCCTAGGACCTGGTGTTTCCAATTTACCTTACTGGGAAGGTCCATTGTTTGAGAAGGAGGAGAGATGTTTTTATTTTTTGTTTGGTCCCAGCTTATTCTTGTTTGTGTTAAATTGTTAGTTGTAGTTCTGTGAATATTTGTTTAGGAATATTGTTTAGCACAAATGTTTGTTCTTTTGTTTACCTGGAAATGTAATTGTTGTCTCCGCCCCTTAATTAGTCCTGGCCATGCTTTAAAAGCCAGGTGGTTTGAATCAGAGGGGTGGCTCCCTCTTGTTTGGAATGTTTGTCAGTGTGAAAATGGTAGTGTAATGTGCAAAGAACTGATATAAAGAAAAGTTTTAGAGCTCTATAACGACTGGACTTTGTCTGATTTTGGATCGCAAACCAACAGGGTCAATTTATTAATATATATAAATGTATAATATTCCCAACTCTATTTTCTGGAGTGAAGTGGAAGATTTTCCTCAATTTCTCATTTTCACTTTCCCAAGATAAATTTTACTACATCTGATTCATGGATGTGCAGTCAACAAGTCTGCAGCAACTGTGTGATATTATAGGCCAAGACCACAGAATGTTTCTGAGAACCTGTTAAATCTACGCCATAAAAAAGTTAAGGTAGTACTGAAAGCAGTAAGAGCCTTGATACCAGCAAGGTGTAATTAAGCGACCCTGGGTGTATATTTAACTATATTAGAATGTAACATTTTGGACACAAATGTTTAAAAAAAAAAGTGTTTTCACTTGACCCAGAAAAAAAATAACCACTTAAAAATAATAAAACTCAAATAAATCACATTCAGCCTTCTGAGTGTATGTAAAGTTCAGACCGGAACTGTCATCAGATTTTGCAAAAAGTTCGGAAAGAAAAAAAAAACAAAAAACATTTTGGTTTTATTTTGAAAATGTTTTCCGGAAACAGCGTGCTGTAGCGTGAAGACTTTGACAGCGGTGAGGCAAAGAGGAGAGCATGGTGCGGGTGGGGGGTGCTTACAAACTTTGGCGAAAAGGGGTTGAACCGAGGACGTGTGTGGCTTCTGAGGGGAAAAGTAGCATCCGTGTGAGGAAGGCGAGTCTCCTGCAGATCATCAGTCTCTCTGTGGACTTGAACCGGCAGCCGTGTCAGTTGCTCTGTTGATCAGGATTCTAACTCTGATCCCTAAAAGTCTGGATCCAACCATGAGTGCAAACGTGTGGATTTACCAGGTTTTGGTGTGCGTTATGGTGGTTTTTGTGGATACAGGTAAGAATTGTGAAGCTTGGATTCTGTTGGATGTTGGATGTGTTTTTAAAATTAGAAAAAACAAACAAAAATATAGATGGCATGAAGTGCATTTTTAATTTCACATTCATGTCATAAATGTACAAAAAAGTCAAATATTTGGCAAAGAAATTCAAATATCTGAAAGTTGCTCGTTATTTTCCTTTGAAAATGGAAGAAACAGTTTTTTTTAAACAACTTTGTACAATTTTACTTCAAATGAAACTGAGCAGCTAATAATTTAAGCTGTTTCAACTATGAAATTTCTTAACATTTCAATTGGCAAAAAGCTTAAACTGCAAACAAATTGACAGCATTGATATCGGATCAGCTGATTTTACAACTTTCCCCTCAAAGATTTTTAAACAGTTCATCATTAAACATTAAACAGTCTGACACTGAGCTGCAGAGAAGATGCCTGAGACATGTTGTGATTTACCACTGCACCCGCCTTCAATTAAATGTATCCAAATGAGCCAGGTGTAAATTATTGGTTATCTGAACGCTTGTCCCAGCTCACATCTGTCCAGCCAAAAAGGTCAACAAGTAAAGCACCGTGTCTGTAGTTACCACCTCTAGGGGTGTTGACCCTGACCTTTGACTGCACCAGAGGTGGGAACAGTAAAAATGTGCACCCAGGACCGGGGTGTTTGTGCATCTAGATAGAAAAGATGTGTGAAACAGATCTAGAAGCAAGGCATTACAAAGCAGGGAGTGAGTGTGTGTGGTGGACTGGGGTGGAGGGGGGTTAACATCTGGCTGCTCGATACTCCAGCACATTTGCACCTCCAAAACAGATGTATTGTCTGCTTAATTCCCAGACAGAGCCCCTAACCTGCTGCTTTCCTGTTTTTCTTGTATGGCAATGCGCCTGGAAAGTGAACGTTTTTGAAACGGCCACAAAAATGTTGTCATCCATGGAGGCAAATCATTTTTGAACGTAGGAGAATTGATGTACACCGCGCATGGTGAAACATGGTGGTGGAACCACCAGGCTGTGGCTCAGGGAAGCTAATCAGATGCAGGGTAATCCTGGAGGAATTGCCCTGCTGGAGATTCACCTTCCAGACTCGCCTTAACACACAGTCAGAGCTATCTGAAATGATGCAGGTCATCATTGTGTTGGAATAGTCAAAATTCATCCCTGAATCCAAGTTAGAATCAAAACCAGGAAACTGATGTGCGTACAATCCTACTCCAAGCTGAGCAGGTGTTTCTATAAGTTCATTTGGGATTGTTGCGAGCTTTGTAAGGGACAAAGGCAACATGTGGTGGAATGTTCTCTGATCAGATTGGACCAAAACTAAACTATTTAGCCTAATTGCAATGCAGTGTGTGTGGAAGAAAATGAACAGTAAACATCTTATTCAACGCAGCATTTATACAGTGAAAAATGGTGGCGGCAGCGTCATGGTGAGGAGTTGCTTTTCTTTAGCAGCCACATAAGAACTGGTGTGACTTGAAGGGAAGATTTTTTTTTTTAGCTGAAAAGAAGGCAGTTGTGCACAACTGAGGATGGAAAGTGGTTGAGGCAGGGGGCGGAGCTTCACCTTTTAACAAGGAAGGAGAGTAAACTGCCATCCAAGCCATATTCATGTGATAGACTGGTTCAGTCAAACGATCTCCAGCTTAAAGTAAAAGTTTCAGTCCTCCACCATTCCCTCCCCATCCACGTTTCTTCAAATGTAAATTCGAACCTGTTTCGTCTAATACGGCTGCCTCTTCCCATTAAATCCCGTCGCTCTCGCTCCCACCCCTCCAAGCACCCTTTATCCTTATCCTCATGCTTCAACAAAATACTTGGGAGATATGTGGAGATAGCAGGGGTCTGAGTGCAAGGAGAGGAAGAGACTAAGTGAAATCTAATTGAGCGGCCTGGCCAGACATCAGGGCTGGAACAACACGGTGATGACTGCCAGATGTGGTCCAGTGGAGCCCAAACATTAATAACATGTCCTCCCCTAAAACCATTTTCAACCACGACAAGCCTCTAAACGGTCCACAGTTTACAGAATCCTAAGTACACACACAGCGTCTTGTGTTGGGTCTTGGCACGGGGGCATGCGGCTGTAACTCGGTAGCAAAAGATTTTCCTGGATGATTTATGTCGCACTTGCCTTTAATTACAAACTTAAAGTTTAAAGGTGCCTGAGAGCACTAGGAAACTACAGTTGCGGCAGAACTCAATCCGGCTAAAGGAAGAACTTTTTTCTCTTTTCCAGAACAGGTAAAAATGAATGATTCGTGTCACAAAATGTTCGTTCTAAAATATGATGCTGCCCTATTTCTGAACCCTCCGTGATCCCATGTGCATTGTGCCACATTTTTGCAATGATAGACTTCTCTTTTGATGTGCTTCTTCCAAAGAAACTCCTTTCAACAAAGCTCTATAAATAAGGCAAGAAAGAAATATAATGGGTCCATTTGCTCTGCCGACAGCTTGACGGTTCATTTTCCACACACACTGTGTTTTCTTTTTTCTTTTTCTTGCATTTCCAAAAGCGGAGAGGCTATACATTAAGCATCATGCATAAAAATGTATCTTTTTATTAGAAATTCAAAGTTTCTCTGGCAAGCAGGGTCACTGAATGAAAGTTCTGGTTGCTCAATATAAAAAGAAATAAACGAAAAGTCCGCATTGTTAAACAGCAGGACTTCTTATAAGTCTTTACCAAAGCTTACAAAATCATGAATGCAAGATTATGAAATTGCTTTCCGTAGGAGTCGTGATAACTCATAAATACATCAGTAACTTAAAACTGGACCGTGCCAAATATGACAGAATTGGAGTGGGGAGGAGAAGACCTTAGCCAGTAAAATATGAGATCTGCTTTCATGAGGATATCCAGTGCAGCATATAAACTTGTTGATAGGTGTCACTTTCCTTTGTCAGTCCTCACAGCTCAAGATAATTTAGCTTTGGATGCACACATGCTTTTTGAACAGGGCTTTCATCCCTGAGAACATTTCACTTTTGTTTCTCTGACATTCTCTGTAAACCAGCTGGGATAGAAGGGATTAGACGTCCGCTGCTTCCAAAAAAAATGCAAACATGAAGCTGTTTCCTCGACTGTCTGCTGAAGAACACGGCACCGAATGGCAAAGTGCAATTCTAGAAAGAATCGGCTCTGACAGGAATTTGCTAGCCACTTTTGAAATCAACATTGCCTTTGCTGTTGTGCCAAAGGTTTGCTGCAAAATTGCTACTGAAACTTTGATGAATGAGTCTTCTGAAATGTGCCGAACAAGCTGCAGAATGTCACAGGAAAGCTTGCACAATGTGCAGTGAGGCAATAACCGTTAACGCGGAACCTTTTGAGTCACACAGTTGAAAGTGATAAGGTATTTTGGGTGGTGATAAAATAAACAATGCAGAAGTTCAGACTTGTTTTTAAAAAATACCTGCAACCCTTTGGAGTTCATTTGAATTGACTGACATTTTAAATAACAAATGTTCCTCAGGTATTAAGAGGTGCGACCGTAATTAGCTAAAGTTTGTTGCTGCACTAAATAGTACAGCAAATACTTCTGAAACTTTCCAGTAATTTTCAGGATTAATTCAAACACTAGCTGACTTAATGTCAGCTAATTGATTAAATCAGCTGTTAGCTATTAGCTGACTTAATGTCTACTGAAATATCCGTGGAACTTACTTATCAGTTGCTTACCAGTTGTTAGTTTCCTGGAACTTACTGGATACTTTATGGGAAAGTATCACTACATTTAGGAAAGTAATCTCTAAATATCAACGCAAATACCTGGAAGTTTTTGAAAATGTAACTCCTTAAATTTCTCCTAAAAATATACGCCCAGTTTCTGAAAGTACCCTGTAAGTTTTTGAATAAGCTCTTTTAGGAAACAAATTCTTATAAAAATCACATCTCTGTACGTTTTAGGTTGCTGTCAAAAACCTCGTCGTCAGTCTTTACAGAAGTATGAAAAGAGTGAGAACCACATGCTGATTTGCACAGACTGTCCTCAGACTCCAGTGGTACAAAATAGCCGCTCACAAGAACACTGCGCGCGAAAATGCAAGAAGAAAAACTTCATTTGCAGGTGAGTCACAGCTTGTTCTTTTTTTCGTCTTTTCTCTGAATTCACTTGATTTCCCTGCATCCCGGTTCCACGCAGCGACTGGTTGTATTTACATATTTTTTGTTGTTTATCATGTGGTCATCTTTCGACTGCTTCCCCTGTGTGTGTCTGCAGAGCTTTCAACTTTCAAAAGGCCAACAGGAAATGCTACTTGCTTCCTTTTGACCGTTTCACCCACGGTGCGCAGAAGCAGGCCAACATCAACTTCACTTTATGCGAAAAAAAAGGTAAATGTTATCGTTTTCAGAGGCACGTCGGTGTTTTTCTCATGAGAACGGGGGAGGAGCGAAGGATTTGCTCAAGTTGTTTGTAGTGGTGACACATGTGTGTTGGCTCGTTAAGTCTAAGGTGTTTTCTTTCCCTGTTGACATTTTCAGAAGACATGAATCTCTTTACGCCCAACAGTTGACTCACTCTTGTGAGGAAAGCCAGTGCTTAAACGTCTAGGCTTAAGTGGAACATAAATAAAAAATAAAAATAATTTAAAAAAAAAAAAACGTTGCTTGCTTTCACCCAACATGAGAGCTTTGCCTAAAATGTAAGCTGTTGAATCTATCACTTTAGAATTTATTGCGGAATTTACAAACGCTCCCTCCTGTGACATTTAATGAACTTCTGGGACTTGAGATGAGTAAATGCTTTCAGGAGAAATATTTCCTTTTGACCATACTTGGGCAACTATGTCTCAATCGGTTCATGGCAGTTTAACCTTTTGGCACCTGTACAAACTTGGCACAATGACGGAACATTCGAAACCTGATGTTTTCCGACGTCTCCTGTACCTTTTGTTCTCTCAGAATATATTAGAGAGTGCATCAGCGGCACCAAGGACAACTACAGAGGGAGGAGATCTTGGACGAAGTCAAACATCACTTGCCAAGCTTGGTCTGATAATAACATCAATGAACACACGTAAGTCCTCCTTTTATCCTGGAGCCTAACAGAAGGTCATGATGCTGTGTTTAAATCAAACAGTGCCTCTTTAGCTTTTGCTAAAGAAACATCCAAGTGTGTTTTGTCACCCATAGATGTTTCAGATTATCAAGAATGTCAATGCTAATGCTAACCTGTCATGAGCAACTACCCTGAACAACTGTTGTCGAGTGTTTCTGATACATGGCAGTGAAACTTTCATAATTTTAGAGAAAACTTTGGCCCATTCTTCTTCTCAGAATTATTTTTATTCAGCCACGCTGGAGGGTTTTCGGGCATAATTCTCGTTTCCCTTCATGATGTTCCTGGTTGGAAGCAAAAATTATCATCGCACTAAAACCTCCATGTTTGACTGTTTGTGTAATGGTCTGTTTAATGCTGCGGTCATTTGATACCAGATGTAGTATGAGACACATTCCATAATGTTTCACTCTTGTCAGTCTGAATTATCTTCTTTATACTCTTCTTCGATAATTGGTAAACTTTTTCACTGTTCTTGCCAGTTCTCTTTCTCTGTTGGTTTGACAGGCTTGTTTCTGTAATAGATAATTTTTTTTATTTGAAAACTGTATTTTGTTTCTGCTTTGGATATTTGTGTCTATTTAATTTAAAACATGTAGGACACAAAAGCAAAATAAGAAATCTCTGTGGGGGGAAAATACGCTTTCACTGCTATTATTTTTAGTGAATTACCCATTATTTAGTGTGAATGTTTCATAAAAAGTTCTGGTTCCTTGCTCACCAGACATTGTGTTGATCATACACTTGCTCTCGATTCCTGTAGATTAAATCCAAAAAGCTTCAAAGCTCCCGTCTTTTTTTTTTTAGACTTCCAGCTTCTTCCAGGATGCTTCTTGTATTTTTCTCTGTGCCTGATACTGAACAGACCTCAGTATCTGATTTATTGTTGCTCGGTTCATCCCCTTCCACCTCGGGGGTTAAGGGAAGGTGGAGGCTCAGAGACCGTTGAACGTTTATCCAGAGTTAAGTCAGATTTCTTTCAACACATGTAGGGATGTCCTCCCCGCTGACTTGTTTTTTTGGTTTTTTTTACTCTGCTGCACCAGAGGCCATCAGGTGTATCCCAGAGATGTTTTTTCTACAATAGGGCAAGATGAGTGACTTTGCAGAGATGGATCTTTGCCAGCTTCTCATTAGCGGCGCTCATTAGTTACAAGACATTTTAACTGTGGCAGAGAGGGGATTTGGGAGAGGGGGTAATAACAGTTTGAAGAGGTGCAGAGTGAATAATAGAAGCAGAGCAGAATAAAATAAAGAAGGCGCAAAGATTTATAGACTGAAGTCATTTTTTTGTCTTGTGTCCAGCTAAGTTCACTGAGTTACTAGAGAGAATACACAGGTTTGCTCACAATTAAAACAGATTGCAGTGTGACTCCTCTCCTGTTCTGCACTGCCCCAGTCCTGTCATCACTTTCCACAAGCAGTGGTTAACATAAGGAAACCTTTGTCATCGTTTATTTGACACATGGTCTCCGTGCTCTACTCAAATAGAAGTGGACCTCTAATGTCAAATGTTCAAATAAGAGATTAACTGAAGGGAGATTTAGTACCACTGTGGGCTTACCTAAAATGGGACTGTCCTGCTGTGTGAGAATTACCACCCCAAAGAACAATGTGCCATTTGAGGTTCAGGTAACTATTATTTTCATGCTTGGCTTATTAAGGTGGCGGGGAGGAAGTATTTTCTCAGGAGGTACCTGTCAAGGAGTGGAACTTCCACCTGTTGTCTGTGTTTTGAGGCTTGAAGCTGAAAGCAGTGTCGGCCAGTCAAGCATGGAGAATGTGCAACTCCTTCTTGTTTTACATGAGAACTTGAGGCTGATTTAGCCCTCTCGTTTGTGGAGATCCACAAATTAGTGAAATGAGTTTTATAATATTTTGAACTTTGAAAAGAGACGTTCCGTGTGAATGTCGCCAATTATTGAGCACTGCGAAGCAAAGTGTGATCAATGCACAAGCATCCGTTTGGTTGAAAGAAGATTTTATAATGTTGTGAAAACAGAGAGCTTGTTTGTCTTTTTATGCACAGCATCTTCAACAAAAAATCAGAGATGGTTCATTTTAATGAGGCTTAAGTGTTTATAGGCAGACATTGTAGGTCTTCCAAGACAATATGGTGAATATTTTGCCAGTTCTAGCTTTTCTTTGCTAATGATAGTGTAGCAAAGCTAAAGCTGGTAAAATATGTTTGCCCTTCTAATATTTTCAATGAAAAGAAAACATAGGGAGTTTTAGTAAATATTTGTGAGCTTTAAAAGTGTTTGTAGGTAGACTTCATTTCTGCGTTGTTGGGGAATATGCTATAGATTCAGTTGACAGATTTATATAACTTTTATTTTGCATGGCTAATATTAGCCAAACAATGCTAAAGATGGCAGAATGTGTTTGCTCTGGGAAATTTTTCAGTTAAAAGTAAGTGAAAAATTATACTATTCTATGTAATTTCAATAAGCATTAAAATTCTTCTATACATTTTTTTAATGTAAATGAAACAGTGGGTCCAATAGTTTATTGAGCTAAGAAAATCTTGCTGAACATGACTTGCCTAGCAACAGTTGGTCAGTCATTTTTTGCAATTTATTTTCCTATTTTATCATTTTAAAAAATGGCATGAATATTTAGTTTATGTGCTTTGGTTTGTATCCTGAATTTCTAAATTGTTTTGTAATTATATTTGTGCATATACAAAAAGGTTAGAAAAACTTACAGGGAGTTCTTTTCTCCCACTGAAATCATTGGTTCACCTGAAATACAGAGTTTGTTGTAAATTCTGTTCAGACATTTTGCAGCAGTTACTTCAGGCCCAGATTTCATCTTCGGTGTTATCCAAAATCAAGCCAATATGTGTTGTTGGCTCAAAGAAGGAAGCATGTGTGCATAGTGTCTGACTGCACTCCAATGGGAACAGATTCTGGCAAAATGATGAATAACTGGCCAACATCTGTTAGCAAAACATCATTACAGCTAACTTGCTCCCATGCTGCAGCCTTTTTTGTTCTCCCTAAACCTTTACTTAAAGTGGGAAAATTCATGATTCCATTTCTAAATTAACAACACAGCATTTCTGATAGAGTCCTTCAGTGTGCTAAGTTTGTGAGTTACACAAAACAGATGTGATCTTTGGCCCTAAGCAAAGATTCATGCTGTTTTGAAACAAGTGTTTCGTTTTAGTAACATGCATAAATGAGAACGTAGGATGGAGGATGGAGGCATGACCGTGAGGTCGAATGGTTTTTGTCCATTTTCACTGTCACACTCGTTTTATTTGCTAAGTTAAATGACTAAGTTTATGTCCATTATTAGATGGAATGATGTGCATGATCAGTAAAACTTTGCAAGAGCTTTACAGAAACCATACAATAGGCCTACAAGGAAGTGTTTAAACAAGTTTCAGAAGGAAGAACTTTCTGTTTTTTACTCGTTACTCGTTGGACAAGATTTTTGAGTTCTTATTCAGTCGTTTTATATCACTTTTCTTTGGTAAAGTGAGTCTGAAGCTTCCTCTGTCGTCAGTCGCTGTCTTGTGGTCTGTATGAATCAGGGAGTGTTGACGTGTCAGGTTTTTATCATCCTGCCGTAGGAAAAGATGAATTTTACGCACTGTCCATTTGGCTTAGGATGTGGGGGGGATTCTTTATCACCCCTTCTTTTCTGCACCATGTTTGCACGGGATGCTATTTCTTATTTCTAACACTTTCCTTGACACTAATTTGGTGTAACAGTTGACAGAGAAGGATTACCTTTAAATGCGCTCAAAGGTGGCCAGCGGAGGAGCTGCTCAGGCTGCTCCAACTGGCCCGTAGCGTAACTCTGCGCTGCTGCTGCTGGTTACCGTGCTGTGACATTTGAGCTGCTTCACACATCACAGAGTCTGGAAATGGTTGCAATTAGTAATGTGATTATGCAAAAGGTGCTAACATGGAGAAGAGAGACGTATTGATGACTTGGTTTGCATTTGATTGCTATGAGAGATCATTCCAGGATGCAAAGAAAACGTAGCCTGCTCAGACTGCAGGTGCTTGAATTTCACAGAGTTATGCATATAACATCATTAAGTTTCCCTTTGAATTTATTTGAGTTGTTATGGACCGCGCTTGCAGGCCAGTGTGATACTAAAAACACGGCTACTACAAGCAAGTGTGCAAGCACTCCTGCAAATTTATTTTTACGGCTCATGCTATCGGTTAACACCTTCAGCAATGTCTATCTGTGCCTCCTTAGGTTTTACCCAGACAGGTACCCAATGCAAGACCTGAGGGAAAACTTCTGCCGGAATCCCAACAACGATCCTGGTGGTCCGTGGTGCTACACCACAGACCCCAATGTACGAGCTGAGGAGTGTGGCATACCACAGTGTTCACAGGGTAAGACGAAATCTCCTCTGTGGACAAAACGTTTCAGTTTCAGTAAAGCCAAAGTCGAGAGGCGCTCAAGAGTTTAATTAATGTTTGCGTAGTTTATTGCTTTCTCAATGCCTTAGGTTTTGTTTGCTTTCGTGAGAAGGGGAAACAACGTTTTGATAATTGTTGTTTCTTTGTTGGCAGAAGTTTGCATGAGGTGCAATGGGGAGGATTATCGAGGCAAAGTGGACCAAACTGAAAGCGGCAAGGAATGCCAGAGGTGGGACTCAAAATGGCCTCATGTACACTCGTTCCAGCCCAAAAAGTAAGTTGAAATCCACAGCGTTGATCTTTCTCACGGACACCAGCACACACCCATGACAGATGCTTGAATAAATGACGCTAATGCTCAGGAGAGGTAGACCTCACCAGTTGTTATGACTTACTTCCCACCCGACTTCCTTTTTTCCCTCTTTTCACTCTCTCCCTGCAGGTATCGAGATAAAGACTTAAGGGACAACTATTGTCGTAACCCAAATAACCGTCTGCGGCCCTGGTGCTACACCATGGATCCCAGAACTCCGTGGGAGTACTGCAACATTACCATGTGTGGTAAGGGTGTTTTATATCTCCAGCTGGGAGCTTTGCTGACTAAAGTCTTCAAAGAAAGCGTGACAAGACCAACTGATTGTTTTTGCTCTGATTTATGACTAGATTTTTCTTAACATCTTTCATGCTCCGAACCTTCAAACAATGTGTCACACAATTGTGAAACTGTTAAAGGACTCAGTAGACATTGTCCTTTTTTGGGGGGGGGGGTTGTATCACCAGCAGGTTTTATCATTGAAGTTGTTGCATGCAAGAACTTCAGTGGTTTTGTGGTTGTCTGAAGATATAATTCCCCCTTGAGAAGTCTTGGAAGTCGTCGTTTAATGTGGTGTTTGGTTTAAGATCCTTCCACCTCAACAAGGAAAAAGCAAATATGTTGTTTGTTACTGGGATCGTCTGCCTGAATAAAGAGATTGAAAATTGGACAGTGACAATGAAGGCCACTGTACCAACATGCTTCACACGGTCTTCTATAAAGGCATAAATACCCATTGAACTTTTTTAACATTTTGCGACATAGCCCTATATAGCCCCTAATTAGTGAAGACTTAGTGAAGAGGCATTTCTTCATAATTTAGCCATTATGAGAAATTAGCAAGTGTTGACAGGTCAGAAGAGACTCTATTTGCAGTTTGCCACAAGCTGTTAAAAGCAAATGACATCAGGGGGTGATGTGGTGGCGCAGGGGCAAAGCATGACCCACATTTTGAGGCCTTAGTCCTCGTGGCGGTGGTCGCAGGTTCGATTCCCGGCATAGCGACATTTGCCGCATGTCTTCCCCCCCTCTCTCATTAACCTGTTTCCTGTCGAACTACTTTCAAATAAAGGCCACTAGAGCCATCAAAACCTAAAAAAAAAAAAAGAAGCATACATCATCTATCCACAGTACACCATAGTCACAGTGACACACGGTATCAGCGACTGCATGCTGTGGGAATGCTGCTCTTCAACAAATACAGGGAAGTCAGTTAGAGTTGTCAGGGAAGTAGATGGAGCAATGATTTCGTTTTCCCGATGTACAAAGTTTACATAGACATATAAAGACTCGCAGCTGTAGCTGCAACACAAAAAAGAGGTCCTACTAAGTATTGACTCAGGCAGCCTGAACCATGTGTCACTTTTCCCCCCCTTCATAATAGCGCACTACCTTGTGTTGATGTGTCACTGAAAATCACCCCCAAAATACACCAAATTTTGTGGTTTTCACATGACAAAATGTGAGAATATCCAGCAGACATGAAGAGGCTTGCACGGCAATGTAGGCTCTGAAAGGGGACAGTAGTTGTTAGTGGCATGAACGTTGGGTTTGAATCACAACATTTAGAGACAATTTAATGTGAAAGGAGGAAAGCGATTGCAGATGCTTCCTCCTTGGGCTCAGGGGGTCAGCGAATGGTGTGATGAACATGAAAATGATGTGAATCATATGCCACGGCCCTCACAGACACTAGACTTCAACCTTACTTAACAGCAGTCAGAGACTTTTTACTTCCTGACGTCTCAGGCAGAGCTCTGTCGTCTTTAATCAACGCACAAATTGAGAATAGATCTGTTGGAAATGGTGTTTCATCAGAAAGTAAATGGAAATAATTTTGGAGAAACCCTTCAAGACCTTCAGTTGTTACACACCTGACACACATTATTAGGGTAGAGGTGAATAATATAACTTCACTTGACTCGCATTACATTTGGCTTTGAGTTTGATTTGTACCTTTGACAGCATTTGGTCTTCAGAGGTAATAGAGGCAGGGAATAAACGTTCATGTCATTAGCAAATTCTTTCTTTCTTTTGTCAAAATGCTCTGCTGTGCGCATCCTCTAAACACATGCAATGTATTTCTCTCTCCGTCAAACACACGCTCACACACACGCATGCACTTTACAGTACAGCTTATGATTTACAGCGAGGGCGGAGGTTCTTCATTTGTCCAGATGTGTGCATCCCTCAATGCCTGCCCTCAGTGAGATAAAAACCACTGACCTGTACTGTGCGGAGCACACAGACACTGGCATGCGTTACATCAATCCAAAGAATCCCTCTCTTCCAACGGCCTTTCCGTTTCTGCCTCAAAACATTCCCGTTCCTCCTCCATCTTCCCTCTTCTCATCTGTCAAAGGCTAAAGAAACAAAGACAGGGTTCCAGAGGGGAGAAGTGCCACTAGCCCTGCACTGCTGAAAGTTGAATTCCATCTGAAAATGTTTGAAATAGTTTGCTGATGGTTGAAGTGGCTCAAAGCTGACTGGTAACGGTGCAAAGGCATTTGTAACCCCTGAAACTGCTTCAATTTAGTCAAATTACAAAGCAAACTTTGATGTATTGCATTAAGATTTTAGATACGTCATTGTTGTTCACCCTCTCTGGACCGATACTGTGTACAACATTTCACTGCAATTCCAGCTGCAGGTCTTTTGGGATGTGTTTCTATCAGATTTGTACATCGATGGGCTAAACCAGCGGTCTTCAAGACTTGACCTCAAGGGTCAATGTCCTTCAGCTTTTAGGCGTGTCCCTTGTCCAACACACCTGACTCAAATGCCTGAATTACTGTACCTCCTCCGTATGCAGCCGTGGTCTCCAGAGTCTTGCTGATGATCTCATTATTTGACTGGGGTGTGTTGAAGCAGAGGCACATCTAAATGTTTTGGACGCTAGACCTCGAGTCATGGAGTTGAAGACTTCTGGCCTGAAGGGTTTGCCCATTCTTTGCAAAATAGCTCAACTCGAATTAGAGTCTGTGAAAATCGGTTTTTCAAGTTTTGCCAGAGATGAGACTTGACAAAATGTTGAAAGGTCAAAGGCACACAAATACTTTTAGAAGGTCCTGTGGATGGCTTCTCTTTTACCCAAGAAATTAACAACTAATAATATATTTTAGAAGATGTTATTTTGCAACAGTAAGAGTTCTATTTTAGGCAAATTGAATAATTAATCCTTGTGGAAATCCCTGTGTGCAAGAATATGTGGCACCACTGTTGTGAACACAGTGAGCGTTTCCTATGCCAATAGCAGCATGGAGGGAGTTCTACTGTTTTTGATCATCTGTCTCTACATTAAACATGACACATTTTTTAGAGGATTAACAGCTCCCTCCTTTTCTTCCTCCCTCATTCTTCGGTTAGGATCCAGCTAGTGACTTTCTCATCTTTCTCATGGCTCCCCTCACTGCAACATTTTTCTCTTGCAGACTCAGATCACAGTGAGGAAATCGATGTCAACACAACAACGTCCTGCATCCAGCAGGACGGCACAAATTACCGCGGGACGATGAACGTCACTCCAGAGGGAGTGACATGTCAGCGGTGGGACTCCCAGTTCCCCCACAACCACTCATTTCTTCCTGTGAACTTCAAATGCAAGTGAGCGATGGGAAGAAAAGCAGAAGTGTTGAAACCAAATAACCAAATAACTGTCAACGATACAGTCATCAGCATCGTCATTTAAATTGTAGCCGATGTGTTTGTTACAGAGACCTTCGGGAAAATTACTGCCGCAACCCCGATGGAGCAGATTACCCATGGTGCTTCACCACAGACCCTAACCAGAGGATTACAAAGTGCACCCACATCCCCAGATGTGATGCAGAAGCCACACCAAAAATAGGTAAATACGTAGGTTTTAATCCCTTTTTCTTTTGTCCATTATCTAAACTTTATTGAAAATTTGAAAGTTTCTAAGAAGCAACCATTAGACAATTGAGCTTTCAGCTTTCACTCAAAACAAAACTATTGTTGGGCTGCAACTAATGATTATTTTAGTAAACTAAGCCTTTATTAAACAATATTATACCGGTAAGTATATTAAAGAAGCAAATAAATAAATAGTTTAGTTTTATTTTAAATAAGAAAATAAACACTTTATTGCCTAAAATGCAATAAAACTTGAACTGGGTGAAACTAAAAGTATGCTGCTTGAGGACTTTTGGCTAAAACATATTTACAGATATTTTTTTCATTGTTATTATTATTAATTTTGACTTAATTACTGCTCTGATTAAGCTGTTTTTTCAGTCAATCTCTTTTTTTTTTGTGTCAATGTACTCCATTTAACAATTAATCAATTACTAAATTAGTTGACAATTATTTCAGTAATCGATTTATCACAATTAATCCAATTAATTGTTTCAGGCCTAAACTCCTGTAGAACATTCCTTACAATCTACACCAAATGTTTGAAACAGTCGGGTAAAGATAGCTAGGGACAGAAATATGAAGTTCAAGTTTACTAAGAGCATTTTACATGCTGTTGTTTTTAGCCTTCCTGGTTTAAGCAATGATGTATTCAAATGAGAAACAAGTTTTTTAAATACGTGGCAGACAAAATCTTTTTCATGAACATCAGAAGCAACAAATAAATAACAAGTGTCTTGTAATTTGTAGAGAAAACCCGGCATTCTTCCTTAGAGAACATAATTCAAATACTAAACCGCAGATGCTTAAAGACACATGTCATGTTTTTGCTAAATTACTCAGACGTTTCTAAATCACTCTCACAGGACTGAGCCCCTTGGCAGCACGCTGCCCAATGAATTCCATTTCACAGGAGAACAAAAACACTAGACTTTGGCAACAGCGCTCGCTGTCATTTCCCATGTTCCCCTGCTTTGTATTTCAGAGGACCACACATGACATTTACTACGAGCCCTCTGTTTTAGAACAGACATAGTATAAATGAAGTTTAAATGTTCTGTTATATGTGGGGAGCAATAGTTACACAGGCTGTCATCAACGCCGAACTGCTCCAAGCCACAAGAGGGGAATGTCCATCCATCCATCCATTTTCTGTTCACCCTTGTCCCTAATGGGGTCGGGAGGGTTGCTGGTGCCTATCTCCAGCTACGTTCCAGGCGGGAGGCGGGGTACACCCTGGACAGGTCGCCAGTCTGTCGCAGGGCAAAGAGGGGAATGTGTTTTTGTTTTTCTTTGCAAATGCATGATTATGCTTCTATGCTATGTAGATATTCAGGTGTTTGCGAAACTGCATGACTCTGTTGTCCTTGGCACTGTGGTGAATTTTTAATGAGATTTTGCAAAATAACTTAACCTCACTCCTGCCCAGATTGTTATGAAGACAAAGGAGAGATGTACCGAGGAGCCTTATCGACAACTCGATCAGGAATTCCCTGTGCAGACTGGGCACCTTATATAAACAGGTAACAACGTAAAGAGAACTTGTTTTTGTTGCCATGGCAATACAGACTTTTTTTGTTTTTACTGGGTAAGTGTTGACTGTTCAGTTCCCATCACTTTGTGAAAATCTCTTTAATATTAATGAAGCAAAGCAGTGAAAACAAACAGTGAAAGGAAATCGGGGTGCCTTGGGGGTCAGTACCAGGTCTAATTATTATTCAGTTTACTGATGAGAGGAAACTCTGGGGTCCTCCCCAAGTGACCCACGCTGACTAAGACATTGCCCATTTTAGGACCTGTTGCTTTATGCTGAAGTAAGGCTGTTGGATTTACTTAATTTACAAGAATTTTAAAAGCCAGAATGGCACAGACAGATGGACATGTTCCAGAACCGACCCCTGACCCGAGGAAGTGCTTTCTGAGGAGAACAGATCAAAGCCAATCAGCTCCCTCGCATCCACTGCAGCCAGCAAGTCTACCCCGCTCAAGGTTAAGGGTCATCCCAGGGAAAACTGCTGAGAGCTACAGCTTGTTTAACATTCTCCTGGGAAGTGGAATTATCTTCATCCCCTGACAAATTGTTGCCCTTCGCTTGGCATCATTTTTGTGCCTGTGTGTCCAAACCCCTACCTCGTAATTACTTTTCAAGGGTATTTTGGATATTTGAGAAGATTGCATTTAATTCTTGTACAGCCAAGTGGCGAAAAGACTCATGATTAGATGTGAATTCCTACCAAGAGTACAACCAAATCGTTCCATAGAGGTTGTGGCTCCTGTTGGTCTGAGCCCTGCTGAATGCTTAGACTACATACTTTCATACTCCCTTGAGCACCCTTCAGAAAGCTCTGTTTCCGTCTATGTGCTCTGTGCAGCGAAGGCAGAGGATTCATTGCGCTATAAGAAACCCAGAGCCAAACTTTCCAGGCATAATGGGATTGCTTACAGTGTGAATCTACTGTATGTGCGTGACAGCGCAGCTCTATGTGCAGTATACACATACTTGGTTATTTTTAGAGCGAGAGGGTGTGTATTAATCTTCATGATGTGACCCAGTGTTAGCTCTCTGTTACACTGTGCACATGATAACAAATGCAATATGAGAACCTATATTTGTGTGTCTTACAGTGGGGATTCTCACTCTACAATATCCCACGTAGGGCTGGAGAGGAACTACTGCCGGAATCCAGACCGAGACAAACATGGCCCCTGGTGTTACACGAGTCCAAATAACCGCTTGGTCTGGGACTACTGCAAGCTGAAGCAATGTGAGTCAATAAAGCGCTTTAACATATGAAACAAGATTTCAGGAACTGCAGAACCTGGACGCTTCTGTTTTCATAAACTTTAAGAGGCCCAGCTGATGCACCTGTTTCCAGGTGTTGCATAAACAACAGGATTAATACTGAAGCAGATGTAAAACCCACAATCTGTATTTCAGAAAGCTTCAGAAGGTAAATAATTACCATTGACGGTTACTATTATTAGCATCCTTTTTTGATTGGTGGGGACATAATTTGTTGATGGAGAAAGCTACCTTGTTTTTTTTCCTTGTCTTGTGTGTTTAGTACAAACACACAAGACAAGGAAGTCTTGTGTGTTTGTACCAAAGTTTAACCAACTTTTCAAGAAACAACTGTCTATGGAACAAGTCAGAACTTGTCTGTTCTAAGACAAGTCTTTTCACTTTTTGTTGCTAGGTACCACGCATATAAATAGAATATTTTATAGAATATTATGCCATTTAGCAAAGCAAACTGAGATATATTGCAAATAAAGTAATCTGTGGCCATAGACGTAACCAAGCTAGGTTTTTACCTACATATTCCTTTCTTTCTGCTAAGCTACTAAACACTACATATATAAAGTAGTTTTTGAGAAACAAGTCAAAAGTATTGGCTTTGATGATTAGCATAATGCTAATAAATAGCCAGAAATAATTTGTATCTCTTTTTCTTTCCTGTTTTTAGTGCTGTGCTAAGCTAACTGGCTTCTTAATGTTTGCTGTTTTTTCTCAGGCATCTCAGAAGTGTCATTCAGTTATCAAAACTTTACTGGCCTTGTTGGAAGGAGACTTATCAAACATAAAAGTGTTTGTTTTACAGCTAATCCTCAAGTTTAAACCAGTATTTCAGGATGCTTTAGCCACACTGACTGGAAGATTGTGCTGGTGTTGAGGTGTGGTGCAATAAATAAAATAATTTAGCTTGACAAACTTTTGGAACCACAACAGAGCACAATAATAGCACTTCTCTTTTCCATCTTGTCTGATGTCTTGTGTGATCCTTAAGCTGTGGTTTTGTCTGGCAGATAATACACATTGCCCAAACAGCTAACAGATGGTGAACCCGACTGCCAGTCTTTTATTTAAAAAAAAGAAAGAAAACAACACTGGTTCCTGAATCCAACATTTTCTGTGGCTGGTTTCAATCTTGGTGCTCTGAAGAACCTCTTATGAACGACTGCATAATGATTTCCATAATGTAAAACATGTCCTCCATGAGGTTTTTAGGTCTTGAACAAATTTATCCGCAGTGTTTGCTGTCAAAGCCTCTAACAATGATTCAGACGTGCAGATAAGTCTTTATAAAGCCTGCCATTTTCTGATGTTCCCTGCTGCTGTGAGGTCTGTTCTTACTGTTATGATTTTCTTATATTAGGCGAATCACCAACAGTGGCTCCTCAACCAAACAGTAAGTATCCATTTTGCTCATCTGCCCTCACTAGTCTAATCCTCCTCCTTGGCATCCTATCTCTGATCTCCTCTCTTTTCCTTGTAATTCTTTAGATCTGACCCTTCTGTGTTCATTTACCTGGCTAAACAAATCATATTTCATGGTTGATCTTTTGAAGCTATAGTAAACATTATCAAAATATCTCCTTATATAGATCTAACGAGGCCCAAGATATCATGCTTTGTACATATAAACACCAGAATAGTTGGAGGACATGAAGTGCAAGGAACAGATGGCGGCTGGGTTGTGAGCATTCAAAGAAAGTAAGTCAGTTTCTTTGTTTTACGGAACATTCTCACAGTTTGCGAAGATTTGCCAAGTCATAAATTATTTTTGCAAATTGTCTTAGGAAGCTTCATCGGTGTGGTGGATCACTGATCAGGGAGGACTGGGTCTTGACCACCTACGAGCAGTGCTTCACGTCCTGGTAATGATCTATTTTCTGGTACTTTCCCCAAATAATCAAGCATACCATGGTTTTCTCTGTGTCTTACCGGATTTTTTGGCTCTCCTTGTCAGTGTTCCAGATCTCAAGGATTACAGCATTCAAGTCGGGCTGCGTCACCTGAATGAGTCTTCAAACCGTCCTAGATTGGGGATTTCTCGCCTGATATGTGGCCCTGAAGGATCCAATCTGGTTATGTTGAAACTAGAGAAGTAAGTACCCAGCCAGCAATGACCTTTCCATTTATCTGTTAAAATATATTAACTATCAACATGCTACTTGCTCAGTTTGGGTCTCCAGAAAATTTCTGTTTTGTCTGAGGCCTCACTTCCCTTAGACAGGGTCAGTGTCCATGCCTCAACAAGTTGAAAAGTGCTGGGCAAAAATAGCATCAGTGGGAATGTTCCAGGGTCGAAACGAATGGTGACTAAAAAGAACATGGGGCCCAGCAGAAATATGTAAAAAATATTTTCACCAAAGTTTTTGGTGAAAATATCCTGTAAATTGACAAAAGTGGAATTTTCTGGAAGGTTTGGGTCCTAATAAATGTGGAGTTTGAGAAAAAGTTGGTAAAACTTGTTGGTTGTAGTGAAATGATGTGCTTGCTGCGTCAGAACCTGAACAATTTGGTGTACTTGGCTGAACCATAACTTCTACTCTCTACTAGAAAATCCTGAAAGAGAATGTCCAGCCATTAGTTTGACCTTAAGTTTAGGTTATGCAGTGGGATAAGAACCGAATCAGCAAATTCACCTTTGAAATCTTAATTGTGGCTGGATTATAACAATCCTGCAATAAATAGTTGGCCAAAATTCCTCTACTGGAATGTAAAACACTCCATTTCCATTTATCATACATCCGTGATAGCATTTGTTGTTGCTTAACAGTTTCTAGGTTTAGGGGGTAATTACATTTTCACATAAAGCCAGGTTGATTTAAGGTTGTTTTTTTTTCCCTTCATAAATGAAACCATTGTTTGGAAGTTGTTTTTGAAATTATCCTTGATATTATTTCACAGAAATGTACATCTTCATCCTCAGATTGCTTGGTTATAAATTACCATTATGTTTGTTTCAGTCCTGCCCCGGTGTCTGACGGTGCGTCGACGATTCATCTCCCGGTAAAAGAGTGTCACATTGCTGAAGGCACCAACTGCACCATGTACGGATGGGGGGAAACAAAAAGTACTGCCTTCCTTCACCTTAACTCCATCACCCTTTCAAAGTTTAAGGCTGCTGAAGCTCAACTATTTATACCTTACAGTATTTATTAAATCACTGACTGTAGCTCGGTCTCTGTTCAGATACAGGCCTTGATGAAGCTCTGAACTCCGTGACGATGCCCATGGTCGACAATGAAATGTGCTCACAGATCAAAGGGGACGCAGAGAAGAGCAGAATATGTGCTGGAGGCAACATAGGTGAAGGCGTATGCGAAGTGAGTGTCAACAGTGTGTCTGCTTTGTGTGACTGAAACAGTGTTCTTGTTTAAATGTCCTTTTTTGAAATGGATTTTATAGAGATGTTATGTGAAGTGTTTCAAATCAGAGTTTAGCACATTTTAGGCTCGATTTAGTTGTAGAAGAGGTTCATTATTAGAAGTGTCGACTTACTGTTTGTGTCTGCGTCATTTAATTTCAGAGAGATTATGGCGGCCCGCTGGTTTGCCAGGAGCATCAACGAAAAGTTATTGTCGGTGTGAGCATCCCAAGGACAAAATGTGCCTCTGCCCAGCCTGCCCTGTTTGTCAATGTTGCCTTCTATTCAGAGTGGATTTACAAAGTGTTTAGACTTTACCCCAGTTTGCCGAGGAACTGATGGGTCGGTATGGGAAGAGTCCTGTTGTGGACACTACACGAAGCTGCCGATGAAGAGGCAATCGGGACCAGGAAGCATCGCATGTCCTGTTCAAGCTGAACCAAGCAATGAGGGATAACTACCTTTGGGAGAGTAGCCACTCTGTTGGAGCTCAGATTTAAAAGATGGAATGTCCCCACCTTAAAATTCCAGACATTCCAGACATGTGTTTGCGACTACTTTAGCACATAGGTGGCACGCGTCCTTGTTGCGACATGTTCAGAATTTCTGAAATCATGCAAATAAGGCAACACAAAAGACGTTTTGTGAATCAGATGGTGACCTTATGTCCTGGAATTTTACTTGAACCTGGTTTCTTTGGTGGCTACCAGTTAAGGTAGCTCCTCTTCGACTGGGATTTCTGTGTTTCTTTCAATTTGTTTAGCTGGGCTACAAATTGTGCTTTTTTTACTTTAAAAAAATTAAAATTATGTACGGGAAAGATGAAATAACGCTGAGGGCCAAAAGTTCCACAATACAGCAATTAGATAATCATATATGTCTAAGTTAAACTATAAGAAATATATTAAACAAAATTATCTATCTCTTTCTCTCTGTCTTTCTCTTTATCTTCAAATAAATAGGTGATAATTTAAATCAATGTGGAAGAATATTATAAATACATAAATCTGTAGTTTTATTGTTTTATAAAATTTGCAATTAATTAGGATAATTTGACTTAATCCTATACTAGAAATATGAATGTAACTATTTCAGCATTTGTTTAATGATTTGATAGTCCTGTGTTGCAATTCAACATAATTTTTTTTGGATTGTTTAATTTTTACCCGAAAAAATCGATCACAGTTTTTAGCAGTCTTATAGCAAACAAGATTGGTCTGCAGTTAGCCAGTCTGAACCTAGGAGCCATGGTAATGATCCGTAGCAACATATTTGCATGATAGATTAAAGTTTTAATGTAGTTATTATGGTTTATTTCTAAACACACATTCGTAAATATTTATCTGTCAAATTATTTATTTTATTGTGGCACTTTTGGCCTCCAGTCTAGTTTATAAATGCACTCATCTGCTCTGGTCGTCAGGTACTTTGCATATATCACAGCTGTTAGTTGTTTCAGTGTTAAAAGCATCAAGCAGGCAACTGTGGAAACGGCTAAAAGAATGAAAACGTAAGCATGAAAATGTCATTAGAAAATTCCTCGTAGACTCGCTATGAGAAAATAAGTAAGTCAGATGGTTTATGAAGCCAAAACTGTCTGACTGTAGGTCCAACAGAGTTAGAAAAATTGGACTTTGGATACATCGTTAATATGAGTACATCGAATACACAACAGCAGCAACTGTGGCCAACCTGGAAGTTTTAATTGCGTGCAGTAGCTGAACTACCTTTTCCCCAGTTAACTGTAACTGTTGGCTTCCCCCCCCTAGAGAGAGAGTCTAAGTAGGACTGAGCAAACTGCTCCAGATCTTATACTAATATTTGTAGCATGAGAGAGAGAGAAGAGCCATGCCAAATATAACATGGCTGTTTGGTATCCAGTTTGGAGGGAACTGTGGCCCCTGGTGGGCTGTGTGTGGTCAGTAGAACATGTTTTCTTCTTTTATATAAAAAGTGACTGTGTGTACAGACCCGCAGATTTATTTGTTTTTCCTGACGTTGTGTAAATTTTTATAGGTCTTATAGATCTGGATTATTGTCGGTTCATTTAGTATCGTTGGATAGGCTTCTTTGAACTTCTGATTGTGTGGAATATTTTTTTTTTAAAACTTAGTATAATGTAGTAATTTATATTTATTTTTTTAACTGAGAGGACAAAAATTGTCATAATTGGGTTCATAATTTGATGGTATGCTTACTTTGTGGGTTCTATTACAAACATGGTATCAAAGAAGTTGGGAAGCTTGGTGAAATGTGAAGAAAACAAATATACGGTTCGCTCGGACTTCACTAAAAGACAGAGATGGCTCATCAGCTGCTGAAATGTGGCTGAAAAAAGGTTTGCATAGTGAGAGCTTTCTCTACTATGCAAAAACAAACCACGTTGTGCTGTTATCCTGCTATCTCAAGCATGTGGTCTCCATGAGTTCCAGCTTTCGACCTTGATTCAACAAACCAAAGAGCCACTTTCCACCTCATTTCAGTTCATTACAAATGAGCTAAACTTCTAAAATGGACAAGAACATTTCAGGGCTTTCTTTTCTTGTTTTCTTTCTCGTTTTCTATTGTAACGTTTTGCTTCTTTTCTGATTACTATGCAAAAACAGGCTTTTGTTGGTTAAGTTTATGTCTTTGAAACCAGATGTCAAATGTTTTTATTTCCATGGGAGTTTTGTTCTGATTATGTCCTGAATGTGTTGCAACTGTTATTTAATTCAGCCTAATGTAATGTAAATATGTAGATATGAGTTGTATATTTTGTGAACAGCACACTCATAAAATACAGCTGCTATTTCTTTTGTATCATGATATTTTTCAGATTTTTGTATCCCTTTATATTTCTATTTGTAATAAACAGTTTTACAGTGACCCGTTTCTCTGCCTTTGCATGCTTTCGTTCAAATAATTCCATTCATTCTGCTTTTGGCGGTCGTGACTTTCTCCCGCTGAGAGAAGCAAACTCCTTGTGTATGATGAATATTCTTGAGTGGCTGCAGCAGCAGGGGTTATCCATACAACTAGTCGAGGAGATAAATTATAACGTCCTCAGAAACGTTGGGATAACAAATGTGGAGATCGTTGGCTTAAGTGGTGTGGAGTTCACTCTGGATGAGCTTTTCAGCTAACTTTGGGGTTGCTCAACATGAGATAAGAAATGCTTTGTGCTCCAGATTTAAGCTTAGTATTTGTGCCAAATCATCAGTGGAGGTTTTAAAACGGTATTCTAGGGATTTCTTGCATGAAAGACAGTGGACAGGTACTGAGACTCTGCCATGCTAAACATTGATAAAAATACTCAAAGTAGAAAGAAAATAATCTCTCATGAGATTTTGTGTATCCTGTTTACACTCTTAGGTCAGCACTTGTAAAAAGTTGCAGCTCTTTTTTTTTCTTGCATTTGATAGATGTAACTGCTCCAAAAATTATTAATGTGTTATCTTCAAATGAAACAGTTCCACTTGCATTATGAAATAAAGAGTTCAAGAGGATGAGACTGGGAATGTCCTGTTTGTAATGGACTCAGTCCATAGTTTAGATGCTCTCCAGTTCCAAGATGGGTTTTTTTTTTTTTCTTCAGCCTAGTCTGTTGACAGAAAAAAAATCTATTAAATACATGTTGTGAGTTGCTAATACATGCCTCAGAAGTTTGGCATTTAGATGCTATTAGCACCTAATAGCTTAGTTTCCCAAACTTTGCTATTTTCTTTTGCTCTTCACATTATTATAGCAGATGCTATTAAGAGTGTACTCTTCTGTTTTTGTTTTTTAATTTTTTTTTTAAAAAGTACTACTAGGTCAGTGCTTTGTGTTCACCAGTGTCATTTTTGGTTTGCCAATAATGGGGTGCCGCTAATGTACAGCTAAGATGGTGTCGTTTAACATGGTTGTATTGCCCCATTGACCCACAAGAGGGTAGTGTAGTGCCAGGAACAACGGGTGTGGTTACCTTGAATTTGATTAGCTTTGGCCATACACCTGTTTCTTTTTTTTTTTTTTTTTGCTTCATTCAGTGTAGCTGTTGCTGTTCAGTGTTTGACAAGCAGAGGGATGTTTTTGGTAATGTATATTGGGTTTTTTCCCCTATACATTTCTGAATGTGAATTTATTTGTTTGAAGCTGTTTATTTATGCATTGTTGCATTTGTTTTTTTTGATAACTAAAAAAAAGTAAAAAATTGCACACACTTTCAGTGCGTAAAGTCTACTAAAGCAAGTAAAAAGACCAAACAGGAGAGGTTGTCAAACACCCTGTGCTGGCTGCCATGCCCAGTTAAACTTTTTTTTAAATTTATTTACCTGTCCTAAATAAAAGGAATCCTGACTCAGAATTGGTTTACTATATGTCTGTCTTACAGATTCTGGTCAATAATTGTGTGTATTTTTGTTTTTGTTTGCCATAAATAAGTGGTGCTTGAGGGCAATCCTTGAGAGCTACTATCCTGCATCTTTTATATACATCCTTTCTCCAACACACCTGATGAAAATGAATGAGTCCTTACCAGGCCTCTCCAGAGATGAATAACTAGTTTGGTAAGCTGTTTGGTTAGCTGTGCTGAAGAAGAATGCATGTAAAAGTCACAGGATTGCAGCTCCTGAGGATTCGCGGAACCCTTCCCTGACTCGAAGCTTCTGCCTTACCTGTTTGTCCAGTTTTAATGGATAGACATTAACTGGGTTATTGCTGCCATTAATAACCTCTACTCTTGGATTTTGTTGCCTGTGGAAATCGAAAGTGCATACTCCATGCATCGTTCAAGGAAAAGCACTCTTGGCTTAGTCCTTATGTCTTGAATACTGTGTTTCCCTCAACATACCCATTGACGGAGATTTGCTGCAAACAATGATCTTCTCTTTGCCTTTCTATTTAAAATACTCATGGTTCGGCACTTGCCTCTCTGTCTGATATACAGTTATTGATGCAAGTATTACTTTCTTTATCTCTGCAGTTTGGGGGTTTTTTTGCCATTGATAGGACTTCTGGTCCAGTGCTTTTGCGTTTTCACTTTATTTGGTTTAAATTGGACTGTATGGAATTCAAGCCATAAGCCTTTGGTTTTGATTTTACTCAAAATCACATTGAAAATGATGTGTGTCAGTATTAGGTTTGCAATGTGGTTACTCATCTCTGATGCATATGAAAATTAAGCTCATTGTACGAAACACATCCGCACAGAAGCAATTGTACAAATTACTGCTTAGACGCTGTCATGTGGAGATATCATTTACTTATGGTGTTATTCCAATGAGAGTCATTTGTCAGTAGGCCATTTCCACACTGCTGACCAAGCTGTTTGCGTTCTGATCCTGGGCCTTCCCCTTATGGCTAATTATCAGGGATCTCAGAGTAGTGTTTCTTTGCTGTTGTAAAGGGACTTGAAGGAACTCAATGCCTTTGCCCTGTTACAGTAATAAAAACAGATGCGAAGCCATGCAGATATCAGGTCATGTTCAGAGTTTTTGAAGCTTCTTTTTTTAATGTTTCTCCCACTGGCTTTCCCTAGAAAATCTTGGAAGGCTGCCTTCACCTCCTTCTGCACTTTTGCAAAACAGCAAAGCCCACAGGCTGTTAAAGCGATAGCAACCATATCACTTTATGGTGATTGCAAATGATCCGTGCAGCTTTGATTTATGTTGACAAGTCATCAGGCCAAACAAGTAAGTCACTGACAAGAAACATGAAAGCGCTTTGGGTTGAGGTCATACAACATCTTCTAATTTATCTTTTAATTTTCTCTGTTAGCACTTGATGTACCCTCTAAAAATCTACTCCCTGTGAAGCAAGGCCTGCGTTTATTGGTTACATCAGAGTTTAGAGCCTAGTATTTAAGAACTTGTTCCCTGGAAAGGCACATCAGTAAAACATTCCAGTGAAAGAAAGAAAACAGTTCATCGTTCCAACATTATTTAGTACATAATGGATTGACCTTTTTTCCATTTTTATGAGGGAAATTATTGCATCATTTTTATCTTCTCAAATAGTCAATGTGACAGATCTTTTCAATATAATATTTTACTGAATCAATTTTCTTGTATCAATGAAACAAATCTTTTCTGCAATACTGAATTTATCGTTTTACAGTATCCATTTTACAGAAGCGAAGTGTGAAGGACTTGTTGCAATGTCAGTCTTTTGTCTCCATCTACTGGCCAGAAATTCTCTGCAGTCTAGAAGGTAATTTACTCAAATCTATTAGAATTACATCTTTAACTCTACATGCTAAACTCATTCACCATAGGCAGAAATCCATTCTCACTTTCATACCATGCCACCCAGTTGATGCATATCCTGGGGAGACAGGAAGTTTCCGTTTGTTTGAAACTGGCTCCACATAAACGATGTGTTCCACTGCTGGCAGACATGGGAGTGGGTTATGATGTCCTCAGAGGCCAGCTGGAAAGTGTTCTTTGAGTACATGTTGTCTTGAGTCAATGGAAACGTGACTGCATCTCTGTTGCAATGCCGTGGAGTCCTATTGACGGTCTGTGGCAACGTGTCACACAGCTGCTGAGGAACTAAGGGAGAACACATATTAATACACCTGCGCACCTGTACGCCAAACTTTCAAAGCATAAGAAACTAGAAGGAATCAAGCAACTTCACCGGAAAACTGACCAAAATGAAGCTTAAATGTATTTAAGTGACTTTTGTAAGCATCTGAACATCTGCATTTAGAACCTAGATATACAATAGTCTATACCTTTGCCATTAATAACTGTTTCTCCTTCTCTCTTCAAATGTATTATCAATGTTCAGTTATTTAAGGGTGGCAATATAATTGTGAAGTACACAACAGAAACAAATCTAATAAAGTAATAAACTAAACTTTGGCAAGCAAAAATATGTGTAGCTGACAGAGAAATCAAAGTTGTAACTACGAGTCAACTCTTCCTGCAAATTAGTTTTATTGTAAAATTTTTCAGGTGTTTGCAATAAATGGATTGCAGAAGCACAGTGTTAGTAGTTGAAACCCAATATTACAGGGAATTTGTCCAAATTGAGTACTAAATTATGCTTTTGTTGATCATTGCAATGCTAGTTATTCATTGCAGTCTTCACTATTCCACCCATAAATAGAATTAGTGAAACTTTGTAGGCTAATAATTTGAACATAAAAGTGTTTAGATTATTTAGCAGATTGAAACTCAACTCTGATAAAAGATCTTACCAGCTGCTGTTTGAGAGAAGAAACCATTGTGTAGCTTCCTGGAGACTCTGGGTAGGAAAGCGTTGTTTTGACAGTTTATTCTTAATGCGTCCGTTTCCTACAACCAACAATGACCGTTTTTAAAAATGTGTACATCTCCCCTTGTTAAAATTAAGACAAACTAAATGTAAAAAGTGGGACAGTAATTAATCTCTTCAAAATCCTTTCCGCATATATTCAGATGAAAATACTGCCATGTACCCTTTTCCTGACTGATACCTTTATACAATGTAGTCCTTCTGATACTTTGTAACCTCTTCAGTTTTTGTTTTTAGCTACAGAATGCAAATGAGAAAATGCTATGAAAACACTAAGCATTTATGCAGTAGTTCAACGCATTAATTGCAATAATATTGTATAGTATTAATTTTTGGGCCATATGAAGATCGTGAATATCCTCAAAGGACCAGTTATGTCAGAATGTATTAATAAAACCCATTAAGCTGTTTAAAATATTGATATTAAGCGCTGTCTCTGCATTTGATAGACTTCTTAAAATTAAATAATGTTATACATCTTTTCACATTGGCAGAACACAGATTACAACTACTTTGATTTGATAAAGTAAAATACAAGGACACAACTGTTAGCTTGAATTTTCTATTTATTTATCCCTAGAGTCTAGAGGGCCTCATCAAAGCTTATGGTTGGCCAGAATTGCCTGCAGGGTCTTCAGTTTCACATGTGCCATACATATAGAAATTTCTCCTAAAGAAAATCCCTACTTTAAGCCAAACCAATATATTTGTATTTCAAATGTTGGGATATATATCACAATGTGGGAAAATTGCTTTGACATGACTTATCAGTCATTTCTACATGACATAAAAGTGTCACGAAAATCTGACATTTTAAGGTGTTTAGAGCCAGAAAAACTTCAAGTAAATGGGTTTTACCTCACCACTGATTGAAGCAGAGATTAAAACGACAGAACTGAAGTTTAAGTTTTAAGTTCTACAGCAAAGACCAAATGAGCTGTAAGAGCTTAATCTAAAAAGTAAATCACAACCTACCTGCGACGTAAAGCTGTGTGTGAGGGCTTGATTTAAAAGAAGGCAATCTCTTTGCTGCTGCAGGTCTGAAGCTGTAGGGGAGAGATTTGTTTTCTAAAAAATTATGAATGTAATTTTTATTTTATTTTTTCTTGTAGTTATGTGACACTTGCACAATTATTTGCAAACTAATCCCTGCTTTGCAGTTTCTCCCATATACACAGCTATGTTGTATTTTTGCCCCAACATCCTTACTCTTTGTTCTACTTCTGTGTTTGGTTTCCCTCCTCCATTTAGCTCGTCTGTTTGAAAACCATACCTACAAGAAGGAAATTAACCATCATGTGTCATGATATGAATGTGTTTGTGTATACAAACTACTCTCGTGATCAAAATTATACCTTAATGGTGTCCTCAGGAAGTTTAATTTCAGCTGACAGTTTCTCTCTTGTATACAGATCAGCGTACTGGCTCTGGGAAAATTCTGGTTCGAGAGAGATGAGCGTATATTTTCCTGAGCGTAAACACACTGGAATGTCACAGGATGATGAACTGGATGATTACCTTGCTCGAGTGCTCTGCTCTGCTCCGGGGTGAAAGTGGTGCGGTTCTTGTGCCGGGCACCTTCAGGTTTCTGGTCATCAGAGTTCATCACTT
The DNA here is from genome assembly GCF_001444195.1 of Xiphophorus couchianus. Taxonomy (NCBI): domain Eukaryota; kingdom Metazoa; phylum Chordata; class Actinopteri; order Cyprinodontiformes; family Poeciliidae; genus Xiphophorus; species Xiphophorus couchianus. The sequence goes on along the minus strand of NC_040244.1, from coordinate 3,211,383 downwards.
CCTTGTTTACTTCTTCAACCACAGAGTAATGATCTGCAAAAAATACATTAGTTAGCACTTCAGTTTGATTCCTTTGATTCCATAAAATAGAATAAAAAAAAAAAAATAGAATTTTTGAAAGTATGTATTAGCTATTAAAATTACACCCCCTAGTTTGAATATGACTTTTTCAGAAAGGTGTACATAATAACTTATATTGTCCAAATTAACAGACTCAAGTCATCTAATTATACTATTAAAACAAATAAGCTTTAAAAATGTTGAAGGTTGGCCCTGTTTAACATTTAGTTTGTTGTGCATCTGACTATTCAGTCTAAGGCAGCAAGTCAGAATATTGTAGTAGTTTGTCTGGTAACAGATTTAAGGGCGTCTCAAGATAACAGTCAAACATGCCCAGTTGTGACTGGCCAACCAAGTTCATTGTGAAGGTAAATGGTAGGAAGCTAAAAGAAGTTCCAAAAAAAAAAACAACCTAAGATGTCATCAAAGGACCTAAAACGGTCTCTTGCTACTGTTCAGTAACAAGAGACCGTTTTAGCAATCACAAGTTTTGTGATTGTAGATGCCTTTACAATCACAAAAATATTTCACAAATGCTAGTTTCAAGGTGAGCAAAAAGTAAACCTTCGCTCTGAAAACATTAGCGAGCGAGTTCTAAACCGTTTGGTTTAGAACTCGCTCGCTAATGTTTTCAGAAGTCCTCGAGGACCAGAGTCCTTTTAAATGTGCTTTGCAAAATGTCTATAGTTATCCTTCAAATGATTAAGAATTTAACCTTTTTAAGTAAACACACCCTAAAAAATAGATCAGAAATTAGGTAATATATTTAGGTGAGGTTTAGGTACTAAGCATATTGAAATTATATTAATCCGTTAACTGCAAGAATTTACTACAACATGACTTGGTATATTTAAAAACAAAAGATCAGTGTGAAACTCTTCATAATTAATGAGTGTACAACATTGCTGTCAAAGTGAAATCTTTTGATAACTTACCCTGCTCAGCTCTGATGGGAGCATTGACCTCCATGCACATTATTCCACGATCCAGGTGGATTTCTCGCAAAATCCTATTTATGGATGACACCTTGCAGGAAACGGCGCGCAAAAAGCTTTATCAACTGCAGATAAAAGATCAAATTCAAAGCATTCTTTATTCCACTTACACTAGGAATTTTTGCGGCTTTACAAGTTCTTGCAAGTCGTTTTCGTATTTCCCAAGCAAAAATAGTTGGCGTTTCCCTCTTGCATTGGATGATGTTGGAGATGACGCCGGGGGTGAGAAGCCGAGGGCGGCTGCCTCCTATGGATTTGGGCTTCACCAGCCCTGTGCGCCTGTAGCGGCACAGTATTTTGCTGACGCACCCGTTGGATACCTACAAAGACGCACTGAGTTAGGTGCAATCCATTACAGATCGACTTTATTTGATCAATCCGGTTCCCGTTGTAATTACGCTTTTTTTCCCCTCCCTGAAACGTGTTTTATCTGAGCTGTTTGGATTGTGCGCACCCGGAGAATTCTGGATATTTCACTTGGGCGGACTCCCTCCGAGGCCAGCTCAATCATCTTCATTCTCTTGGACTCCGGTAGAGGTCTGCCGTTGAGAAAGGTTCCTCCTAATTGGTTGACACTTCCACCACCTTGTCGTAACACACCTTCAATTTTATAACTCGGCTTAAAACGTGCCAAAGTTTGATAGATGTTCACAAAAAGTGCAAAACTAACCTTGGCTTTGCAGACTAATCCTTGTTCCGCACATCCTCGCTTGGTTCCAGGCTCCTAACTTTTCTGTGCAGGACCGAATTCAGGATGAAGCTCGAAGCCTTAAACTCTAAACGCCTCTTAAGATTGACAGTGTGCGGAATCAAAGCTCTTGGCGGAGATTTATAAGCCTACAAGAGCTGAATATAACGTGGTTGCATACTTCCTGCAACGTCAATAAAGCTGGGAGGGAACATGAGGGTAAAACTGGGTTTAAACTGCAGGGAGTCTGTGTGGCCATTTGTTCGTTTACTAATTTCTGATGGTAAGTGGCTGCATTAGATTTTATTGAAGGGTATCAGTGCAAGGGGCCTGAATAGAAATGCACACAACTCTCCCTTTTTCTTTTCAAGAAAAACATATTTGAAATCTTTTATTGTTCTCCATCTACTTAAAAAAAATGCCCTCCTTTGTGTTAGGTTGCAATATACCCAACTGAAGTAAATTTCAGTTTGTGGTTGTATGTTCAATGTTCAAATTAAATTTAATTTATTTGAAGACTATGCATTTTATATTTTTATATTACTATAATATGATTATACATCATTCTATCTGCAGTGTTTTTGCAGATACCTTATACGCGTTCCACTATCGTGATTAATTGAACATTGCTTCATGAAATTTAGTTTCATGTCCTGACCATGATTTAACCAAAATGTCCCGTTTGACCATTTTGTTTTGTTTCTGTAACAAACTTCTGATCCCTTCATAAAACAGATTTTTTGTACATACAATTGAACTCTATTTACAAATGTAAGCTTATTTCCTCAGTCTCAAGGAAATAAGTTGCACTGGATTTAATTAAGGGGTGCTTAATTAAAGTGACCAAATAATGATGTACCACATTCTCTATGTTTTTAGTCATAAAAATTTCAACAAAAAAAAAACGTGCATCCTTCTCCTTGCACTTCATAATTAGGCACTACTTTCTTGGTTTGTCACCTAAAATCCCATTAATATTAATTGAAGTTGATCATTATAAGGTACTTGTAAAATCTTTACTTGGTACTTTTTATATTTAAGGGATGGGCTGCAAAAAATGAATAAATAAAACCCCTAGTTCCTGACAGTGCAGCAAATTTTTCTGATATTCCCTAATTTTATTTTACCCTCCCTCCCGTGTTCTCATCAGTTCCTTTTTGCGCAGTGACCGATGGTCTTAATTGGAGAGATTGAGGCACGCTTAATTTCAGCTTTTAAACTTTTGTGTTTGTTCCAGCTTCATATTTGGCAACATATTGAGCCCAGCTTGCCAGGAATCGAATGAATCAGCTCCAGTGTGTTTCTGGGCTTGCAGTCACGTGACACGAGCATCCTCGTTCACAGCTGAAGTGCCTCGGATTAAAAGGATCTCTGGCCTCCTCTCATAAAGCAAACATTTGGAAATCTGCTCCAATGATGACTGCCATATGGTAAAGTGCTTTTGATAAATCATAAATCCTTCAGGTTGTCTCGTTTTATTACATTTTCCTTCAAAACGTGAACAAATAGACCTCGCGTACATACAGGCGCAAGAAGAGGACCAATTGGGGGGACCTCGCTTATCCAGAAGTGGGAGGCTAACATCCTCACAGATGTTCCTTGGGCAGACAGCAGATAAAAATGCGTTGTAAACGCTTTCCAGGGGAAATATTTGACAAGCAAATATTAGCTCATGTGAAAACCCCACACAAGGCTCGTCTTTGGGCCTGTTTAATGACTAATTGAATATCATTAGTTGGGTCCACACACACCGAAGTGGCATCGACATAAAGGCTCCGATTTTACAAAGCCATATGGCCCACATTATACATTAACCATGAGTGAAAGGACTGCAACTGTGTGTGTACAGACAGGACGACTGGATGGAGAACAGGCGTTCTTGGACACCATCATCTCCATGCCAACCAGGACAAAGGAAGAATAAGGCGATCGTTTTTGTTTATTATAGGAGATCTGATATGGTTGTTACTTTACAGGTTACTGCTTTGCTGCAGGCATGCCACGTGCCAAATAATGCAGGTCTAAAAATGCTACTTATGACCGATTATTAAAGCAGCAACACATTTTTGTTGTGCGTAAATTGTTGTCTCCCTTCAGCAGCACCGGGTGGGAGTTTTATTGCCTTTAGTGGCACAGCCATCTTTTGCGCTTCAAATAAACGTTTCAGTTGTTTGTATCGTGTATTAAACATGTACATGTGAGCATGTTGGGGCTCAACTTGGTTCTAAAGCGTTTGCAAGAGTGAAAATTCTAGCCGCGTAAAAAGATCACCAAAGTCTCTCCAGAGCGCACAGAGGGGCAGCGTGCGCAATGGAGCTGCGCACCGGGTTTGTTTCCTTCTCCGTGTTTCATGAACGCAAGTCATTCCTAAGAATTCTGGTGTTTCCTATTTTTTCACTCCCTCCTGTTGCATACGTTGCATAATTTTAGTAGACTATTAAAAACTTTCACTACTAAAAAATATTCAGATGTACCATCACCTTTCCAAAACCACCGAAAAGCCAAAGAGTACATAATTACTATTTCATGACACCTCGATCAGTTTAGTTTCGTAGCATAAATGAACACTTCGCAACGTTGCAGGTAGCATACCTACATTTCCAAAGGTTTTTGTTTTTTTAATTTGGTAACGCACATTTTTGATGAGTTGACATTTTCGTGCTCTAAATGAGATCGTTAAGTTGCATCCTAAAAATAATTATTTGGAACGGACTATATTTTTTAAAAATTAACTACGTTTCCCATTTGAACCTTGTAACAGACAAAAGGTTATGCTGGACCGAGGTGGTTGTGTCGGTTGCATTCAAGCTCACAACCAAATCTTAACAGCAGCTCTACATCCTCGCGAGTTATTTTCTCGCTGTCTGACGATAGAAAAACAATAGAAGAGTATGCCAAGTTCTCCAACGAAAATGTGTCTTTCGAAAGACAATATTTTAAAACGGTAAATCTGTTTATCATTCAGGTCTCGGAATTGATTAGTATCTATATAATGACTCAAAACGAGTTCTAAGACTGAGGGAACAAAAGCATGGAACTATTTTAAAACTTGTTTTAACTGTTAACTGTTGTTACACATACATTTGAACGAAAAACACGAATCAAATAAAAATGTTTAACAAAACGAGATGCAGAAAATCCGTTGTTATCTCTTGTTCCCAAGTTTTTCCGTGACTAAAGTTAATTTCTTTTTTAAAAGGTCTACTTCATATTACATCTGGTGTTAAAACTAACAAAGCGTTTCAGGAAAAAAACAAACAAAACCCATCAAACCGGCTGTCAAACATAGTGGTGGTCATGTTATGATGTGGGGCTTCTAGATGTGAAGGATACCAGTGAGTCCACCTCTAAGTGACCTAATCAATTTTAATTTAAATAAATAAAGGTTTTAGAATGGCCTAATTAAAGTCTGAACTTAAATCCGATTGAGATGCGGTGGCATGAATGTAAACAGCCTTTTCTATTTAACCAGAAGACTGGTTGCCAGTTATCACAAAGTGTTAGTACAAGCTAATTAGTAGATTTAGTGGACAATTCATTTTTTGCATAGGACCAGGTTGGTTTGGGAAGCTGTTTTCCCCTGAAAGTACATTTAATCATCTTAATAAACAGATTTAAAAGAAAATCTGTTTTGTGTTTATAAAGATTATCCTTCATATTGAAATTAGATTTAGTAACTTGAAACAGTGTGACAAAAACAGGGACTGCCATTCTGGTTACATGTGTTTCAAGAATGTTACTTATTTAAGCAGAACATTTGAAACCACTAGTGGAATGAATGCCACATCAAAACAAAGTTGATTTTTTTTTTTTGACTTTCTTATACCGTTTTCAATTAAATCGAACTTTGTGTCATTTCAAAAACTAGTGCTATTTGTTTCTTTTCGCATTTCAATTTAATCGTCAGGTTAAAAAACATCTTCCAGGAGTGCTTTGTAATCCCAATGAATTTTCTGTTGTTTATTTGCATATGCATAGGGTATTGCTGCCCTCATGTTGTGCATAGTGTAGGACCAGAGCACATCCCAAAACTTCCACTTCTTGTTTCTGCAATCTTAGTTGAATTTGTATTTGACCTTATACTTTTCTTGTTTAAGTGCCATACAATGTGTAGGAGATATTACCCTCAGAAAATGCCATCAGTGGATCTTAAAACAGTGTATATTTACACAGTGGACATATTACTCAGTCTAGGTGCAGTTAGTGCATTACAGTAAGTACTTTTGAAAACATTATGCAATACTTGGCTTAAACCAACTTTTTTTATGATGCAATTTTTTTTAAATAGACTCATACAACACCACCAAAAATTATCATGAAGACAACCCCCCCCCCCCTCCCCCCCCAGCAATTTCCTGTCTTCATTTGGCTCTCTTCTGGTATTGTGGTAGGTTTCTCTTCAGAAACTTATCTGATAATGTTTTTAACTCCACCCTTGATGATTCAAATGCAAAAATGAAGAGAAATGTGCACCATGCACACTTTTACCAAGATTTAAGATAGCACTCAGTTTGTTGGTGTTGTAGATGCTTAATGCTCTTAATGATTAGCTTTCTTAATATCCTCTCTATCTTCTATAGGAAGCTGCCAATTTATCTGGACATCAAACTACTGGATTACAAAGCAGCTCAACAGTTGAAGAAATGGCTTATTTTACAGAAGCAGTTTACTTTAAAAAGTCACAATTGTCATGGCCCCCTGACAAACTTAACCTTAGCATAGTTAAGGTTAAGGTGTGAGAATCCCATATTTTTGTATTGAGGAAGATTTAGTGGAATCTCAAGGGTGGTGCCTGATTTCACTGTTTAGTGCAACCTGAACAAAGAAACACTTCCATGCTGCATTTGGTAAACAATTTTTATTTGGGAATTAAATTAATTAGAACTTTTTGTTTGCAAGGTCAAAGATATGTGGTGGGGGAGATGCAATTTAAGAGTAATCAATTATAATTTGGGTTTATTTAGCATCTTTTATTCTTAAGTGAACTTTTGCGTGTCTTTTTCTAATAAGCAATTGCATAATAACATCACCCTCTTTAGTCAGCCGTGTGGCCTGCAATTACTCTAGATTATTGCACATTTGGAAAAGAAATACAGAGCAAATTTCACTGAAAAATTGTGAACCTTATCCTTAGCCATATGAACACTTTTCTCATTCCATAAACAATACCAATACATATACGTTTAGCTGTTTTTAATCCTAGAAAAAATAGTAATGAAGCTGCTGCCATCAACCATTGCCTTATTCATCTTTTGTCCTGATGGTGTCTGAGAACACTTGTCTGCCATCCAGTCTAAACTAATTATTTGCTGATTTTGTTTAGGCCTTGTCCTTTCAAATCTTCCAGCCAGATGAAGCAGGTGGCTTCTCCAGTGAACTGGGTTCTGCTGGAGGTTCCTGTCCTCTGTCACCATATGCTTTCTGAGTTGGACTTGTTACAAAGTCAGTACCTGTACTTCACTAGACAGGTAGCTTTTTACCAGTTGGTATATAATAAACCGATTTGCATCCTAAATAAGTTTGAATCTGTCTATGTAACTGTACTGACTTGATTACATATTTCTGTAAATATTATGGACGTATTTCTCTTGTAAAACGTCATGACATTTGTTGTGAAGTGGCACAAATAAATTGAAATTGACTTAATAATACGTGGCCATCCTCATTCTTACTAAATCACTTTGTAATTATATTTGTGTTCGATAATAACCAGTCGTCTTGTACTGCTCAGACACTTTTATTAAAGTATCTTTTTTCACGGGATTGTTCACACAAGTTTCTCACAGGTATGTCACAAAAACTCTCTTCTTCTGTCGTCCTACTCTTTACATTTATGCATTGATTTAAACTCGTGATTGTCACCTAGTGGACATAAGCATAATGCATTCAATCATCACATACTTTAAAACGTATAAAAGTAATATATTTTGTGCTGCCTGATAAAATGTTATATAACATGAAACAAATATTGGAAATCTTTTATTAATTCGGCAAATATAAGTCCCACATAAAGTGGTGTAAAGTAATCATTGTCATTACATTCCTATAGGATTTCCTGTCAGATATTGCTCATGCATAATGTGCTACTTTCCAAGAGTAAACTTTTTCTTTAGAAGTGAATCTATTCCCGGACCCTTTGAAGGCAGCACTATCTGGGGTATCACAATGCTGACGTGTCGTAGCTCTTGCCCCGGATGTCCTTATTTCAATTTGCTTACGCGGTTTAGAACGCTCTCCATCCGCTCCCATTCATTTATCTCCCTTAGACCCGGAAAAGCTTTCGGCCTGTGTGTACATGCATGGCAAAGTGTGCTTCCGGTATAACGTGAGTGTCGCTCTGTGTACTGCCTTTTTCTCCTGGCTCTCAACAGATAAGCCACTCATTTCAGAGTCCCAATCCCTCACCTGGTTCTCCATCTAACAAGCAGCGTATCTCAGCTCGGTGGACATGGCATCTGTTTCGGGTCCAGCTCAGACAGCCCCTGTTCCGGCGTCTCCTTTGCAAAGAGGAATAGTGAAAATGGTACGAATCCCAACATGTGAAAATGAGAGCTCACTGGGGAAACAGCTAGTTAGCTTAGTGAACTGAACGCTAATGGAGATTGAAACTGCGACTGGTTGTCGTATACTTTAATATAGTAAGCCACATGACTCGACGAGAGCAATTTTAAGTTAACTTCCAGTGTTGTCATTATTCCAGTAGCAGATGTCAAGCTCATGCAGTTTATTTGGCTGCAGCTCAAAGCCGGCTACGTTAGCTAGCTAGCTTGCTGCTAAATTTCCAGCAGAGGAAACTGAGGTTAGCACGTTTGTCTGGATATTTCAATTTAAGTGAGGAAACTACTTTCTTTGTCAGACTTGGAAATATGGTCGCTGTAAAATGTCATTTGAGTGGTTAAATTTGTTGCAGTCAGCAGCCAAGCTGGAGCCAGTAGATGTTGAAAAGTTGTTGACAGATGTCAAGTTTCCCAGCTAAAGGATGGCTAACTGTTAGCTAATTAGCATTTACTGTCCAGCACCTGTAAAGTTAAACGAAAGCGGTTTGTACTGTCTGTGATATCGGTGTCAGATTTATGCTCAGCACCAGCCGCAACAAAATTATTTTTTTTGCTATTTGGCAACATGCAAATTTCGTCAACTAGCCTACAAGCTAACTCTAGCATTGGGTTTAATTTCGCTTTCGTCCCTCAGTTTTATCCCAGAAACTCCAATAAAACAGGTTTATGCGGTTAAATGGGATTTTTTTTTAGTACATCTTCGTCGACTTGGGGTGCTCTGGTAAGTTTACTTTTTCCATGTAGGGTAGCAGAGAGCATTCTCAGAGCTGGTCCAAACCAGCCATGGGAAACTGACACGTAGCTCCAACTTTCTTGCCCCCTGTAATCTCTCATTCGGCGTGGTTTTTGTGTGGGCTGGGTCCTCTCTCATTCATGTTTCAGTGTCAAGATGGAAATTTTTCTCTCAAGTCAAGCAAACATACCCTTACTCAACATTTTTTCCCCCCCTCATATATGGGTTTGCATAGAGAGGGGTCAGCAGACTCAGCTTTCTGCCTGCCACCTTCAAAATTCATGAGAGGAATGTAGTTTCTTGAGATTGAAATGTTACTATTTAAATCAAATTAGTTTTGAATATTTTCTTGTATATTGCTTACTTTAAGGCAGCGGCTGGTATGAGAGACTGTATGTTATCCTTGAGTGAAAATATTATGGTTGTGTACGATATTGGCTCGAAAACATTCAGCAGGAAAAGTAAAACATGACCTAATTGCTGCTGTTTGAAACAAAAATCAAATTTTTCACAATTCCGATCATATAGCATATTGATTTAGCCATAATGTTACATAACACATTTCAACATTAGAAATTAATGTTAATAATTAATTAACTAATTGGACTTATATAAACTGTAATGATTCACAAATAAGTTGTAGGTGTTAGCTGCACAGAATGCTAAATCGTTTTGCCATTTTGCGGCATACAGATAAAATAAGTATATCACAGTGTTATTAGCTAGTAAGGTTGATTTATGGAGATAACACTTGTGTCTTTTTTACTGTCCTGTTATTATCTTATTGTCAAAGAGCCAACTTGTGTACCAGTTTTCTTTCAGCTTACTGACCAGCAGTGCTTGGCTGTATGGAGTGGTGGCCACGTGTTTTATGCTAATCCTAGCTTTTTGCAGCTGTAAAAAAAATCCTGGTTACTTCGGGACCTTCTTTGGCTTCTCATGGGGGGGAAAAAGAAACTTTGAACATTTTGGAAGTTTTTTAGTATTTTTTTTTAGTTTTGTTGCTTTAACAAAACTATGTTCACCTTAAAACAATTAAATGACTCATGCCTAGTTGCAGCATCATGGAAACAGGAATTCTGCAGTAATTTGTTGCCCATTTTACATTGAAACCAGTGAATCCAGAGTTCAGAGTAAACCAGCAGCTAGACTTGCTGAAGATGGCATTCTTTGTGGTAGATGATTTGGACACAATATATTTTTTTCTGACACTTTTCCCCTTTTAGATTTCATTTTATTTAGAAAAATATAATGAGCCGGCAGAATTACTGAGTGGTGACAGATCAGGTTTATTATGTCACGATCTCCGGATAACAATGCGAAAAGTAAAATACATGAGATTACTTTCTGAATAAAAACCCAGGCTGGTATTTAGCAGAATCTCAAAAGACATTTTGACCTCACCACCCAGATAATGATTTACATCAGCCTGTCCATGTTGGAGCTGAATCTGAGCAAGTAAACAGCCTCTGTGTCGGCTTATATGCTGCATCAAATGGAGTGTAAATTCGGCTTTAAGAAAAAGCTGTCATTTACTAAAACAAAAACGACACCAAATCATTTCTGTTGTCTTGCACATCTAGTCATGTTAGTGCATGTTGTTTTGACAGCTCTTCACAGCAGCATTAGTTGTGTATAAATAAAAGCACATTTGTCTCAGTATTGAATTCTGTGGAAAAGTGATTATGCAGCTCATTCATAAAATGAATGTCGTCTAACGAAAGCTTTACAGGCTTTCGGCTTTTTTTCTTTTTTTTACTTGTATTACAACAACTTTAGCTTTAGAAGTTTTTTTTTATTATATGCCTATAAGAATTTAATTGCTGACGTTTTGCTGCCCCTCTCTTAAGAATATGGCGTCCCTTTGAAATTGGAGAAGAATGTGTTGTTGTCGTTTCTCTTCGTTTTTCATGGCTCATCATACTGCAGAAATTACAGCTAGAGGTCTTCTGTACTCCAGAGTCGTCGGACAGTTGGTGATGAACAGCGGTGATTTGATGAGTTTATCTAGCTCAGATCTTAGATCAACAACGGCCAGGGATGCTCCCTGCAGACACACGGAAGAGTTTGCAGATAGTGTTTGCTCAGTTTCATGTAAATGCCACAGTTGTCAAACCAAAGTCTATGCTATCTTTTTTTTTTTTTTTTTTAAATTCAGCTACATTATCAGATGGCATGATCTAAGCCTGGCATTTGAATGACACACTGTCACCATGGCTACGTGCCATATGAAGCTTCTACCTCTATAAAAGTTCAGTCTTTTAGATTGTCGTATTTCACATTTTGCTGCACTAATATTTGTAAGTTGAAATGTAATTTGCATATACACTGATAAAATTCATTTTGCATAATTTTAAAAATTGTTTTATTAAAAAAAAAAAGTTCTTTTGCCTTATCCAATGGAAAGGAAAGTATCCATGACTTATGTGTTTCTTCTTTCTGTCTGTCAATAATTCTTGGTGCTTTTGTTTCATCCCATCAAATAAATTTTTTTATAGCTGAAATAATTTAGTTGCACTGCTGATTTTTCTTCTCTCTGCTTGTTTTCATTTGTTGTCCAGGTCTTGTCAGGATGTGCCATCATTGTTCGGGGCCAACCTCGAGGTGGTCCGCCCCCAGAGCGCCAGATCAATCTCAGCAACATCCGAGCAGGGGCCACAGCCCGCCGAGCAGCACAAGGCCAGCCCGACACCAAGGACATCCCTGATGAGGTAAACCGATTTATTCCTGTGATTTATTATTTAAATTGGCCTTGTGTTACAATGGCAGTGCATTTATAATACAGACCACTGGAAAAGTAATTAAACCATCTTAAACTTTTTTTTTTTTTTACAACCACAAACCTGAATGTATTTTACTGAGATTTTATATGAAGGACAAAAACAAAGGACGTCCAAAATTGTGAAGTGGATTTAAATTGTTTTTGACGATGTCTTTGGGCCATTGTAACACATGAATATGCTTTGGTTGTTTTCAATTGACAATTGTTTTTGTACCACTTTTGTATGCACATGCATGTGGATTGATGAGGAGAAGAGTGGAAGAGACGTCAGGCTGTTTGTGACAAAAAGGGGATTTTACCTTTTGAAATGGTGGAAAATAAGTTATGTAAATGGTTATCAAAGGCATTTCAGTCAAAGCGCAATTTATACCTTGAAAGCTAAATTAAGTTCTATCTACTAATCACTCATTCAAATAACTGCTTTGCACATTATGTTTTAATAATCAACTCACCATACGGATCAGAGCATTTTAGATGCATGCTGTGGGAGTTTTACATTAATGCCAGCGTTAAAGTCAGGTCCTGACCTTGACCCTTTTCATTTTTTTTTACCTGCAGTGCACTTTGCATTTGGAAGGAATAACAATAGATATTGTTTCACAGAGAGAAAAAGTAGTATTGCAATGTGATACATTAACATGAGCACTTACTGTAATTAGAAAATACTGCAACATCCTTCTTGCTTTTGAACAAATAAGTTTTCTTACTTGTCTAGTCCAGTGCCTGATTAGATTTCACTTTCTAATGTTTAATTTTCTTTTTAGCCCTGGGCCTTCCAAGCCAGAGAGTTTCTCAGGAAGAAGCTAATTGGCAAAGAAGTGTGCTTCACTGTGGAAATCAAGACCGCCATAGGCCGGGAGTACGGGATGGTCTACCTGGGCAAAGGTGCACTTCATGTTCATTTTGCACCATTTGTTTCCTAGAGTAAATTCATGTCACTTGAACATTATTTTTCTCCTTGTTTGCTAAACATTTCTCCATTTTTGCCATAGATACAACAGGTGAGAACATCGCTGAGTCTTTGGTGAATGAAGGCCTCGCAACAGTCCGAAGGGAAGGAATCAGAGGAAACAAGTAAGATTGTTGGGAATCTGTGGAACCCCAACAAGCAATATTTTATTTATTTTGCTTTTGATGTTAATGTACAAGCATGAAATTTCAAATGGAGGAATTTCGTTGGTAGTTTGGTCTGGAGAAAGGCGATTGTCACTTCATAACTCAAGTTCCGCCGGAAATTAATGGAGGGGAACGAATGTCACCTCCTGTTCGTCAATCCCATAACCATTAAAATTCATCTAGACATCCCTAAGAGGCAGTAAATATTACTGCAGGCAGTCATCCTTGTACTTGAATTTATAGTACATTCACAATGTACATGCTATTTAAAAAACTTTTAACTGATGGGATAAGCAACCGTTCGTCTAGAACGAAAGGTTATGGTTCTTTAATCTTTTTTATAAAGGTGTTTTAAAATATTTCTTTCAAAAATAAATAAATAAAAATAACATCAAAGTTATTACAATAATACTGGCTTCATATGTTCAACATATAAAAACTGAACATTGAAATTGAACAGACCAGAATTACACTGCAAGTCTGCCTAGATTCTGGCACACACTGTATTTGTTATTGAGCTCCAAATAGTTGCCTTGTTTTATGTAGTATAGTCAAACACACAGCACCTAATCACTTTGTGTTTTTAAGACTTAAACTTTTTTTATGACTGCAAACATTCAACTCCTTTAATCTTTTTAAATAAAGGTGTTTTAAAAGCTCTATTTTGCTTTTAAGCGTACTCTGGATAGTGGTTATTTAGCACTTAGGTGCTTATGCCATTTTAAAGATTTATATTAAGATTTTTTTCATTAACACATCCAGGTTTGTGATTTATTTATTATTTTTACATTTGTTTTGACCTAACTGGTTGATAATCACTGTATCCAGAAACAGGAGGTTTCATTAAAGGAAAAGGTTTTCAGCAAAATCATATTGTTGCATCAGAATTCAGTTGTGGAATACACTAGAATTGAGGCCTTTACTTTAAAGCTTCGACTTCTTCAACCATTTATGTAACAAATAGAGGAAATCACTTTTGGCAGCAGGATGTAAGCTTGTATTTCCTAAAGCTTAAGGCAGCACAACCTTGCAGAATCTGTTGGGAGAAGTACTTAAGTCCTCAATTGGCTGACTGAATTTAGATGGAGCCATAGTATCCCAGATGGTGGCAGCATGCCCCTACTGCTATAATGATATCCCTCTGAAACCTTTTTTTCTGCCACATTGCCCCAATGCACTAATCCTATAAATACACACCCCATGCTATATGACAAAGTGCTGTATGTCTCCCCCAGTGGCGGTATTTGCACACGACACACATTACAAGCAATTTGACTCATGCTGCTGCATTTGTGTCTTCCAACATGAACAGAGATGATGTGAACATTTTGCCCCTAATGAAGCATTTCAAGCAGCCTGTCCAATGGCCCATAACAAGCACTAATGTAAATGATGCTTTAAGTGTAAGCTGGCATCATTTGGCCAAAGGGGAGGCCCATTACTCAGCGTAGACTTAGGGTCTTTGTTTTCCCTCAGTGCATTTTCCTCCAATATCATTACTCCTTGTGACTTGCTACGTTGATCACACTAACTGTGATGTGGTGATAATTATGGAGGTGATGATAATGGTGATGGCTTTGGACAGTGGAGTTAAACATGTGCTTAGAGCCCGGCTGCTGCCTGCTAACACGGCCAGGCAATTCGCCGGGCAAGTTGCCGAGGGGATCGTACACAACTTTGTGTATTTACAGATTTACGTTGATGCACACTTTGTCTTTAGCTTTGAGACATGACACTTTCATGACACTTTAGAACAAAGGTTGTACTAATTCAAATTTTCACACTGATCAGATAAGGTTCATGTTTATTACTTTAGTCAGTGGTCCCCAACCTTTTTATTGCTGCGGACCGGGGGGGGGGGTACTGGATTTTCTTCTGGAATCGGGATATTTGTGAGTGGAATCGGTTTGTGTGTGTCCTCCTGCCGTGTGGCTGGACACATGAACCAATCGCATCTGTTGTACTTTTATCGGCCTGTGTCGTGTGTGGTCACAGAGGTTTGGAAAATCGGCCGACAATTCTTAAATCGTGCCGTATGAACCAGACTTAAGACTCACAAGCTCTACTCCTCTCATCTCATCTCGACCACTGCCCTAACGCTGTCCGACTCTGGTCGCTATGGTAACCTTTACATATCCCTTCAAAATAAGATACAGATGCGCCACAAAACGAACATTTAACTTAAGTGAAAATTTTAACTCACAATAACGACTAATGGGAGCCGTGAGCTTGTTTGTCTGCAATGAGACTGTTCCATCTTGGATTGATGAGAGACAATGACACCCGCAGTGATGCTTAGGGTGTTTGGTCTCTATGTGGAGACTACTGACTTTAGTTAAAAGCAGTCTCTGTTGTTTCTATGCACATGTATTTATCACTTCAGCCAAATGCCAACACTAAAAAGTATTAAGCTAATCTCTTAAGCAGGTCATACCAGAACAATGCAAGGATGAGTGATAACGAGTAGGTTTTACAGATCATTTATCTGTTATAGATTGATAGACTGTTATTTTCAAAAAGTTCAAAGTAAATAATGCATTCAGTTTAAAAATGACTATGGGATTTATAAGATGAATTTCTAGCATACAATTGATCCATCTTGGATCTAAAATATCCAAGCCTGTCACATTAAGCAATTAATCAGATGAATTGAAATGAGCACAATAATTTTTGTTCTGATAGCTTTTGTAGGGCAATTTTGTTTACAGCGACTTCATAATCCATTTCATTTATGATTTTTGTTGCATTTTTGTTTCCTTTGATTGATCTTTTTATGCTCCTGTTTTATTTTGGATCTTTAAAATGTCTTCCGGTGTGGAATGTACTGTGCAAAATTACAGTTTATTAGTCTTTCACAGGGTGAAATGCATTATTATGCTATTATCAGTGTGGAAACTTGGAATAGGTTTCAATTATTGTTTATTGCAATAATTACTTTGACAACTTACTGTCGAGCTAAATGTGTTATCGTGACAGGCCTAACAACATCCGTAATGGCGTTCTTTGGAAAAGCTTAGCTTTTCAGTTTTGATCACTTCCTCTGACTGCTGACATTTTTAAAAGCCTTTAATCATTTACTGAGTTGCCTTTGGGACCCAGAATGTTAATTTTAGATAAATTAAAACTCCAGGCATTAGGCTTGATAGGTTGGTTTATAGAGGCACCACTCACCGATGCAGGAATGAGGAACATTACCGGGGCTACCAACTTTTACTTTACAGTCTCCCATTGCTCCTGTTTAACTAGAGCCCTGGAGGAGGAAGAGGAGGAGAAGGAGGAATTGGTGGCTATAAACACTGAGGGGCTGAAAAGCTTTCATTAGAGTCTCACTGTTCAATTACTCTGGAACTCTTGTGCACAGTTTGGGGGGTACATGGCTTCCTACAGCCTCCTTAAACAACACAAAAACAACAGGAAGCGGTAAAAATGTTTTATCTGAAGTGTGTTTGGTTGCACAAAGGAGCCATACGGACATGAAAGATGTAGTCTATAGAAGGTTTAACTGGAAAGTATTTCTGCTCGGCCTTTGCTGGAATGGATTTGCTCTGTACCGCACCTTGTTGACCATCAGTTTGATTTGAGCCACTGTAGTGGAGGGATTTGCTGACCCAGAAGCCGGTGTAGCTGCAAGAAGGGATAAATTTACTATCATCAGTGTCCACAGACAGGGTTATTAATTTTTATTTAAGAAATCTGCTTTTGAATGCTCTACATCTATGCTAGGACTTTGCAAAATCCGCCTTTCTTTATTCATTTCTTCCTTTTTTTTTTTTTCTTTTTTTTTTTTTTTTTTAGCATTTCTAGTTTCTTTCAATAAATCTATTGGAGCCTTCTGTTCCTGTTTGGCGCTTTTAAATATTTAAGTAGCTTAGTTCTTCCGTGAAGTTTGACCATCGCTGCCAAGTCAGCAAGAAACTGTCTCCGTTCAGTTCAAAGTTTGTTGTTAAGTCATAGCAGTGCGCAGAATGAACTTGACTGTGTTTTGGGGAATTTGCCCAAAAGCCTAGCTGAAGCACAGCATTTAAAATATTTTTTCAGGTCCTGATAATAAAAAGAAAAGAGGAATAAATATATTTGTATTCCTAACCTTATTCTCCATCCCGTTGTCTTAGTGTATTCATTCATTCATCTAGTCGTTTCTCCATCATTTTTCCCTTTGTCCACCTTCAACCTGTCCATCGATTTGTCTTTTATTTTTCAATTCCTTCATTTAGCTTCAGTCTGTTCAACTGTGCATCTTTTTATTCTCATCTTGTCCATCCATCATCTGTTCATCCATTTGTGTCTTTTTCTGTTTGTTGAGATGAATGGACAGTCCATGCATCTAGCCATTTGTCCATCTGTTTGTCTATTTCTTATGCATCCGTCTGTCCAATCATATTTTTATATTTACAAAGTTGTTCCTTAATCAATCTTTCAATTTGTTTCTGTGATTTTGTCCATCTATCTATCATCAGTCTGTTTGTCCATTCATCCATTTCTCAGTCTGTTTGTTCCTCAATTTGTTTGTTCATTTACCTCCCGTCTGTCCATCCATCTGAACCGAGAACTCTGGGAAACTGAGTCTGGAAAAGTGTAAAAATTTCAACATGAATCATTCATTATAATTAAACACCGGCAAACTATGACTTTCAGACAACAAATGAAATATTTCAATGCAGTCTCCGTTTTTACGACGCCAAATTGCTAAAACTATTGTGCAGCTTTTGCTGGTTGAAAAAGCAAAAGCCTGCTGGCCATTTAAAGTTGTGAATAATTAAAGCTTTACAAGAGCCCCGAAAAGACATTAAGCTGCACAATTAAGGAAGCCAGCATGGAATTAATTGTGGTGTTTGCAGGAAGCCGCATTTCTGCTGCTGGTGTTGTCTCGTCCCTAAGTGCGAGGGACGAGACAACACCAACAGCTGCCTTTTGTTTTTAGGCAGTTTCTCATCAGTTTTTGATTTTTATTATGCAATTATCTTCTTACTTTAGAATTATCTTGCTTTGTGTTTAGTTTCTAAACTGGCAAAAGTTTTTTGTTTTGTTGTTTTTTTAAAGTTTGAATATTAAAGGTTCGCCAGCAGTTCTACAGTCTCTTTGGAGATTTGACGTTAATTAGATTTAAAAAGTCTGTCCACATTACACACAAGCATCCGTTGCAAACATTAAAATTCTATACAACCAACGTGTGAATAATTGAGATGTTTTTGCGTTCCTTTTTTGTTTTTCTTTCCAGTCCAGAGCAGGCGAGACTCTGTGAACTGGAGGATCAATCAAAGGCGTCCAAGAAAGGCATGTGGAGCGAGGGGGGCGGCACACACACCATCCGTGACCTCAAGTACACCATCGAAAATCCCCGCAACTTTGTGGACTCCTTGCACCAGAAGCCCATCAATGGTAAGGACTTCTGACAAAGGCTTGGATCATTCGTGTAAAAAACAAACAAGGCAAAGGGAGTTGGTGCATAAACACAAATTAAATATTCTTTTCTTTGTCTGTAAAGATTATCAGGATTGCATCTGTCTTGTAAGACATTCGGCCCTGCTACACTTCACAAGGCCATCCTTTAATTCTCATCTCCAGCCTGCTCGAGGTGCAACGCTCCACTCGATTTATTTCCAGACGATTGCTGGGAACGGTGGCTCAGATCATTTCACAACTCTTTAATTGAATGGAGAAAACGAGCAGCTGATGGCTTTTTTTCTGCTTTCATCTCTTGTTGCCGTTCGTTCTTGCGAAATTCACGGTCATTTTGAGATCAGATGAAATTATCCGGTGTGGGCGCTGAAAATATCCAAGCGGACGCTGAGGTGGAAAGCTGAAATACCCGTGGAAAAAGTACATCTCAAAATTTTGCTCTGTGTAAAGAATACTAATTTAAATAGTTGGCTCAACATTCCCAGAGTTAGCTATCGATGTTTTGAAATCCATGCAAACATTTCTAAACTCATTAATAATTATGAGCACCTTTTTTGCTAACGTATTCATATCCTTTGAGGTCTTTCATAGCACAGACTTCAGTATGTTCTGTGTGGATGGTATTTAATTTGATTGGCCAACATAATAACTAATATGCATTTGTGTTCTGTCCAGCTGAGTCAGTTGTTTGTAGAACCACATTTATCTGCAGCTACAGCTGTGAGTTTCTACTGGTTTTGCTTAAAAAGAAACTGAAATTGCTTTCATTTTTTAAAAAATGTCTCAAACTTAATAACATTGTTTGGGAATGTTAGTTTTTCTTCATTAAACCTTGTTTCTTCATTAGATTCAGGTCCTGACATTGACTATGCTATTTGCTCAGATTTGCCTTGATGTAACCACTGCATCATAGCTACGTGTTTAGTGTCACTGTTTTTCAGGTTTTGATTTAGAAATTCCCTTTTCTTGGCTGCATTCATCTTGCCGTCAACTACAAAAAAGAATCCTAACATCATAATGCTGCCACCACCAAATAAAAAAATGGGAGTGCTGCGATTAGGGGTGAAATATTACTTTTCTTTTGTGTGTCGATCAGATGGGAACTTTGGGTTCATCTAACCAGAGCACCTTCTAGTCATATTTAATAAAAATTTGTTTTTGTTTAGCAGCAACTGTATACTGTCTGACAAGATGATAATGATCTATTTCTGAAATATAATGTCCATTAAAAAGCTGAACTTACCAGGATATTTTTTTCTTCCCTTGTTCTTCCCCTCAGCCATCATTGAGCATGTGCGAGATGGCAGCGTTGTTCGTGCCTTGCTGCTCCCAGACTATTACCTGGTCACCGTTATGCTGTCTGGTGTGAAGGTAAGTAGCAATGGTTGTACTTTAGAACAATACTACGTTCCTTATTCTAGTTTTTTAAATTACTGAATAATTACCAGGCTAATCATGAATACATGAGGAGTAACGTCACTTTTTCTTCCCTCCTCCTCATCTGCTTTGCTTTGACTGATCCACTAGTGCCATATCTGAGCAACTCAATTCCCCATCCATCTCTTTCACCCAGTCTAGCCTTGCCAGTAGACCACTCAGGATAACTAATCTTTCTCATCTCGTACTTGAGGATATTAAATCTATTTTAAGGTGTTCTTTGTCTCAATACATAAAACCTTGTCAATCTTATGTCTGTTTTTATGCTGCTTTCAACAAAAGATTTAATATTACAGCTACATCTGTCAGGATATTGGACAAGCACAACAATATGTTTATGCTCACTGTATGTACAAAATGCTCCTTTGCCAGTAAATGGTAATTGTGTGTAAAGGATGCAATTTTACGTACTTGACTGTTGTTTCTGGTGCGACTGCAGTGTCCCACGTTCAAAAGGGAAGCAGATGGAACAGAAACACCGGAGCCATTCGCAGCAGAGGCCAAATTCTTCACCGAATCCCGTCTTCTGCAGCGAGATGTTCAGATCATTCTGGAGAGCTGTCACAACCAGATCATACTGGGAACCATCCTACACCCGGTAACACGCCCGAATCAGGCCTTGGTGTTGACACTGGCAGAAAACTAGGCCTTCTGTCTTATTGTGTGTTTATCTGTGGATCTTTCTCTGTCTCAGAATGGCAACATCACAGAGCTCCTGCTGAAGGAGGGCTTTGCTCGCTGCGTGGATTGGTCCATGGCTGTTTACACCCAGGGAGCTGAGAAACTCAGAGCTGCTGAACGGTGCGACGTTTTAGACTTCATGTTTAGTTTTATCTTGATTCTGACATTGTGCAAAAAAAACCTTGTAATACATTTTCCTCCTCTATTTGAAATACAGCTTGTACAACTCAAGTAAAAAAAACAAAACAATATAAAACAAATATGACAGGTAGTTTTATTTATGCTTAGATTCACTGAGATCCATCTTAATCTTCAGCTTTTTAGCTGCCAGCCTCCCTGACCAGTGTCAGTCTTTTTTTTATCTGGAAAGATTATGTGGCACTTACAGCTTTTTTTGTTTGTTTTTTTACATCTTTACTCATTGAGGTCCTTTTGTTCCTAAGCAAACTGTTAATTTAGGTAAGTGATGGGCGGACACTCCAACCAGAACAGCTGGACTTTATATTTAGTTTATCAGATTCCTTATAGTTGATTCTTGGTTTGTGTCCAAGAAGACAAAATGTTGAATTTGGATCCAAAAGTACATAAAATGGAGTCTTTTTCTAAGGTTTATGCAACCTGGTTATTGCAGATTGATGTTTTTGACATGTTGTCAAGCATATGCGTTTTTAAACCGAGTTGTACGTAATAAAAGTCACACTAAATTTAGGAAGAGTTTTAATGCCACTTGCGGTCCCGTTCTTCGCAGAAACGTAGAATTTGAACAGGACTTTTAGAAGCAATTGTAGCAGATTTATTTCCTTGCCAAAGAAGGTGATTTTAAAACTATGCGGGGAAAAATATATTTATTTTCTGTACAGCCTAGACCGTAGTGGGGTGATGTTGCCTCTCTCCAGCGAGACATTTTAACGAGAGGCGGGGTTCATCCTGGACAGGTCGCCAGTCTATCGCAGGGCAACACAGAGACAGACAGGACAAACAACCATGCACACACACACTCACACCTAAGGAGAGTTGTGAGGCATCAGTGCTACCAGCTGTGCCACTGTGCAGCCCTGGGAAAAAACACTATAAAGTTAACTGTTGCAGTTATACACAGCTTCAGTTATGCTAGGATTATGTTAGTTTTATTATTG
Source organism: Xiphophorus couchianus (assembly GCF_001444195.1). Classification (NCBI taxonomy): domain Eukaryota; kingdom Metazoa; phylum Chordata; class Actinopteri; order Cyprinodontiformes; family Poeciliidae; genus Xiphophorus; species Xiphophorus couchianus. The sequence goes on along the minus strand of NC_040244.1, from coordinate 3,189,798 downwards.
AAATTATTTCTCCTGACAGATTGCTCTCAATTAAACCTTTAGTGTTTTTTTACTATCTGACTAAAATTTATTATTATTATTTTTTTTAATGTTAGGTCTGCTAAAGAGCGCAAAGTTCGCATCTGGAAAGATTATGTGGCACCTACAGCAAACTTGGACCAGAAGGACAGACAGTTTGTTGCCAAGGTAAGATCCTAAAGTGCCACAACCTTATTATCGTTTTCTGGCACTTTATAGATGTTAATCTTTAGCATTTTCCCATTTTGTGTTAACTTGTTACCAATAAAACTCCCTATAGATACCTTGCAATAAATAAGTTCCAGTTAATTTACTTGTATAGCTCTGGGTTACAACAAATGTTGCCTTTTGTCACAATAAAAAAAAAATAATAATAATAATTTTGAACATCGGAAATTAAATTCAACAAATAAACTTCATTATTCCTTCGAACTCTTTGTTTTTAGGAAATCATAATGGTGATGCTAAGTACTACTTCTGACGATTTGTGACATTTTGCGTTTTGAGCAATATTCTCTGCGTCATGTGTTGACATTCACTGCTATGAGAAAACATCACACCTGGAATAAAACAGCAACAAATATTGAATTCTACAAAATCCTTTGTGATATCAGTATTGCACATAGTGATATTAGTCATGGTTTTTCTTTGGCAATGTCTTTTACAGCACTACTAGCTGACTTAAAACATGAATTACTGAAAAAATAAACGTTTCAGTGATTTTAATTGGAAGCATATGGAGAACGGTAAGATGTTTAGCAAATATATTCAGGGTAGGAACATTGTGAGGTGAAACAATAGCACTATCATCTTGCTGAATATGAAGAAAAATGCAGCAGCCTTGAAGCTATTTTTGGGGGCAAATGGTCCTCATGGCAATTATATATCTGTAACAGCATTGCAATGTGACCTCAAAAACCAAACATTCAGAGAAATTGGCTTTGGATGTTATAGACACAGCCTTGGGCACAAAGAAATGTTCTTAATATCAAGTACAGATGAATGCAGTTTCCACTCGTTGTCCTAACTTATAGATTCAAACATGGGAAGACCGGCTTGATTTGTTTTGGTAATGTGGCCTAATGTGATTGTCTCCTATAGATGACAAGTTAATTCTTCAGACTTGTCACTTTAATGTAGTTTAGCAACTGTAGCTGCAAATCATCAACGTGAACTCAGTCCCTTCTGTAAACATTTTTGTAAGTTGAAACTCAGACCTCATTTTGTTCAAAATATATAAGGAAAGTTGAAGGGGGAAAATATCTTTTTTTTTTCTTCCTAAAGCCGGCATTTGGTCTGTGTTGCCTCCCTCTGTACTCTAAACTTTTTAAGATGCTGAAAAATTCATAGCTAGCCTCAGGGTTACATAAAAGGTGTTGCTTAGGCAATCTGCTTGCAGAAGGGTTTTAATAAACTGCACACACAGAAGAAATCCACAAACATGGACAGTGTTTAGTTTTTCTCTTATTTGAAATGAATAAAACATTTCTATCATTCGTGTGGGCTGCTTTATGTCTTAAAATTATCCCATTAAAGGGGTTTGATGCCAGTGTGGGATGGACCGGTCATTCTGGTGTTTACATCAACAAGAGGCACTAATGTTCTTTAGACATATGGTCTTAATGGCTTTCAAAGTTTTTGTCTGTAAGCTGAAAACCCTTTAACTGTAAACGTCTATCTTTGTTTATAACTTTGCGACTGACAGTTGTCATTCAAAACATCACCACTGATAAATCTGTTGAAAAACTAAGTGCACAATCGACGGGCATAAGGTTACTCAGGCATGTTATTACTGCACTACATTCACCCCAGTGGCATTTGTCGCTAGATAATCCTGCAGTGTAAGGAATTCTCAGAAGGACACGTCTATCCATCAATCCTGTCATCATCCAGTCCTCCTCTATCCACGTCCACTCAACTTTTCACTTTTTATTACCTGAGTGACGGATAGATGAAGAAGTACAGAAGGTCTGATTCCCACGAGTCTCTCCAACTGATGATTTTTAAAATTTTTTATGTTGTTTTTTTTGACTTTATCTGTCTTGTCTTTTCTGGGTTGAGGATACAGATGTAGGCTGTTGTCTTGTTCTTCCCAGGTAATTGCTGACCTGCACCACGATTTGTGGATTAGCTTGTTTTTCCTCACTTTTTCCTAACTTTGAAACAATTTGTCAATTGTATAAAAAAATCTGGGTGGCGGGAAAATAATGCATTTCCAGTGCAATAATTAGCCACATCACCAAGGTTTAAAAAAATGTTTCTGTAAGTTTTAACTTATTAGGAACTTTTGGACAACCTAACCTCATAGTGATAGAAGGATAACCGGGAAGACTGAGACGGATTTGGGATTTGTATGATTTAGTAACTTGATGTTGATTCTTAACTCAGTCCTGACATTTATTTTTCTTTTATCATCAATAGAAGTATGTTCCTGCTGCAAGCAGTTCAGCCTTATGTTTGATCCAGCATATGACCCTGATTTACGAACTATGATGGCTTGATTGTAAAAAGTTTTGGAGGTTCCAGTAGGACATGTAGTTAACTGTCCGTTCCAGTCTGTTCTGCCCTCTCCATCACCGGCCTCCATGTGTTTTTTGTTGCTGACTTGTCCAGAATCCAAGTGGTGATCTCAGCAAAGCCCCAGGTGTCTTTTTCTGCAGCCAGAGTAAAAGCCAGAGTAAAAGCACGGCCCACTGAGGAACAAATGTGAAATAAAATAAAACTTTACTAAACTGAAGTTAAATGTTTCTTCTTTGATGACGAGGATCCATTTGGATTACTTGTAATTTGTCGGTGGGCTTGAGTTGATGTGCTATGAATCAGCTGAATTGAACTGAACATGATGCACTCAACAAAAGACTACAGTACTTTTGTTGAGTGCATTAGCTGCACTCTGTTCTGCAATTTAACACCAACTATGATTATAACATCTGTGTCACATTCACGGAAGGCAGAAGCTGAGTTGTTGTATGGATAAATTTAATCTAGTTTTATCACAATTTACAGCAAAATGTATTGAAAAACCTACATTATTTTGCTTTTAGAGGTTTAACCATATATTACATAAGTGATTTTTCAGGCCTGGTTTGCCTAGCTTGCACTTGTTTAAGGTGAATTAAATTGTGTTCTATATAAATAAAAATGTTGTCCCACTGAGCTCTTATACAACATTGAATTGGATTAAAGTTATACAGATCTTGATAGGTAAGAAAATTGTTACATTTCTCTTGTGTCTACCCTATTCTCTAAGCTTTTCACATTCTTTTCATCTATTCATCCATTGAATTATCCATCTCTTTACCCATCAGTCCCTTTTATAGATGTATCCATCTGTTCTTGCATCACTGCATCCATTTATCCCTCTATTAACCTTTTTGACCATAAATTCGTCCATTTCTTTCTTCCTTCCGTGCTTTGTTCCATGTTTGTATGTTCCATATCACAAGATATTCATAAAGCCTAATAGCCAAACAAAAGTCCAGATCCACCTGTGAACTTGGTCTCAGAACCTTTTGATTTGTTTTTTTCAGGATGTGACTTGGGGTGGATGTACCTGGTTTGATGGGGATTATGGCTGCCTCTTCGAAGAAGAGGCAGCCCAGCGACTACACTGAAGTCCTCATCACGCCCTTAGAAACAATCCGAGTTGATGTACAGCCCTGTAATCGGGCTGACTAAACCATGTCCACTGGCAGCAACACAGAAACTCAAAGCATAGTTGTTTCTTTCAGATAAGGTGATATGACTTGAGTAATGAGCGAGTCCTGGCTAGGCCTTTACTTCCCCCGGAGTAAAAACTAACTTAATAGATTCAGGTGTCAACCAACACATTTCCCTGACAGTCGCCAAGATCCCTCCTGCGCAGTGACTGATTCTGGCTGCTGCAGTTGTCATGTCCCCCTCTGGCAGAGGGTGGCAGTAGATCTCCACCTCTAGCAGCAGATTAGACAAGTGAGTCATGCTGCCAGCCTATTTGTCTTCTCGGCCCTCATGGCAACAACTTTCTGCTCCATTTTCCTATCTATTCACCATCTTTTCCTCTGTCTCTGTGCCTGTGATATTTGCACTGAGATTACACTCCGTCTCCCTGGCTCACTCAGTCTTCCCGTGCGTGTTGATTTGTCCATTCCTCCCAACCCGTCCTCCCCCCCGGTACACCCCAGAAGCTTCCTATTTCGAGTCTCTCATCTCGTGCTCTCGGACCGATAATTAGGCAGTAAAAGCTAAACCGTTTTTATTCTGTTCCTGCCACATTCTCTCTCTTGCACTTTGCTTGCTTGGACAGGCCTCAAAATGACCTTGTTGCAGTGTGAGGCTGGTGTGTGTGTCGCTGTGTGATCGCATGCACCCCCTCACCCATACTGCCACCCCCCAACCCTTGCATTTACTCATTGCACCTCCTCTCCCCTTCCAGTCTCTCTCCCTTCTGCTCCCTGTGTCTCTGGATCTCTCCCACTCAGCTCAGTGATTAGTGTATGATGTATTTTGGCTGCTGTTGTGGGCAGCCTATTTAGCATGTGGGTTGGTCTAATTTCTGTTCTCTGGTGGCAAATGCAAAGGCGGTCTTATTTGCTTTTGCAGAATAATGAATCTCTTGATGAGCCTGACACACCTGGATCCGTGTCTGAAATTTGTGTTGTGGAAGCTTAAACTTTTTTTCTCCTTCAAACACAGTCTTGTTAATTTAGCATTACTACCACAGCCACACACACGCAACCACATGACCCGAACTCCAGTCAATGCATGGCTCAAAGCTGCATCTTTCAATTTGCGGACTTTAACTTGAGCGCAACCTACTCTTGAACTGCAGTTAGGCTGATGATGAGTGAGGCCATTTAAAGGAGGAGTGGGTGGCAACATGTGTAGAGCGATTGATTTCAGTCTCCAGCAAGTGGCCTATTTAAAGGCTCGGGGTTTGGATGCTGTTTCCATCTCAATCACATTGCACCCCCAATCTGTCTTGTTACATGAAAAAGCTCATTTATAGAGTGAGTTGAAAATCTTTTTTTCTTACCCCCAACATAGTTTATAGGTTGTCTGCATTTCCTTAAGTCTTGCATTGATATAGTTAAAATGAAGGCCTTAAAATGTATTAAATTTACAAAAAAAAATCAATACATTACTCAAAGGTATATTCTGTCAAAAGTTTGAGTCACGCTCAGACTTCTTCCTTCTTCCGCTAACTAGCTGCTAATATATTATTGCTAAGTAGCTAGATAGCTTTTCTGCATTTATCATGTTTTTTGCCACTGGCTCACTTCTTTTGCCAAGTCGTACAATACTTGATGCATTCTGTTCAAAATAAAACCTTCAAACTTGGCACTGTCTTTTTTTTTTTTTTTTGCGTTGCTTGTAATTCAGCAAGATCCCCCAATCATCCCCTGTATTTATAGGTTTTTTGCTCTTACATTTAATTCAAGGTGGCACTGAAAAACCCTTAAATTTGATTTGCTGAAATCTGTAGATACCCTGGTTTATAGCTTTTGTTAAGTGAACCTATTTCTGATTCCCTGTTGAGGCTTACTGTAATGGAATACAGTCTATTGTCCCTGCAAATGACCTAACTAGTACACGGGGTCCACCTGAGCTGTTCTGTAACGGCCTCAGTGGTTTCTTTGAGAGCTTTACTGAACAACAACATAATTTGAGAAAGAAGATTTCAGACTGGGTCAGACAACAACCAGAATTGGAGCAGAACGGTTTAGACCAGTGGAGTCGTTAGAGCTTCTTATCTGCAAGTCTTAAAAGTTGCCCTTTTAAGATTTAAAACGGCTAAATTAAATCTATGACTTCTCATCCAGCCTCTGTAGAGCTAAGTTTGACAGTGATATGGCGTTTCAGTCGTTTGAGTCAGCTTTGAGCAAGGCCACATCTAAAGCCTGCATGACCTTTAAGGACTGGAGCTGGACAGGCCAGGTTTGGTATGTCAATAAGTTTGTGTGTTAGATTTATTAGCAGTCCAGACCAAAATCCAATAAAAAAAAAAATCTGAGGTGAGACCCGAAACTTTCATTTTTGTTTAATTTTACAGAGCTTGAACTCTTCTGCAAGGAAGAACCGGATCAGAGTTTAGTCTCTCGATGGGCAAAGTTGGTTTAGAAATACCTTTAAAGACAGAAGCTGTAATTGAATCTTTGTGGATGTGACATGCCACACTTTTCAGATAATTTGTAAAAAATATAAAGTTAAAACCCAATTTTTCTGTAAAGTGATAAACATCTTCCTGTCCATTGTGATTTTTTTCTTGTTAAGCATAAATCCCTGTAAAATGGGTAAATTTGAGGTTGTAATGCAACAAAATGTGAATAAGTCCAAAATCTATGAATACTTTTATAAGGCACCATTGTTACTCTTGCAAACATCTCTAAGCTTATCCATCTTCCAGAGGATGTTTGTTTCTTTTTAAGCCTTTTTTCCTCTTCCACTCTGTCTCCTCATCAACCCTCCCTGCTTCCAATCCGCTAGGTAGGCGAACGTCCTCGTCCTGTCCTCTAAACCTTGCTGCCCTGCTGGGAGGCCTTAGCTCACTTAGTCAGTCAGGACTTCACTCTATCTTAACTCACTTTCAGTTCCTCCTGCTCATGATCTAGCCGCACTGTTGTCCTCCTTCTACTTTTGACTGAATCTCTTCCTCTCCATTTATCCTTTTCGTGCTCCTTCACTTCCCATTTTTCTTTCAGACTATCTGCTCACTCACTCACTCAGCAAAATGCACTGCTTGTGCTTGCGCTCCTCCACTTCTCTTCAGTGCAGGGCTGTGATGACCCCAGAGAGTGTGTAAATGTATTTGAGATGAAGCAGGTTTTTAAAAATACTTTCTTGGGTTCTTATTAGTGCTTCTCAGATTTGGCTGCTAATGCTGCATCCTGAGCTTGTTTTGACAGGAATTGCCTTTTGTCATTGCAGGTGATGCAGGTGGTCAATGCTGACGCCCTGGTGGTCAAGCTCAATTCTGGAGAATACAAAACCATCCACCTGTCCAGCATTCGTCCACCGAGGAACGAGGGAGAGGTACAGAGAAACCTGTCAGATTGTACATATGATTGCCTTTACACACACTAACTCGGTGTTTTCCAGTTTTTAATATACAGTCAATAACATCCTCATTCAGAGCCGTTTGTCTCTTGATTCCCCCTTTCTTTCACATGGGAATTCTCTATCTACAAATAATTGATATTAATTTTGACCACTTGGTGGCACCCTAAGTTGGGACACATGCAAACACAGTAAAACACTTGCACACACCCAGTGGTTGCAGCACTGCAGAGAGTGAGGCTAATCGATTTTATTTTATTTTTTTTCCCTCCCCTATTTTTTTTTCTACCACATTTTACATCTTTCCTTCGAATCCGCTCTGGACTGTGAAAACACTCGTACACGGGCCCCTACCACTGACCATGTGATGCTGGGGAATGCATATTTATTGACACAGATGGAAAAAGCTGCGTCTATGCAGTGATGCAGAGACACAGATGTCTACTGTGTGGGATGTCTCTTGATCATCCGTCTATTTTTTTTTTTGTATTATTTCCCCTTTGAACCGAGCTTCTGTCAAGACTTTAGAGTAAAATCTTTGAATCCCTGTTCGTCTTAGAGACTTCATTAGCAGCATGTTTACTTAGAAAGCGATCAGTGGTTCCTGGAAGAAAGGTGCAAATGTTATGCATGTTTAAAATCAGTTGACACTATGTTTAGTGTGGTATTAATTAATGAGAAAGTCATGCTGCTTGCTTCTGCCGCTCCTGTTGTAAAAGTCAGCTTGCACAACACCTGTCAGAACTCTTTTTGTTTTGTGTATGTATTTAAATTGTTTTTAAGTTTCTCTTCCTATTCTATGTTTCCTTTTCATTGTTTATTCCCTCCAGCCTTTTTTTTTTTTATTGTTGCCCTTTTGGTTTTTATTCCCCGCCCTCATTACTACTCCTTCTTTCTCGCTTTCTTCACTGCCATTGTTGGTGCCTCTCATCATTAAGATGCTGCTTTGTATCTTCCCTTGCCTTTCATCTGTTTTTCTCTTCTCTCTTCTTCACTGTCACTTTCTCCCATCCTTTCTCCCCAGGGCATGCACACTGTGGTTAGGATGTTGACCTGCACCACTGCCCCTTTTCTGTGTTAATTCTTTATCTCTCTGTGGTTGTGACAAGCTTTTGGGTAAAAAAAAAAAATTAAAAAACTCTCCCCGTTTAGTCTTTCTCTCTTATTCCTCCGAGCTAACGCTTGTCCTCATAACTCTTCTGTCCTAGTTTTAATTTTTAATTCTACTTTTCTACATTTCCAGATTTAATTTTCCATTTTCTTTCATTTTTGCCCTTTTGTATGTTATGTTCCATTTTTCCTGTTCTCAGTGTTACTCTTTATGCTGTCTGTCACTCCGTCTTCTCCTGCGTCAGATGCTTCAGCAGTATGTGTTTTGTGCTTCATTACACTGTCGTATGTTAAAGGGAGCTCTGGAGAGGGGAGCCCAGATGTGAATCTGATGTGTGTATTGTATTGCTGTGACACTGGAACACTTGTGTTCTGCTATTATTTCACCTCATGCATATTTGTTTGTGTAGCTTTGTTTCATCATCAGACTGCTGCATGGATATAAATAAGACTAATCCTGCAATGAAAATGTAATTTCTAAATATGCAGACGGTCATTAAGGCACCTGATTGCATTTTTATTTGATTAGATAGTGATAAAGCAAACAGATGCATATTGGAATACTTTGCAGTTCTTTGTTTACATGTGAATTTATTCCGATTTAGTCACTGTTATGACTGCAGATGTGTGTTCCCTTTTTAGATCTTACATTGTGCATAAAATGTTGCAGCCTTTAGTGTTATTTTTTTTTAACAAGGGTTGTACATGGTGCTACTGCTGGTGTTGTTTGTTAGCTAGTTATTTTTGTCTGAGCTAAAGAGCTCCCTGCCTGTCTGTACTGCTGTTGGCTCAGCTTTGAGTGTTGTCGCTATGGCAGCAGTGCAGAGTTATGATAGGTTTGCAGATGAGACCTTTTAACTGGAGCTTTCCTGAAATTTCTTTTAACCGATAAAAATACAGGGCATTGCAAAAGTTTTCATACCATTTAACATTTTTTGGTACGTTTTATGTCACAGTTATTGTTTTCTTTGTCATGGGATTACTACAAAGCAACACATCATTGCAGTGCAGAAGTAAAATGGGTACATAGTAACGTTCTCGTTTTAATCTGTAAAGCTTGACAGGCTGTTCCATTAAGTCCCCCTCTACTCTAACACCCCAGATAAAATCCAGTACAAACTGTTGCTGTTGTAGGAAAACAGAAAATTCAAATAAAAACATTGAAGTTTGAGGTTTTAACATAACAAAATGTTGGCAACTTTACAGAGCACCCTTTTTTGCATTCAAGCAAAAGGCAATTTTCTGTCCTGTCATTTTGCTGCGCAGTCTGTGCCTGGCCACTAAATTAAGGAAGCTGTTGCTGGATATGTTCTTAATTTCATGCCCTGTCCGCTCACCTTTACAGATGCAGATGTAATGTTTCTCCTTCAGTTATTGGAGTCCATGGTGGACAGTGTAATCTTCCTTTTATTACAGCTGCATGAGTGGTTTTGATAGTCAATAAAATAATTGTAAAGCATCTCCAAATCATCCGCAAAGTATCCGCAGAGAGACAAAACGCGTAGCGTGTTTAGCCGGAAGCTGGGGGTTGGGCTTAGTGAGTGTCAGGTTGTAATAGCTGTATTTTTGTTGGCTTTTCAGCCATAGGGGTGACTCTCATCTTAAGGTCAAGACAAGAGGAGGTCACAGCAGGTATCCTTCAGCCAGAGGCGCTACATGCACAGACATCATGTTGGCTAACATTGTCATGAGCGAGGCAGTTTCTTCCTTACAGTGCAGCAGATGGACGTAAAGACATCGTTACGGTTTGAAGCGCAGTTTTCACACACATGCACACAGACACACACAGACGTGGCCGTTTAAGCTTGGTTAGGCTTTGTCAGGAAACATCTTGAAAATTGGCGTCAGACCATACGCAAAGATGGGTTCAGCAGACAAGCTGTACAGTTTCTGTGTTTATAAAGACATTTCAGTTGTGTGCGTTCTAGCTAATAAATGGGTGAAACAAAAAATAAATAAATAAAACTGCTCGGAGAATTAAAACTGTGAGAATTTTGTTAATATAGTGTTTATGAATATATGCAGATTTGTTTGGATGTCTCCAGGGTTTTCTTGTGCCAGTTGTTTTTGGCTGGATGTGTGTGTGTGCTCTGCTAGATGGTTTATTCTGCAAGCAAGTCCATTTGTGTGTGTGTAGTGTTTAGTAGTATGCAGGCCAGATGCAATGTACCAGTGCACTGATGAACTGTGACAGGTCCTGCCAAGCCCCTCTCCACTCCCCGTCTCCTCTGGTTCGTTTTAGTCTCCCAACACCACAACTCTCCCCTTCCCTCTCATGACTATACTAATTGTGCTCAGACTGACAGATTAGTGGACCAATGGTGTGTGCCTGCAGGAAAACATGGGACACAAGTGTCCTCACTCACTCTCATATCTCTTTATCCTCTCTGCCCCCCCAGCCCCGTTACCATAATGGTATATCTTCAGATGTGAGATATTTTTAACTTGAGAGTTGAAGTCGTCATTTTTCTTTGTTTCCTCTTCATCACCCCTAACTCTCCTCTTCCCCATTTTTTTATTCACATGTGTAGTAGGACAAGCTGGGTGTATGCTTTTGAGTAGCTCGCTGTTACACCCACTCACACTTATATTAGTGTGTGTTTGCCTTCACTCTGCGTCCATAAAATCTCCAGTGTTTTTTGGATGTTTTTACGTCTTGTGGTTTAAGTAGAGTTTAGCGGTGCTAACAGATGAAACTGAGCAGTCACCTTGCTGTTCTTACATAAGACTGGCTCATCCCAGTGCTGCATTGTGTAGCTCTGCCTACTCGTCTAGCCTCTCTGCAGCTCTCCCCTCGGGACGCCGTGTCGCTTGAGCGGGTGTTAATTCACTGGCCACTTTATTAGATACACCTGTTCAATTGCTTTTTCACACAAATGGCACATCAGCCAGTCAATGCAGTTTGGCACCTAGACGTGAAGGCAATTTGCTTTAATTCAAGCATGGCATCCGAGTAAGGAGGAAAGGCGATTACTTATTGACCAGTTCGAAATGGACCCAGAAAGGCGGCGGTAGCACTAAGCGCAAAACACGTCAAACTTTGAAACACAGTGGCCACCTGGTGTCTACCCTGTCAAACAAGAACAGGAAATGCACACTGCAGCTCACACTGGTGAACTAAAGAATGGGGAACAATATTGCCTGATCCAAGTCTTAAAACATTCAGATGGCAGAGTAGAAATTAGGCGTAAATGACATGAAAGCGTGGGTCCATCCTGTCTTGTATAAATAAGTTTGGCTGCTGCTGGTGGTGCAGTGTTCTGGAATGATATGTTTTAGTAAGGTTTAGGCTCCTTAGTACCAACTAAATATTGTTTAAACAATTGAGTCTTGCTTACCTCAGTATCTTTGCAGTCCATGTCCATCATGTACCCACATTTAGACTTTACTTACTTGTTTTGTGACTTTTCCATTACATTTTATTTAGATGTATCAGATTAAAAGGGGGGTAAACACAAAGACATGCCACATTTTTAGGGTTTTAATTGAGAATTTATAAACTATGCATCTGTTTTCTTTGTGTTTCTCTGTTAGATAAACTTCCAGATAAATTCAAAATTTCTTGGTTTTAATGTGATAAAATATAAACAGATACAAAAAGTCTTGACATCTATGGTTCCCAAAAAGTTTTCAATGTTATGACTGATCATTATCAGCACATGACTTATTAAACAGTAACAAAAAGACAGTAGTTTGCATCCAGATTTTAAATAAGAATTGTTGGTGCTAGTAGCTAAATAAGAGATGAATATTTACTTCTATTTGTGGTATTTGTCCTTAACAAATGTTGAAAAGTTGATTCTAGCATGTTTCTTATTGCTTTCACTAAGTGTGTGGTGCTGCAGCTACAAGTGGACAACCAGTCCACACTTTATTTTTATATATTCACAGCCCCCTCTCAGCATGGTGCATTAGTTCACATCAGAACTTGCATAATCAGAGACATTACAAACAGCCGAGAAAACAGTAACATTTGTTATGTCATTGTGTGAAGAAGCTGCAGTTTTATAATTGGTTTTGAACCAAGACTGCTATTCTAACAGATATCAAAAAGTCTATTGGATTTATTACTAACCAAACAAAAAAAACCCAACACATTATTGGACAGTTTTTGAACATTTCACACAATTAAATTTAAATGTGCTTTGCACGTTGTAGCAAAATTATTTGTTCAAATTCAACACAGACACACAACACACACTCAGTTATGCAAAAGGGCAGTTTTGATTTGCCAATTAAATTGACTACCATTTTTGGGGGGACTTTGATAGGGTACATAGAGAGAACATTAAACTTTACACAGAAAGACGTCAATCCAGGATTCACACTTAAGATTGTTTTGCTGCAAGGATAAAAGTTTGTTTTAGGACAACTGTAGATATTAATGCTAAAACATTCTCATCTGGCGAAGTAGAGTTAAAATGCTCAATGAAAATATTGCCAGTGTTCTGATTTTGACATTAATGTTTTGGAGCACAATCAGTGACGACAGAGGAGGGTTACCCATTTCAGGACACAGTGGTGCAGAACTGGCAACGACAGACAGATTGGTAGCAATTATGCCTCCTTCTCGACTGACAGGCTGCATGTTCCTGCTTAGCAGTTGAAATGGCTAAGACTTGGCCTGCTGTTTTGTTTGGGTTGTTGCTTGAGTGGACAATATACAAATTGCTGCATTAGAATTAGACCCGATGTGGGGTTTTGAGTAAGGTTTTGAGTGGAAAGAAAATGGAGCACACGTGCAGTATTAATGTAAGAAATAAAACGTTGGTAAAAATGTTTTGAAGTAGAGTAAGAGAAATCTCCCCATTTGATCACTGGTTGGATGGAACGATAAAGTGGCTGAAAATGCCATGGTAATATCTAGCACAAGTGCTTTTAAATTGCAGGAAAGTATAGATTTGAGCAAACGTCAACAGCCAGTCAAACACTAAGTAAAGGTCACCAGACACAGGGTGCCTTCTAGACATCTTAGATGGCATTACCAGCAGTAAATGGAGTTTGATGGAAGTTTTGTTAAGACGTTGCAGGTGTCTGGCTTTTACAATGACATACAGGATAACACAGGTACCTTTGTGTGTCATTATCAGTCACAAGGGTATTTGTATTGGTATGTTGGAGACATGTCAAATCTCCAACATTTCTAGTTTTGTTTTTTTTTGGAGTTCTGAAATTATTCTTTCACTGTTTCTTCCAGAATGGTGGTGTGATTATTTCCTCACTGTTTGTTACATTCCTATCTTTAGAAATCTGGCATATGTGTCAAACAGGGTGCAATAGCTATGAGTGATCTAGCTGCACTCCTAGCTAAACGAGGTTACTTGTATTAGAAAGGGGGGAAGAAGGGTGAAATCATTGATTTATTTTTCCATTACATATTTTACAAACTGGTTAGTATTTTTCCCCAAAGACAGACCTCTTCTCCACACTAGTGTGTGCTCAGATTTGATGAACAGTTAACATCTGCACATCTCTGAGAGTCCGTTGAATTGTGAGAGAAAGCAACTTGGTTTTTTAAGTCGTAAACACAAGAGATGCCAGGATGTCGGTCATTTCGGAATAAGCAATTACTGATACAGAGTCTCAGTCAGATACTTTGATATAGATTAGATTGACAACTCTGTATAATCCCTTCATTCCTTAATGGGTCTTTATGCCTTGTCGTGCCATCCTGAGCTTTTCGTCTTAGTCAGACTAGCCACCAAAGTGAAGCTTATATACAACCTGAGTAATTTTTATGTTATCTGAAATCTACCTTTTACAGAATGATTTCAACTAACCGTCCAATTTAACATTATTCTTTATAGTCAGAGAAACCTGCACACTCTGTTGGGCTGCTTACGTTTCTTGCATTCTCTTTATGCTGCCTGAATGTGCTGGAAATTGCTGCTTGGGAGAGAGAGAGAGATTGAACGTTCTTAATCGACTCCCATGTTGCTGTGCACTGCCAGTTTGTCGGCTGATAAAACTAGCCTATAAAACTGTTTCCCTTTCAATATCATGGCATTTAATGATTTATTTTGCAACTGTTGTTGGATCATTTCAAGTCTTTTAATACACAGATCCACAGATAGTTTGCCCAGAGTTTGAGATTTGACTGATTCAGTAATAAAAATGAATACATTCAATCTGCACACACATCAATAGTTGGATTTGTTTTGTGAAACTCATATCATATGCTTTGATAAATAAAGCCTGATGGGTCTTAACACCATTACTTGTAACAAAAGATAATGCCTGATCTGCTGGATAGCTTTAGTTCCACTTATTCTAAAATATTGTCCAGCTTTTTCTCTTGGGCTACATCCTTCATAGCCCCCAAACTCTGAAGCCATTTAACGTTTATGCACGGACGTTTGAGTCATGTTGTTAAGCACACAACAGTAAGTGTTGAGTGTTTGTCTAAGACTCCCAGAGCTTTGTGTTGTCAAAAAATAATGCCCTCATTGTTTGAGATGCATGCATGCAGTGTTTTATTTATTTATTTTCTCTCCTCCCAAAAGAGTGGTTATGTACAAACAACACTCCACTCAATCAGCTAAATGCAAAATTGAGGCCTACTACTGTATACTCCCCCAACATCAGAAAATGACATTCTCCTGAGTCATGATTTTGCTCTTGATGTTTTAGAAGCATAAAAATGCTTCCAGCAGTAACATCCACACATTCGCAGCCTCAGACCCTGCAGCTCTGCGACACTGTACAATCCAGCATGCACCATGCCTCTGCAGTAGTCAAAGATGATTCCCAAGCCTTCCCGGTAATATAGAATGAAGGGAATTCACCCCAAATAGAACAAAACTCCCCCTGAGGATAGCGAGCGGGAACAGTTTTTATTGGGTTACGGCTGAGACTTAGCTGCGACTCTCTCCTCTATCTGTAACCTTACTGCTGCTGCATAATAGCAGTTTATGGATGATGGTACGGAGATGTTGTCTGGAGTAATTTAATGACGCTGATGTTGTCAGTTTATCCAGTGAATAAAGCCGAATGTGGCTCGATGGCAAAATAATTAGACTAGTCACAATATTTTTCACTTTATCAGTGTGGGGGAGCCTTTTTTGTTCTTCTTTGTGACTGGGAAAAGAAGGCACGTTTGTTTTTCAGATCGTTTGAATTGCATTTAACTAAGGATGCGCAATGTTTCATTAAGCCCTACTTTCTGTTGGCAACTCCTAATGGCAGGGCTTTGTCACTTTGACCTTGCTTCTGTCACTTTTTTAGTTTGTGTACATCATAGGATTTTATTTTTTTTTAAAATGCGCCACTCCTTCTGCGCTTCTTCTCTAATTGGAATACAATACTGACATTTACGCCCTTTCACTGATGCAGTTGTCTTTCTGCAGCCTATTAGCTGAAAGTTATTTTTTTAGATTCACTTCTTCTGTTTAGATTCTATTCTCCATTTTTGTAGAAATATTACTATTTTATTGTCCTTTTGTCAAATACATACAATGATGAATTGAAGTAAAGCCACTGGCAGTATTGTTTTGCAATCTTAATGTATTAAATTTACTTAAAGTATTTCAATTGTCAACTACCTGTTAGTCTAACCAATGTTTTTCTGCTTTAACATCATGGAGGACTGAAAAAATATGGAATTTAACAAAATTATGCCCCAATATTCAATAGTAAGATCCAATAACGAAATATAAAAGTTGTATTTGTAACACTGTGAACAAAATCTATTAAATTTAAGTGCATGGTAACTTCCACCGTAACATTATTGTTGATTTGATGGAGGTGAAGTACTTGGACCATCTCGGGGGCTTCTGGTTAAAATTTTTGTTTTCCTGCTTCCAGTCTCCTGAGTCAGATAGTGGTATTATCTCACCAGCAGGTCTCAAAGAGTTGCGGGAACCTGCTAATCACTCTTTTATTTAGGTCAGACATGTTTAAGCAGGAACATATCTCGAACACCTAGGACACCTGCCCTGGAAGACTAAATTTTCTCACCCCTGAACTCACTGAAACTGACTTTCTGAATCACCTTTTGGCTGAACGTTGAGGGATTTCCACTTGGTATGTGTGAGAGCAGCTCCTGGAATTCACATTTCGCTGATTCAGCTCGAGAAAGTGGATAGTAAGGAGCTGATTAAATAAGGAAGACACAAACACATTTATCTCATAATTTAATATAGCCAGCAAAGGCCAGTAACATAATTCTGTTATTTTGCAGCTTTGCCACGTCGAGTGACAAAGCATCATAGGAAGATTTGTGCCAATCAAATGCTGCCTTTTAGAGTTCATCTCCCATCAATTTCCTCTTGAAGACAGTAATTGATCCCTAAACATTTATACATCCAGACGCATCTCCTTTTTTCCCCTTCTTTTTTCCGTGTCAATTTGCCCCACATTTCTTACTGTCATGTTGCCTTTCCATTCTTTCCAGCTTTTTGTTTTTGTCAATTTTGTACCCATGCAGAGGGAATACAAAAAGTCTCCACACTCCTTTTAAAATGTCTTTTTGTCATAAAAAGTGAGACGGATGAAAAATTTAATTGATTTTCCACCTTTGTGTCATCTTGTTATGGCATATTAGCTTATTTTCCTCAGCAGTTTGATATTTTTAATTATGTTACCTTTAAGAACCTCAAGACTTATTTTTTTTCTTGTTTTTCTCTAGATACTTGATGTTAGTTTCCTTTGTGCGTCTCATCATCTCTTAGGAATGTAAGAGGCTATGACCCCTGATCAGTTCGTAATTGTGAGCGACCTCATTCTGAGAGATATTTATTAGTGACATAAGCACAATCGGAATGGAGGACTATAAGCTGCTTATAGAAAATTACTTTCAAATCATTGGTTGCCGAAGCTTGTATGAAATGACAGTTGTTGAGCCCTGAGGAAGATGATCTAGCCGAATCAACCAGAACCGCTTCTCTGCACATCTGTTTGTGCCCCACCTCAAAGCTCGGAACAGCTGTAGTCATTAAACATGAATAAAAGGTATTTAAGTCGAGAGGAGATGAGGAATAAACCTGTTCCATGCGTTTTGTTTAAAGACTGATTATACTTTTTAAAAAATTATTAACCACAATAGCACTGTATTGGAGATTCAAGAAGGGAGCATACTGGTAGTGTCATTCATAGTCTAGCTATTCCTGACAGGGGGTGTAGTTTTATTTCCAGTTGCCTCCTGGTTATTTAATTTATCATGCTCCAGCAAAAAGACACCTGTCACTCTTTGTGCCTGCTGGTATTTTTGCTGAAGGAGCGATGCGTTTCTCAGTTTTCTTTGAAAATGCAAATAAGTTCCATTTGTGGTCTTTTCTAAGAGGGTAGCGGAGCGTTTCTTAGTGGAGTTCTTTTGTGTGCGCCTGTGTACGTTATATCTGCAGTTGGAATATTGGCTTGTTGCCGTGCATCTGTTTTTAACGTGAAGAGTTTCTGCCTTGCCCGTCTGTCTGTGTCCGTGAGAACTTTGTATCGAGAGCAGGGAGGGTATGCCTGTTTGAGCAAAGATGTGTTTGCCATTCACACTTAAATATTTCATTGAGTCCAGGGTCTTGTGTCTGCCAAAATGGATAGAAACAAACAGAGTAAACAAACTAAAAGCGTTAAACCTTTTGGATGTTTTTGTATGGGGTGAAGTAGACTGTTTCTACTGTAATTAGTTGCATGTCAAGTGCTTAAAAATCCAATACTTTGAACTTTTTTCACATTTTGTCACTCATGATAACACACTTAAACATATTAGCTTTGCATATGTAGATGCTGATGTCTTTCCCCACTCATTTAACTTGAGTGTATTTTTGTACAGCAGTTTTCTTAATACAAATTCTGAACTGGATTTCATGGTCTGTTCTAACACATGAATATAGTTTCATCTTAAGCATTTCATTTTAGATCATTTGTAGAGCGCTTAATTAATGTTTGACCAATCCTTGTAAAACTCATTAAGCCTTTAGAGAACCAATTGTGAGCAGATATAACAAAGATGACTTCTGATGGTAGTTCACTGGATTTTATTCTGGGGTATCCGAGAAAAAGGGAATTCATTCGAATGCATTTCCAACATTTCAGATTTTTTACTTTTTTGGACAAAAAGCATTCATAACCAGACATTGTCTTCCTCCAACTTTCACTTTTGTGTATGTCAGTTGTATAATCTGAAACCTGCATCTCATGGTTAGTTATCAACCTTTAAACGTGGAATTTAAGTTAAGTTTCTCTTCTTCTGTCTTTTCCTTTTCTCCTCACCCCTTCCCCACCCCTCCATCTGTATTCAGGAGAAGAACAAGGACAAAGACAAACGATTCCGTCCTCTGTATGACATCCCGTACATGTTTGAGGCCCGGGAGTTCCTCAGGAAGAAGCTCATCGGTAAAAAGGTAAGAACCTCTCTCTGATTTTTTTTTCTTTTTCCAAGCTCCAAGCCATTTCTTTTTTCTTTTTTTTTTGTTCTCTCCGCTATATGAATGAGTGTGATTTCTTTTTATCAGCGTCTTTGAATTCCGTAATAGTTGTAGATAAAACCACGCAAAATGACTATAAGTGCTCCCTGCACCTTTTTCATTGACAGACAAATGTATTTCAGAGCTGGATATCTATTTCCCTCTGCGCCTGAGTGTGAAAACCAAGTGCTCATGGTAGATGTCCTGGGGCTTACCGCTGGCCCGGATGCACCCTTTAAACAAGCGGTCTTGATTTCCCCCTCTTGTGTCTATTGATCTACTTGGTTTGTACACCTGGGGGGGCTGCTGTGATTTACTCACATCTGACCCGTTAGAGCTTAGCAGAGAGTTAAACGCTCCTCCAGACGCATAGCAGGACTTCAGATTTCCAGCTTAGCTTGTGTAAAATATGAATATATCCACCAGTGAATGTAAGCTGATTATAAACCGAAACCAAAATTGACCTAAAGTTGGTAAAGTGTTTGGAACACCTTCCATGTAACCTTACTTCTTCCTTTTTGTTTTCGCCAAATGCAAACAGATGGCATTATGAAAGGAAAATACTAAACTTTTCTTAGTATTGAAATAAAGTTTGGATTGATGGGAGACGGCCAGAGCAGTCATTCAGGATCCCGCTTAGAATTCCAAAAACATCTGCATAAATGCAACACTAAGATTTTTAAGTTCTGGCATAAACAAACAAGTGTTTTTAAGTTTCGGTCTGTACTTCGGTTTGACTGAGAATGTACAATAGCAGCGTAATGATGACTGGACTCCAGCAACGCTAATAGTAGCTGGAGCAAACAGTTCACTTGCGCTTTCATAACAGCACAACTGAGGCTGTTAAACAAAAACACGCACCCACTCAAAGTCAAAAGCCACAAGAGTTCCTTCTGGCTCTCTGTATGGGAGTGAGATTCATATCCCCGTCCCAGCTTCTCATCACAGTCATTTTAATCCTCCTCATTAATGTTTTTTTAATGACAGAAAATTCAGCCCAAAGCCGGTTTTCATCAAGTGAAGCGAAAATAATGATTCTGTTTATTTGTTATGTTTGTGTTCCCAAATAATAGGGTGTGCGCATTAGGAAACGGAGAAGCAGCAGCCTGTGTTCAGTGTGAATAAATTCACCAGCTACTGCATTAAAACAGTGTTCATGTCTGCGTCTTATGTGCACATCTTAAAGATTTGTTGGCACCTCATGTTAAAATAAAACTTGCACATATCTACATACTCTCTGGTCATGTTTATAGATGATTTCACAGCTTTCCTTGTGAAAAGCAAAAGGCACACAGCTTCGAACAGATACGGGGAAGTATTAACAGTCCTAACGTTTTCAACTTTAAGTTGTAAACTCGTGCATAATTTGTTATATTATATATCTTGCTTTGACTTCATCGAGCTTCTAAAGTTAACTCTGCTTAATTGTTCAGCACTGCCTCAAGCAAATTGCTGTTTGTGTTGTTTATTGTAGTGGGAGCGGCGCATAATTGTTTGCTTCGAAAGGAGTTAGCTCCTTAAGTGGGTTGACTTGGCTTGTTTTCACTGGAGTCAGTGGGTCTGTTTGTGATGTATATTGGGATGCATTAAATCACATCTGAACAATTGTGAGCACATACCAGCACATCCCGTGTCTTCAGAGATATGCATCTGCTTTTATAAGGGATTACTATGTCTTAACGCAAAGTAGCCTGAATGCAAATGCAACCTGAATTATATTTTTAATATGAAAAGAGCACAGCAAACCTCAAACACACTACTGGAGGTAAATTAGCATTTTCTGTCATGCTCACATTTTATCTAGTTGCTTCTCTTCTGTATATCTACTTATGTTTCATGTTTTCTGTTTAGCATTCCACAAAATTTAAGCCCATTTTTTGAAGACATTAATAAAAAAACTGTACATTGACATTTGATTAACTTCACCTATGTGTCCTAAAGAATCTCTATGTAATGTGTAAGCACATTCCAGTATAAACAGACTTTACTGTGTAGCTATTAATGATGGATATAAAATTAGATTTGAATTTGGCCTTGACTGGTGATGAGAAACGTAACATCGTATTTGTTTCTGACCAGTGAACAAATTGAGAGCAACACTCCTAAATGTGGACACTGCTACTGAGTGAGAAAGGATCAGTAGCATTTTTTGTTTTTATGAAGCTAAAGGAAGCACACACATACATGAAGCTGTATCTGTGTGCATGTGGCTTATCAAGTTGCAAGACTTTTAGCAGGTAGCCAGAAGGCTGAATTGAGGACTCACAGGTGTTCTGTTTTATCATTTTTAGACTTTCAACCTGTTAATAAACATGAAAAATTTGGAAATCTTGGCAGCTTTTTGGTTATTTCTTAAGGATCAAAATTTCCAGGAATGTACACACAGAAACTACCGTTTTAGTTTAGCTTTCTAGTTGTTCTTATTCCCAGTAAAAGTAACAAAAGATGATTTGAAATAATAAAACCTTTAATTACTTAGTAAAATTAAGTAAACCCTATCTAACACACACTAGTTTAATAACATACTATGTCTGTTTTTCTGCATTCAGGTTGTGTACATACTGAACCTGAATGCTACAGTCCAGGTTCTTTAAGCTCCAAATGTCCCAGTCAAAATTTTGACTTTATAGAGCAGCGTTCTGTCCTTCTCTTTTTTTCCCCCTCAGCTGGAAATGAGGATAACCTGGCCTCTGGTTACATGGAGAGCACATCAGTGCAGTTCTTAAAGAGAAATGTGAGTCAGCAAAAATTTGTTTCAGGGAAGGCTTTATTAAAAAAAAAAAAAAGAGATTGGAGAGGGTCACAAAAATCTCATTGGTGCATCTCATGTTGCAATTTTTCTATGTCTGGAGAACAAATGGAGGGTTACAATTTTTATCTTATTATGTAAATAATAAAATAATTGTGTTAGATAGTATATGATATATGTTTATAATGGTGGATAATTACTAGGTAAAGTAAATGCTACCACAACTTTTTGGTCACTTTATGTTTGAATTGTTTATTCTTTTTTTTTTTTTAATGGAAAATGAAAACAGTCATCTTAGCAGTTTTGGACTGTTTCAGCAGCTTCCCTCCATTCAGCAAGGTAAACCAAATTCTACTTTGAATAATTTTGACACATTTATTTAAATTAAGTTTTTATTTTCTTTTAAACTCTTTCTCACTCGGTGGTGTTTCCTTGAATTTCTAAACACGATTTTCTTTCACTGTTTAAAGCAGTCAAATGCAATCAGTCTGTGGCACTTTAGCGATCTGAATAATTTTTTTATATATAAATGTTCAGGTTTCCAGCAGGGCCTTAAATTTTATCATCTCAATCATCTGCTTTCAGATATGTCCAGATTTTCCATGTTTGGCCTTAAATTTAATTTTGCAATTCATTCACACTGAGCAAAAGTATTGAGATATTGTTACACAGTGAAGAAAAATACAAATGGTTACTTTCAGTGATTTAGAATGTCATCATCAAAACTGACAAAGATTTAAGCATCCGTCTATGCATGTCTCTGTATGTTCCTCCATATTTGATTAATATTGATGCTTCATCTTCCAAGTGTGCTGGCGTTCACTGTGAAGTTTGGTTCAAGTGGAGAGCTGCTGTCCATTTTCCAGCAGCACAGCTTCCTCACTTCTTACCCTGCAAGATCAATAAAAGGAAGGGGCTCTGGGAAGTTGCTTCTTTTCCATTTCTTTATTGTTGCCAAGATACAAGGCTAAACCTCAGAGTTAAACCTTCTGTCACCATGTATCTTTTTTTTTTTTTCTCAAATAATTTCACAAGTCTGGAAAAGCTGTGGGCTTTAGCTGCCTTGGCAACAAGAGTGATTTGGTTTGGATAAAATGAAATCTCTGTGGTGAATGTTTGAGTTCAGTACTCAACCGTCAAGCCTTATAATAATCTGTTCCACCACGGCCTATTTGGCTTGTCAATTTGAATGCGTGGTGCACCGTTGCGGTGCACAGAAGCATGTTGCATGTCAACAAACAGAGGAATTTAACTGACCCACTTGCTTTATTGTCAGGTAATAACAGTAATAAACTGTTTGAGGGCAGGTCCGTCTCTTTATGTATCAGTAATGGCATTAATAGAGGCCTGCTGTACATCCAAATATTTTACCATAAATGTTCAGAACAAGAAGCCGTGAACAATTTCACATTTTGTCATTTTACAACGTGAAACTCCTATTTTCTTGGGACTTTGACAGATCAACACAATGCATCACATAATTGTGATGTAGAGACAAGAATGCAAAATTATCAAATGCTTTTACAAAGCAAAATTGAAAAATGTCATTCGAGTTGTATTCAGAGCTCCTTATCCTAATGCCTCAAAAGTAAAATTTATTGCAACTAAATTTCTTCATGCTAAAGAAGGTCAACAATCCTAGATATACAGCCACATCCACAATAGAAAGGCTTATTTCAGAGGTGGTCATCTCCATCGTCAAGAGCCCTTAAGTATCAGAATGGCTCAATTTAAAATCTAGAGCCAAACCAATGGAGGATTGGTGGCAAAGCTTCAAATTTACTGGATGCAGATTCTGTCCGTCCAAGTGAGTTTGAGCCACTTTGTGTCAAAAAATTAACAAAAAAACGTCTCTAGATGTGCTGCTGCTAATTTCAAATCCACAGAACAATTTTCAGTAATTTGGAAATCATTTACTGTCTTTGCACTTCACATGTGCAAATATAAACAATTGAAGTTTTTGGTAGTAAGATCAGAAAATATGGAAAGGTTGGTGGGGAATGGTGATTTTACAAGGCATTGCACAATATTGGTTAGTTTATTTTAAAGTTATCATACTTCAGAATATCTGAATGCTTCATTATTAGCAAACTCATCGTTTCTGGTTGCTATAAGCTGAGGTTTCAATCAGTTCAGTTCACTTTTTAACTTCCACAACACAAGTGACTACAATTGTAGATTTTTGTTTTTTTAAATTGATAAACAATCTACTTTTGCACCATCAGGCTCAACCAGAACTTCAGCAAAATTACTGTCAATGTTTAACCTGCAAACATTCTCAGTTGAAGCCTACTAGCCATCTAAGAACAAAATATATTTCATAATGTAGGGAACATGCAGATTTTTTTTTTTATCTACTACACCTTCTAGGACGTGACTGAGCATTAACTGCCAGTCTCAGTGCGCTAAAGCTGAAAGCCCTAATGCCACTGCTGCGATTTAGGGGAATAGAGCTACATTTAATTCCTTTTTTTCTATTAAAGCTCCCCATTTCTTTTATTTTTAAGGAAAGCTTGGTGCATTTGATCTTTTATAAAGCACATCTAATATCCATATTCAGAAGACCTTATTTCATTTCCTGGCAGGAGAACTCTATAGTTGATAACTGTGAGCCAGAAAAGAGCTGGGCCGCTACCTGGAATGGTCTTTGAAAAGAACTTCACAGTAATTCTAGTAGGTGTGCATCTTTTATCGAGTGTATTCTGTCAGAACTTGAAAATAGTTTTAAAATTTTCTTTTCAAAAGCAAGATTAAAATTCCATAGTTGTTTCCAGTCATTAGCTTTATAGCTATAGAGTGTTTTCAGACATTCTGCATTTTGCCATCTTTGAATAACTTATATTTATGCCCAATAAACCTCTTCTAAGTTATCCCGTTACAAAAAATGCAGTGAGGCATTTCCTTATTTCCCTCTTCTCCCTGTCACTCCAACTCCGTCTGTCTCGGGCTTTCTTATATCCATCCCCACCCGCATTCAAATGGCAGAGCTTGCATGGTGACATAATCCCAAAAAGCTAGATTTGGCTAACTTTATAAGTAGTGCTTTTTGCGTGCCTGGGTCTCAGCTTCATCAGAAAAAAAAAAAAAGTCAAATGGAAATGTTGCATTAAGCCACTTATCAGGGTTGAGCACATTCGGATAATCCTGCATGCTCAAAGTGGCTCCTGTTATGCAGCTGCTTGTGTAGCACTGTTAGCAACAGAGCTTTTGCCTCTTATTGGTCGGGCATATAAGTGAGTGAACGTCTTATGCGCGGTTTGGTATTTGATATAGAGAATGTGAGAGTCGGCGCTGGTTCTGGGGCGAATTCTAGATTGGATTTCAAGCAGATTTAGATATTTGATAACCTATGTAAAGCTCCATTTTAGATCTCCAATTCCTCCTTTTTCCTCAACACATTTTTGTTGTCCCAGAATCAGAGCTGCTCGTTGCATTAAATAATAGCCGGCCCTGATTATAACCTTCTAAAACACAGCCTTAAGCACTCGCCTCCCGATGGCCTCTGCTCATGTTTTTGTTCTCCTTCCAGCTTTAAAAAAAAAAACAAAACAAAAAAAACACTACTCTGCCTCTCTTTTGTGTTTGCCTCATTATTTTTTATTGCCTGATGCAACATACAGTATGGCCATATTAGTTCCTACGTTTAGAAGGTGCCTCAGATCTGAGAGCTTTGATGTTCAATATTTATTTTGATGTTCCAACACACTCCCATAAAGCTTCCACTGTAGCCGCTCTTACCTTCACATAGGTCTTTTCTTCTCCTGTACCCTCTGATCTGTGGCCATATCATTTCTGCCAAGAACATTATCCTTAAATGTGATGTGTATATTGGAAATGGCCTGCACCAATTTAATGCGTTTTTGAGGTTTAATTGTTGTCAGATGTGTTTTGAAATATGGCTAAAGCAGAAAAGAAAGCTGTGTGATCATCGTTCAATAGAATGTGCTGGAGACGGTTGCTCATTTTAGTCACAGCAAATCTTAACCTCCCACACTTTTCAAGGTAAGCAGCCTTTCACTCTGTTCCTGTCTGGGGAAACCACTCATGTGGAACCCATGCTGGGCTGGAGTATTGTTAATCGCAATGTGGCACATGTTCACTTTCACATTACAAGGCTTTGTACAACTTGCCTCATGTTGTAAGACCACATGAACTGGTAAATCTAAAATATCAAGAATA
The DNA here is from genome assembly GCF_001444195.1 of Xiphophorus couchianus. Taxonomy (NCBI): domain Eukaryota; kingdom Metazoa; phylum Chordata; class Actinopteri; order Cyprinodontiformes; family Poeciliidae; genus Xiphophorus; species Xiphophorus couchianus. The sequence continues at coordinate 3,164,310 of NC_040244.1, read as the reverse complement.
TTATTTTAGATAGTAGATGTAGATAGGCAAAGACAAGTGACTGTCTGATTTTCAGTTCCCAGCTGAAAATCAGCAGCTGAAAGCTGCTGAAAGCCTATTTGGATTTCTCTTACTCTGTTTTGCATCTTCTGTTAGAGACTTGCATAATTTGCACTTGTAAGCATTAGTCTAATCTCTCCAGAGAACTGTGGCCCTTAACTCTCATATTGTCAGACTCAACATTTTTAAACCCAGCATTATGGGCAAACCATTCAGAATAAAACAGAATTCAGAATAAAACAGACTGATGTTGCTGTAAAGTATTGTATTCCAGATATCTATCAAAGTTGGTAAAGTTGCTCCTTCATATACAGCTCCTTCAGTACAGACCAAAAGTTTGGACACACCTTTTAATTCAATGAGTTTCCTTTATTTTCATGACTATTGACATTGTAGATTCACACTGAAGGCATCAAAACTATGAATAACACATGTGGAAATATGCACGTGTGCATATTTCTGAAAATACTGAAAATAACTGAAAATACCCCTTATATTCTAGTTTCTTCAAAGTAGCAACCTTTTGCTGTGATTACTGCTTTGCACACACTCTACATTTTCTTGATGAGCTTCAAGAGGTAGTCACCTGAAATGGTTTTCACTTCATAGGTGTGCCTTGTCAGGTTAATAAGTGGGATTTCTTGCCTTATAAATAGTCATGAAAATAAAGAAAACCCATTGAATTAGAAGGTGTGTCCAAACTTTTGGTCTGTACTGTATGTAAAAGCAAATGTATTTGCTTTCATATATTTTCAGAAAAGCAAATAAGTTACCATTTCCCCTCTGGCTTCGTCTTTCTTTTCTGAGTAACATGTTCCTCACCATAAAGTGTTGGGCCTAAATGTAAGCCCTTAAAATGCCATAAAAGTCAATAGTACGTCATAAAATCTGTGTATTTGGGTCTTAAACTTGTAAGTTTAAGACATTTTTGGCTTCTGCAGTTCTTAAATGTGCTATGGCACTCATTTGTACTGAGATTTAGAGCTCTGGCTGAGGAATTTGAGCGTTAATGTGCTGTGACAAGACCCCAGACGCAGAGAAGAAATGAACCCTGTTTAAAGGAATTTATTCCCTAAAATTCAAGTGTTCCTAAAAAATATATTTTTCTTCCTTGAAAAGACTTGATAAGGATTTCAGGAGCTGGCTGAAAACGTTTTCATCGACAACTGCGATTGACATAAAGGTTATGGTAAACGGAATGTAGGGAAAACATTGACCCTCTGTTTAAAGGCAATCAGCAACATATGGTAATTGAGGTTTTTAGCCCCCTATTTTATGTAGGTCTTAAATTGAAATCATTGCAACCTTTGAAAGTCTTACATTGAACTTAAGGGACATTTAAGAAACCGTGTAGTGTGACATTCACTGACTCCAAAAAGATCCGATTTCTGAGTTTCTGACCTGCTGGTCACCTGTCAGAGCTCTTTATCACTCATGCAGACATGTTGTATACACAATTCCTTTGGCAGAAGCAGCCAAGTATTCCTATGCCTTTCGTCACCTCAGCAGAACAAACACATTTAGTCTCACACCTCGACTGGTGTTCTTATCACTCCTCCGGCTCTCTGATCCATTCACTGCCTTTTCCCTCAGTGTTTCCCTTCTTCTTTGGGGTTCTAATGGATGGATTTGTCTTATCCAGAGATCTGTTAGATGGCCTGTGGAAAATGGGCCTAGAACTTCTTCAATCAAGCTCTTCTGGCGGTAGTTTGTAATACGTTCTGTCCTTGCCCAGTAGGGTTTGAGTCTTTTCATGAAAACTTTAGTTTGTTTGTCTTCTCTTCCATTTTGTCATAATCATTTCTAAGCTATGTTGCTTGTCCATTATGTTCTTCTCTTCTCGATCTTTTTCATCTTTGTGTTTTCCCACACAGCTAACTGTGACCAGCTAACATCTCCGCCACTGCTTTGTATTGGAATAACTTGCCCTACTTTGAATCCTCTCTTTTTTTTTCTTTGTTTTTTTTTAGAATATAAAATGTCTCTTTGCCACAGACATGGAAATTCTCCCCTATTTCATTTCTTGAGATTTTCAAATCCCTCCATTGCACTTAAAATGGGAACAATCTACTTTATCCTTCATTGCGCCTCTTTCACATTCTCGCTGGGAGGAGCCAAGTGTTGTGGAAGAGACGTTAGCGAGAGACGACGCGCTAGCCTAATGAAAAGCACCCCTGGAGTCCTTTTAATTTCCCTCCTCCTCAGAAATTGCTAATGGTTCTTAGTGCCAAACAGCACTCAACAACCTCCTTCCTCTTTCTCCTCTCTTCCCATCGTCCTCGTCGTGTCGCTCTATTGACAAGCTGCCGTTGTTCTTTCATGTCACTGTAATAGGCCTGTGTGTGTTGTCTGCGCCTGAGTCAATGACGCTGCGATGCACAGCCAGATTTCTCTGATTTTTTTTCTTACTCGTCTGACACACTTTACATGCAGCTCCTAAACAGTTCACTGTGTATGGGTGCGTGTGCCCGTGTGCCTGCATCCCTCCCTATTAGCGCTGTCTACATGCGTTTGGCCCACAATACTGGCTTCCCCTGTCACATGCCTGTGGAGATGTGCACATGCACACAGCTGAGTGACAACATTGTATCTTCAGGGTGAGGGGGTTGGGAGTGTGTCCCCAGGGAGCTTTGTTAGGAACGCACTGTGTAGGGTCATTTGGGTTTCATCGCTGCTCTGTGTGTGGGCGTGCAGGCGTGTGTGTGTGTGTTGTCCCAAACACCCTCAGTGTGTTAATACTACTCCTCTGGGGAGTTCCACAATGCTGCCTGACATGATTCACACTGACTGGGGGTGACCTTGAGAAATGGGACAAACAAAAAAATAATAAAAATAAGGGAGCCACGTACACGGAGAAAACGCTCCCCACACTAATTATTGGAGTAACTGATGCTGCTCACTACTCTCGGCATGTGTGCGTTTTTTCTTTTTTTTTGATTGGCTTGTGTCCACCCCCTACAGGTCAACGTCACAGTGGACTACATCAGAGCTGCCACTGGTCCAGGAGAAGGAACACCTGCCTTCTCAGAGCGCACCTGTGCCACAGTGACAATCGGAGGAATGTAAGTAATAATTTAGTCTGCCAAGCTGAGCAAAACTACTTTCTACCTTTTTTCGAGTGGAGTTTGTTACAAATACACTGTCTTGGAAAAAACGTTTTATGTTAGCAAGCTTCAATGCATTTACTTGAGATTTTATGATATAGGTCGACTTTAGTAATGCATAATTGTGAAGAAAATGGAGAATGATGGGTAGTTGGGAATTTATTTTTCCATATGTCTGACTAGTGGTTGTGCGTTTACAGCTGCAACCTTGCATGGTTTGTTTCTAACAGCGCGAGACATAGAAAGGAGTGCTTCAATGAATATGCAACAGAATCTCAAATGGATTTATCTCTCAACTTTGACTGGGCCATTCTAACTCATGAACATGCTTAGCACCAAACCACTCCTATCATAACTCGAACTACATGTTTAGAGAGGTTTTAATTCATCCGTCTTTGTATCCTCGCTGACGTGTCTCAACGTCCGTGCTGAAAAAAAACATTCCCAAAGCACAATGTTGCCACCACTAAGCCTGTCGCAAAAGGCTGTAAATCAATTAAACACATGATATCATGATGATCACAAAACTGGCAGCGTCTAATGATATTTTTTATCAGGGCAATTTTCTTTACAGGGACTTCATAATCCGCTATATTTATGGCTTCAGTTGTTTGGTTTTAATCTCCATTTTATTTGTTGTTACTGGTTAAGTTTTTTGTTTTTATATATCCACTTTAGATTCCAGTTCCAGTGTTAGGTTTTCTTTGGAAATTTAAATTTATTGATTTCTGAAAGAGTGTACTTCAATTACTATGCTGCTATTATTATAATTGAAAATGGTCTCAAACGAACATTATTGTTTATCACGAAAGGCCTAGTAGCCACTGCAGATTTTACATTGGGCGTGGTGTGTGAAGGTCAATATGAAGTATCTGTTTTCTGCTATGCTTTTTGCGCATAGGGTTAAAAAAACAAACCATGATGTTCTTTAAAAGTCTCTGGCTCGCAGGAGAGTGTTTTATTTTGAAGTATCAGAGTGGAAGAGGCCGAATATGAGAGCACTGCACACTTCTCTGATTTTTATTAGTAATAAAGTTTGAAACTTGTGTATCATTTTTCCTCTGCTTCACAGTAATGTATTACTTTCTTGGTTGAAATAAAATACAAAATGTTTATGGTTGTAACTGAAGTAAATTTGGAACAGTTCAAGGCCTATTAATACTTTTGCAAAGGGCAGTACAAGATCAGATCACGCAGCAGTTCAGGTTGACTCAACACGTCATTTTACTATAATTTCATCTGAACACAACAAGATCATTTTAGAATGCTTTGAATTTGTAAGCTTGTTAATCAGAACTGAAGCTACTGCTTTGTTCTGAGCAGGGTCACCTGAGTGCAAGCAATTATATTCTATCTGCAAGCCTGTCTTTGAAGGAATTTGGCTTGTCAGTTTGTCATTTTCTTTACACAAGATCACAGATATAAACGCTTTTCAGAGGTTGAAATTTAATCAAAACCATCGCAGAGCTTTAATGCGACATTGCTAGAAAAGAGGCTTTAGAAGTCTGTTTCCCCCTCAAAGGAACTTTTGAAAATCACACTTGTCCTGTTTTTATTACTATTTTTTTTTTTTTGTATTGTTTTTTTTCCCCCTCCGCCAACCGTATCATTGGAGCCATAAAGAAGCATCACACGAACACACACAGACAGGCAGATCTCTCCATATCATCCAACCAGCTGTCTCAAATGTGGTGGCACAGAGGTCAGGTCTGCTCATGTAAGCAGTCATTTAGAGTCTTCAGTTGGACCACACCACACTGTGATTCTCCTGGATAACAGTTGGCAGAGTCCCCATGAATACTACAGTCAGGGTTGAGGAGGTTAGTGAGATGGAAACTCTCAACCCCCTCTGAGCCCCAGTGGGGGACTTGGGTATTTTTGGTTATTATTCGTTAGAATTGTTTGTGACAAGACTTGTTTCATTTCATGTTTTTGCAGTTTTGAAGACATTTTCAGGATCCAGTGGATTTTTAACATTTTTTTAACGTTGATTATTCAGTCAGTTGGTGCCCACGTGGGACTTAGTAGTCACTCCCACAGCTGACGAGTAAGTCATTTTCTATATACAGGTTGGGATCAGCTGAAAGCTGGTTAAAAAAATATTGATGCTCATGGTTTGTGAAATAAAGGAGTTCCACATGTCATACAGTTCTTGGCAGCGTATGGCACAAATAGAAGAGGGGATGAAGGAGTGAAGGGGCCAGTTGACTCAAAGCCAGCATGAAGGGTTTTCTTAAATAAAAAGGGTAAAAAAAAAAAAAAGATCTAAAATGTCTCAAATTCAAATCTTTTGTTTAACTTTTAAATGGATATATTGTCTTTGCTCCTTTCTCCAGTGTGACCACACCTTTTTAAAAAAATCTTAAATTCTAAAATAATGGCCTAATGCAGAGGTGGGCAATCCTATTCCTCGAGGGCCGGTGTCCTGCAATTCTTAAACGTCTCCCTGATCCAACACTCTTGAATCCAACAGATGAATCACCTCCTAAGTGCAGTCAAGTTCTCCAGAGTCCTGCTAATTACCTCATTATTTGACTCAGGTGTGTTGAAGTAGAGATACATCTAAAAGTTGCAGGAGACCGACCCTCAAGGCCTGGAGTTGCCCACCCCTGGCCTAGTGTCTGGCCAGGGGTTTTTAAATTGTAAAAAAAAAAAAAAGGTTGGCCAAAAAAACCCACAATCTAAAACCTGTTCTTCACAGGTCTTAGATTTTGTCTTGAGCACTTTAAAATATATATTAGATGTAATTTTTTCTTTTTGTCTCACAGGACTTTTCTGTCAGGCAAACATTTGAGCTTCACTTAGACTTCCACAGTGCATGTGACTCTAGACTGTTGTGGCTATCGGTAACTCAGTGCTAGCATACTCTTGCTAGCTAGCCTTTTTGCATCTATTATGGATAAATGCAGATTAATCGCCAGTTGACTGGATGAAGTTCATACATTTCTGTGGAGATGCATATTTTAAGTTTTGTTCACAATGGCCTTAAAAAGTCTTGGTAACACTTTATTTGACAGGATGTGCATAAGACTGACATAACACTGTCATAAACATGACATAACACCTATTATGAACATGAAGGAGTCTGAAATACCAAAGTCTAAAATTTGAGTTGGTAAAACCAGCAGAAGCCCAGTTCTTAGTGAACCTCATTCCTCATATGTTTGGGAACATACATTGAAACCTCTAACAGTTTAAAATGACACCAACTATACAGATTATCTTTCTCATGTCTTATGAAATGGAGTATTAAAGTGAACTGTCCACTTTGTTTCTACCAGTAACATAGCCGAAGCTCTGGTCAGTAAGGGTCTGGCCACAGTCATCAGGTATCGACAGGATGATGACCAGCGCTCCTCCCACTATGATGAGCTGCTCGCTGCAGAGGCACGGTGAGGAACTCCACTACTTTTTCTAAATCTTTTACATTGACCTGACACTGTGGATTCATGATGGTTTGTGTGTTAGAATTTGGAATAAAATGGAGCATAAAAAATCTACTTGAAGCACCTTGCAGTTATGTTTTAAATAAACTTGATAAATTAGTCTTTGTAATGACCCTGAGTGTTTTTCCTCTGATGTAGGTAAGGTTACCCCCTTGCTAATTCTTTAAATTTATTTTAATAGTGTCACCGTAATTAGTTCCTGCCCATCAGGCTGGTGATTCACTTCCCGAGGAAACATGTCTCTGCTCTTAAATATTTACTCACACACATAGTAATGACCCCTGTGCTTTCTCTGCCTCTGTCCCTTTTTAATTTTTTTCTCCCCTTTTTTTGTTTCTTTTTGTATGCCTGGGCACACATACACCATCCCAGACGCCAGACGTTAAATCAGAGTCTCTCTTTACTCAGGCCCTATGAATATAATTATGTGGAGGTGCAGTGGAGAGATTTAGTACAAGCTTTATTACTCTGCCATAGATTAAGATCTGCTTGCTGTAGGTAGAGCAGATGCAGCTGCAACCTTTTTTATAGCATTAACTCTTCCTCTCCTCTTGTCTTTCAGTGTCACCGGCCATCTGCCCCTATTTCTCCTCCTGCCCGTTCTTGCTCTCTCTCTTCCTTTTGTGCGTTTTGTCCTTGTTTCTTCCCCTTTGCTGCTTCTCGCTATGTCCTTCTACGGACTTGCTCTTCTGGGTCTTCTTTCCCTCATTTCTTTTTGTCACTTTTCCTTCCCTCTGCTGCTTTTTCTCTCTCGCTCTCCCCCCCGTCCCTGGTGGGGTCCTATAAGAGACGATGAGCGGTTTCTGTCTATTGCCTTAGTTATATTTTTAGCTCCCATTGCATAAAGCCAGTGGCCCACAGCCTTCAAGGAACCTCCTCTAGGCTATTAAAGTGCACATCTTTACTGTACAGGGCTCCGGAAATGTAGCTGGCTTATCCTAGCAGCACTTTTGTGGTCCATCCCAGTGACCCAGTGGACAACAGGACCTTTGACTTTATCTTCATCGCATTTAATCCAGCAGGCTTATTAAGGCAGCTCTAACTAGCGGCAGTCATCATGGAAGACCCTTAGCTGCCTCTAAAGATAGATCATTTCTCTTTTCACATTCATGATGCTAAATCATCTCCCCATTATGATTTATAACTATGGCCTCTCTTTTTTTAATAATAAGCCAAAGCCTTAAAATGGAGAAAGTGTTTTATGTCTTTTTTTAATTCAATGTACAGGTGGTTTTCTGTAAATTAGAATACCCAGTTAAACAATTCAAAAGGTGAAATGTTTTAGATTTTAACTTACTACGAATGGTAATTAAAATTAGACAAAAATGTTTTGTGATTCAGAAATGTGATGTTTCAGTCATGTTATGGGCTATGTAACCATGCGGAACATTGCTGATGTAAGTCATGCAGCAATTTCCATGAGGATGTTTACTGTTCAGATTTCTAGCAATGGAACGTTTAGTGGAAGGAAAACATATGGTAGCTAAAGAGACATATGTAGTAGAATAACTTCAGAATGTGGTTTGTATTCTTGGGTATTATTCAAATTTTCTCGAAATATATTTTTGGTTTTCATTCACTGTAAACCATGAATAACCTTATAGAAATAAACGCTTCAAATAATCGGTCTGTGATAAATCTATATAATTTCACTGTGACTTTTTGAATTGAAATACTGGATTAAATGAACTTTTTGACAAAACCCTTAATCGATTGAGATGCTCCTGTACCTTATGCATATGTGGAGGCTGTATTGTATGGATGCATTGATGGATTTCTAATGGTGTTGTTTGAATGCAGGGCCATCAAAAACGGAAAGGGGCTGCACAGCAAAAAGGAGGTTCCCATCCACAGAGTGGCTGATATCTCGGGGGTATGCATCTTTTTCATTATTTTTAATAATACATGTACACTCATCCTACGCAGGGAAATAAGATGGTTTACATGATGTGGATAATAGGATGAGCATTCATGTGCTGTGGCTATAATTGGAATTAAATCGTTTTAAATGTGGAGTCATTTGCACATAAACATCATAACTCTTAAAAGATATGTTGGGGCCAGTAATTCTCAGAAAATGATCTATAATCATTGACTCATCCTTAGTGGCCTCTAAAAATAAACCTCATTAATAAAAGCATTTCTGTCCTTGCCTGTTTTCGTGTGCGGGCTTGATTGAGGCGTCATTTGGCTAATGAAGCCTGATTGGGAGGGCTCATCACACGAACATTATTGTGGGAAATCCATAAAAGCGTGCAGTAAAGGTTGATTGCTGCACTGTTTTTCATCTTTTTTTATATGCTCAAGCCAGGAAGCTGTTTTTCTTTCACTGAAAGGAAGTTTAGTCTTTTAAGACATCTATATGTAATACAGTAAAGAACATTTAAATAGGTGTGCATGAGTTTTTACTCAAATGGAACCTTGCACCTCTATCTATTTTTATAAAGTGGATGTGATCCAAAAACGTCTGATTAATAATCCGTGACGTACTGCTTTTAGTTATATTGAGAAATGCGTCTAACTGGATGCTTTTTCTTTTGTTTTGATCAGCAGTGACCGTTTGATTAGAAATTGACAATTTCCCATCAGCATATGATATATGATGTACATCCACCACAGCCGTGCTTATCACTGACATGCTAGACAGTTTGAAACTGGAACTCTTTAATAATTTCCTTTGCTTTAAAATATTAAAGCTGTTTTACAAAGACTCTTTGTACACACACGGCATGTTCTCTCCTCAGCTCCTAATTTAATTAGCGTCTACTAATATCAGTAAGGCCAGAAGGAAATATTTTGAATGTTTTTCTTAATCATATATTAGAGCGTTTAAGGTTTACAGCGATTAACAATTTGGAGAACCGCAACAAAGAGTCTTTAAATCACCAAGCCTCTATGAAAACCTTTGGTTTCAATGGGTTTGCACACACATTTACCTTTGGCCTGTAATTGTGAAGGGCACTCGAAAAAAAAAGTGTATTTCTTCTAACAGAAAACCTTAAATCACACACTACAAATGGATTTATTTAGCCAAAGATAGAAATGCCTTACTATAATGGTGTTTTGTGTAGCCATTTTTATGTCTGACATGTTCTACAGCACTCTGTAGCTTCACTACATTTGTACTTATTAGCTGCACCCTGTCACTGGGTTCAGGTCAGTGCCATTACCTCGCTGCAAACCCTCCCTTAACTTTTCTGTCTGTCTCCAATAAGACATGCTTGATTTGCAGCACGATCTAGGACTGTTGCCAGCGATTGCCAGCATGTGTGGATGTGCTCGTGCGTGCACACACGCACACACGCACACACACACACACACACACACACACACACACACACACACACACACACACACACACACATGCACCAGTTGTTTGGCAAGGCTAATATAATGAGCATTCTTTAAAGCATTACAAGGACCAAAATAGCATTGTTGCTCACCAGCCCCAACATACTTTTCCCCTATTCCTCTAAATACACACCCGTCCCCCTTGTGGAAATACACACTCCTATACGTCAGCATCCTTTAGTGAAGGTCTTTTGAAAAGGATTATGCACATTGAGTGGGATGCAGTCACAAATAGTGCAGAGATAGGTTTATAAATGTATACTGTAGGAGATGCACAGAGGTGGTGGGAGGAGAGTGGATAAAGCACTTGACTCACCTCGTGCCTCTAAAGGTTGCATAATGAGGTCCTCTTCTTTCACTTGTCTCTCCCTTTTTCTGAACCAAGTTGGGCTGCACAGCCCACACATGCTGCAGGTGCGGTAAATGTTTGTGTGAACTGGAGTGTCATCTCCCACTCGAGGGGTTATTTTGGAATGTAGTGGGTGGAGTTCAGGTGGAACATCTTATGGCTAAAGTATATACCCCTCACTAATGCTCTCTGATTTGAGCCCCGCTGATGACATGAACTTTATTTTGTTTCTAGTAAATACACGGCTGTTTTGGGCTATGTCACTGCCCCAGTGGAAAAAATAATGAAATGAAAGAAAATATTGATAAATTGTTGTTACTGGAACACTGTGAACTCTCATAAATTTGCTTTAGCAAATGATAAACTGGTTTGTTTGCTCCGACTTTGTGTCTGAGCCTTTGTTCCTACTCCTGTGTCCACGCTGGCTCATCCAAACACAACACTGGTCCATGACTCACCGGTCTGTTGTGCCTACATGCTCATGCCTGGAGTAGGCTCACATTAAATTATTTTTTTAGCGTTTATGAATCTTCCTTTGCTACTGAAGCACTAGCGCTGCCTGAATACACGATTTAGCTCAGCTTGTAATTTTTGGCCCGAGTACACCAATAAGTTATGACTCACTCTTGCAGACAGAGATGGGAGCAGGAAGGGAGAGAATTATTTTTGATTGCATGAGGTTCCAGATGTGTCACTGAAAAGGAAGGCAGACTTCATTAGGCCATACTGTGATATAAAGATGTGTGGAAACGCAGGCTTTCACTTGGTCTTGTTCACCCTTTGCAATATGAGAGAAATTAATCTTAAAAGCCATATGCCATAACTGTTTTTTTTTTTTTTTTAGAACTTGTCGCTGTCATTGACATTCTGTGAACAAAATTGAGAAAAACACAAAAATACATGGAAATGAAAGGGGCAGCCATGTAAGTGACGACCTAGTAACTTTAAATTGCCGTACTTCAGCTAATTCATTACAGTTTATACCCTCAATTAGGAATACCAAAGTCCCCAGGTGGATTTGAGTTAATAAGGTGACTATTTGCAAGCCCAATCATGCTAGCACCACATTGATTGATTTGAACTCTTCATGTGGTATTTTTGCACAGTGACCACTTCAGGCAAAAAATTGTACTCAAAATGCATTCAGAGGATTTCTGCTTTGGTTCTGACCAACATTTTCACTGTTGTGCACAGACACACTTGGATAGGATTCTTGGCCTGCTTTGCATGAACATGATGTGCAGTGATTTTTGAAGTCTCACATTTGATGAAATGATCAGTCTGTTTTTCTTGTGAATGTTTGAATGGATTACACTATTGTAGCTGCCAAAACAGTCCACATCTTGTCACACCATTCAAAAATCTTTAACACTTTCCCTCTATGATCAAGAAAACTCTTCTTCATTTGGCTCAGGCACTGAGGAAAAAAAGTGTTTTGTTTGAAGCTAATTGTAATGGCTCTACATGCAGGGTAATTTTTTTGTTGTTGTTGGTGAGATCATTTAAATATATAAAATAATCCAAAGATATTCACAGATATTTCTTCCAAAAATGAAACACAAAAAGTTAAGCAGACAAAATTAAAAATATGATAAAAGGGAAGCATTTTCCTTTCAAGGTATATTTTGTTGTGTGAGTAGTTTAGCTGATGACTCCTTGTTACCTAGTATTTTTTTTAATCAAAAACAATTTTGAATTCACTTAACTTTTTCATAAAAAACAAGGCAAACTCTACCATTTTTTATTAATTCTTCAAAGATTTCAAGACTTTGACTCTAAAATGCTGCTATTTGCCTTTTAATTCTCTTTCTTTCCTGCAGGAGACACAGAAAGCCAAGCAGTTCCTGCCTTTCCTGCAGAGAGCTGGCCGGTCAGAAGCTGTTGTCGAATATGTCTTCAGTGGATCTCGTCTTAAGCTGTACATGCCCAAAGAGACCTGTCTCATCACATTCCTTCTTGCTGGTAGGTTTACCTTTCTAATGTCAAAGTCCTTTTAATTATGCCATCCAAGTCAGTGGATCTAAGTAAATAGTCAGGTTTCCTAGCACCACAGTACTGACAAAACATTTGAAAACACCAATCTAGCAAGACTTTTTTCTGTATTTTTCCACTTAAAGGAAAAAATGGGGAAAGGACTTGTTCTATTTGAGGAATGTAGTTTCATTGTGGTTTACAATTTTACTCAGAAATGCATGTTCCCAAGGTGGATAGTGAAATTGGGTTTTTCCTTTTGAAATGAGTATCTCCCAGTATTCTAGTAGCAATGTTCCTGACTTGTGTTTTTGTGATAGCTGCAGTAATAAAACAGTTTATTTGCACTTCTAGCAACTTGTTACTTGGAAAACTATAAAATCTTCCACACAAAGGCAGTCATTTACAACCTATAGTTGTGAACATTTTTGAAGACGAGTTAGATACTCCTAGATTCATGTTTCTGCCTGCTGGCAAATAGACACTGTCAGTTGTTATGGATTCACCTTTTTTAGCTTCAATTTAAACTTGCAGATATTGTAATGCACTAGTTTACAGCACTTCTATTTGAGTATGTTGAAGCAAATGTACTCTTTCTGTAAACTACTCATCATTTTGACTCCTTATTAGCTCTTCATCAAAGTTTATTAGTTTCAAATTTACTTTGTAAATGGTTTATCCCCAAATTTTTTTTGGCTACCACTTGTCCACCAAAGTGCCAACCCTGGTATTTTTATAACAGGAAGAGACTCTTGGATCTAATTGTTCCATCTAATGAAAGTTAATTCCTTATTCTCTTCATTTCTGGAGCAAGAATATCAACAAATGGCTATTTTGCTCTTAGACAGGTGCAAGACTAGTGAATAGCAAAGTATTAACTAGATGTTTTTACAGCAAGCGTAAACACATTTTTGTCCCAAGAGTTTTTGTTTTCTTAAACTTTAAGAAGGTCAAGCTATGAAGACTCGATATGTTCCCAGAATATCAACGTGTACCTTTTGGCATTTCAGCAACAGTCAGTTTATTTCCCCTGCTACAGATAGTAATCGCTTGTCTTGTACCTCATAAACAGCAACTCGGGGGATATATGTTGAACTAAACAGAACTGCAACAGTAACGTATCTGATCAAATGTGGAAGAAACTTATAATCACAGGTGCACCTCTGAAGAATTCAAATATTATCAAAGCTGTCACATTAGACCCATCGAAATGCATTTCCACCCATAGAAATGTATGCACCTTATACTTGGATCGGTCATCTTTTACATGAGTTCCTGCATCAATGTGGTGTGGCATGGAACCTCCTGATTGCTTTAATGGTGACCTTCAGCTGGTTTGCAATGTAGGTTCCTCTCAAGACTCTGGTTGTTCCTGTTGCTAGTGGATCTTTTTCTGTCTGTAAAGTTGTTGCTCGACAAGCTGGCTGTTTAGACTCCTCATGGATATCACGAACAAGTAGCAGTGAAAAGTCTAACTTTTTAAAATTAATTTTAAAAATAAGTAGTCTAAATGGCTAATTTAAATATCTTAAGAAGCAGTAATTTAATATGGAAATTTCTGACCTTGTAATCCTGATTGAGCATAAAATCAAGAACTTAGTGATTACTCGTCATTATGATCATATTACGCGGTTCTTGAGAGAGCAAAATGGAGAGTTCCATTGAGTGAATGGGATCCCATTGGTCACTATTGGTGTGCCTTTAATTTGAATGGGTGATAATTAATATAATCCATGATAATAGTCTCATTTTTTAAAAAACATTAGGAAGGACATTATCATTATGCCATTTGATGAAGGTAGGAAACATTTCTCTAAAATCTGATTTTGTAGCCTGAAGAAAAGAACATGACAGTCCAATCAGGGAGCGTCCATTGCTTTTTTCTTTTTTTCTTTTCTTAAACACATTTTGTGAATGTCTTTGTTAACTTTGAAACCATGGCGGTAGACATAAATCTGATGGACTTGTTGAAAAACTGGGAAGGTTTTTAAAAAATAAATAAATAAATTCAAAGTGATCAATTACAATGTGAGGATGGTACTGATGGAAAAATAGTGCACAGCATTGACTCCACAATGTTGGTAAGACATCATGTTAAGATAAACTTTATACACACAATCACATTGTTGTTGGCAAAGCTTAACTTCAACAACAGAACTGAAACCCCTGAATAGGTTAAATCAAGGTCGTCATTGGAAACTCTTTGTCTCCAGGAAATGACATAAGCTTTATACCTTAAATCAAATATACAACTTTGTTTTCTTTAAGATCTCTATTGATACCATTGATATTTCCAGTCGCTGCTGAAGCGATACATATTCTCGTTTTTTTTTTTATCTCTTTCCCCTTCATCTTTTTGTTGTCAGTTTGAGATGAAACAGTATATCTTGTAGGCCACGGCCTCAATGTTTTTGTGCGTGACGTTTTTAGCTGTATACTTGATTTTCTTGACGCAACTGATGTCAAACCCATACCACTACACATGAAATGAAGCCCATGGGGCAAAAGACACCCATCTGTCTGCGTCTAATCTCCCAGCTCTCCATCTCTGACCACTTTCTTTTCCCTGTCAAAGTTATCTTTTCATGTTTTAGTCACCCATCTGTATTGGGGGTCGTGTGGAAAATGACACAAGCGATAAAACAGAGGCCCCAACACTGTTGTATTATCTGTCTAATGAAGGCCCCTACAAACCTCTGGACCTTTACCCTTTTAAGCTTTTTCATATTTCTAACAAGAAGTAAAATGTCTTGTTTTATGTTACAGCTAGTGTGAGTATTTTAAAAGTAGGCTCGCAATAACTGCATCAACGCTTATTTAAATACAAGAATTCGATGCACATTTTGAATTTACTGTGGATTTTCTGTAATACAAATTGACTCAAAATTGTGCTCTCTTACAGACTTGTTTAGTTAAGCCCCTCTGCAACAATGCTCTGTTTTTTGATCTTGTTGGTTGATGTGATTTCTTAAGCTGATCTGTTCCACCTTGGAACAAGAACAGTTCCAGCTCTTCTGTAAAAACCTCAAGTGAAGAACTTGAGTAAGCGAATGTAAACTTGGAGGGTTTTAGGAAGGAAGCTCATCATTACAATTCATTCATCTAATTTTAAAGTCAAATCATATTTATATATGATTTCTAAAAGCTGGGCCCTGTTGTCTGGGCGTTTAAGTAAATAGTGATTGTGCACACAGAAAATATTCAAATGATCTTGCAGTTAAAACAAGCACTGCATTATTAATCTGTTTTATCATCTGTTTGAATAATTTATTCACTCTGGCCATATTTTTTTTTTTTTATTTATTGTTTAGCAATGTTGTGGGAAGCCATCCAAGAACCAACTGTTTACAGGAGCTCTGCAAAATAAATGATCCCAATACCGGAAGAGATGTAACATTCTAATTTAATTTCTAATAATACACCACAATTCTCACATTTAACGTTTGCACTCCTTGAATTAAATCGACTGTTTTCTATTGTGCAGTTTGTGTCCCATGGTAACTGTCCTTATTAGACACTTTGTCAATGGGTTTCTCCATTTGCACACCTCAGAGCTCGAGTCTCTTCCTACCTTTCCAGTTTTCCCTGTTAGATCGAGTTGGTGCTATAAGGAGAAAGAAAATAGGGTCACAGAAACAAAGCACAGCAGCAAGCCCATAACTTCAAAAAAGACCGGAGGTATGCATCTGGAGTTCAAGGGTAGTTCCCCTTACTCACTTCCTACAGCACCTTAGCTTTCTTCTTTTTACTTGCTGGCCTATACAGTGTCACTCCCAAAAGTAAGTTTTCTAAAAGGTAAAAGAGTAATCCTGCGTGTTCATTTTTTTTGTCTTTGAAAAAGGAGGGCACCTATACAGAATGGATAGTAGTTAGTATCATAGCACTGTGGGTTTTAAAGCTTGATGAAAGAAGTTTTAGCGATTGGAAGGGCAAAGAGGATGAAGAGAAACATACCTATGGTAAATAGAAAGCAAAACAAAAAACACAATTTCTTTGTGAAGTATTTGGCCATAAAGCCCTGCAGAGACTATAGGGAGACAAAGCAGTGAGGAGACTGTAAAAGTTTTATTGGCTTAAGTAGCTTTTACAGAGTTTCTCTTGCAGAGGGAGCAACAGCCATCACAGGTGAAAAGTACTTGAAAAGTTACTCAGACTTCTTTATCTCTGTCAGGTAGATGGAACACCCATCACCCGGACACAGAGTTCATAATAATATCAGCAAAAAGCTTTAACCGTCTTTTATTTGTTGACACGTTAAAAATATGGACGTGAGTGCTCTGGTCAGATTTGGAAGAAAAAACAAAAACACTCCACATCACCCTGACCACATTGTCCTCACTCTACTGGTAGCATCATACTGTGGGGATGCTTTTCTTGCCACAGTCAAAATTCAGACTTGAATACAAGTTGAGTGGGGAAAAACGTATACCCATTGGTGATCTATGTATAATCAAACTGAGCCTGGGTTATTTTTCCACAACATCCAGTCTGTAGATCTAAAGAACTGGTTGAGAAATACTCCAAAAAGCCTGCAGATAAAATTTTCTTTTTTCTTGCTTACCTTGGGGGCTGCTGCCTCATCTTGATCTAACACAATAGACAGAGGTTTATAGACGTTACACAGCAACATGTCAAAACGTTAGGGGTATGAAGGACATTCTTTTTTTTCCCTTTTTTTGTAAATGTTCACCCAACAATTTATGCTTTGCCAAAGGATGTGTTATAAGGCTTACAGAAATGTTTCCTATCTTTATTGCCACCATAAGTGTAATTTAAGGCGTCTGTATTTTTCTAACACTGGAAATCTCAGGCCCTGGTTGCCTTGAAGTCTCGAGATGGATTCCTATAGTGGTGTAAAATTTACTGCACAATGAGCTACAGTATACATCAGCCTTTAGACAAATCAATAATCCACCATATTCTCTGTGTGCTTCCTTGAGATGAAGAAAAAGCTCTCAGAAGCACTGCAAACATGCCTACAACTAATATTTAACTTTAATAAATAACGGATTGAGGTTGCTGCACACGCTAAATGATTTATAGATTGTGCTGCATCAGTTTGCTACAGCGAAGGTGATATGAGATCCATACAGAGACAACAGGTTTTGCATTCGTTGTGTGTTTTAATGAATTGTTTTACTATGCCAGATCTTACAAATCCAGTGTTTAAGGGAAAAAAATCAAACCATTTTCGTTCCCCTCAGGAGATTGAATTGGGTGTTTGCCTTAGGCTTGTTGGAGACATTGGGGCCTTAAATTAGGGAGTCGTAGAGGGATGATGTTGGACCAAGAGGATGGATTGAGAGGATAAAAGCAAGAGGTCTAACCAAATCCTTGGATTTAGTTTTTCCCCTAACATCGTACTCTTTGTCTACTCTCTCCGTCTGCCCTCTTTACCCTTCACTCACTCTCCCCAAATATTCCCACCTACATTCTTCACCCATGGATGGACCTTTTTTCCTTGGCCTGTGTCCATTGAGGCAGCTGTGAAGAGGGAAATATTCAAATAGGGGATTGTCACCACGCAGTTGCATACTGCATAGGACAACAAAGATTAATGAGATGGAAATTTAAATGGAATGATGCTGTTATGGGTGATGGAGGGAGGAAAGATGAGGTTTAGATTTGAATCCGCACACATTTAGATACTTACACCCTCCTCCGGTTTGTAGTTTGCTTGTCACATTGCTAATTATATCCTGTTGACAGGCTGTCAAAAATCAAGACTTGGTAACTTAATAACATTAAAAAAAGACTCTAATGGCATTCATACTGAGCCGCCTCGATCCTGCAAGTATCAATTTATACCTGCAGACATGCCAAAAGCAAGAGCGCGAGCGTCTGGCGGGTTATGAGCACAAACGTCAAAGGCTAATCAATATGCACATCATTAGCATAGGAATTTGCGACATGATGTATATTTGGATAAGCTTCACTGATGAGACAAATGCACAGTAGCAGCTTCTTCCCCGTTAGGGCAATTTCCATGAGATGAAGCTCATTATCTGGCTTGGATAATGGAGAAAGAGGCTACCTCAATCCAGTTTATTTTATGGTGGTTTAACTGAACCCTGTCATTTATAAAATACAAGATAAATACTTCAAGTTAGCGCTTCTGAAATTCTACAGTTATAAACAGTGAAATTGTCCTTTGTTTGCACCATTTCTAAATGAATTGTTTGGTTGTCATTACAAAAGATAATAAGTAAATTACTATTAATTGATTTGAATCCAAAATATGCTAAATTTGTAAAATGTGGTTGTTTTGTTTCACAGCAGAGTAGCCGATGACTCGAGCTGTAAGGTTTTCATTGTGTTCATCAAAGAGACTGCAAGGAGGAAAAACTTTCATGTGTCTGTTGCTTTTCACAAGAGACACTCTGTAGTGCTGACCTGAAGGTGAAAGTCTTAATAGTTTGTGTCCAGGATGTGTGGGGTCTGCAAAGATGTTAGTTGCTCTTTTTCTATGCCTAAACTTGTACAAGTCATTAGTTATAGCTACCTAGAACCAAGTTCACAGTTTATTAATATTGTGATGATTACAATGTGATATGTTGCACAGTTTCAGTTCTGAGAAAAACAAATTAAATCAAAAAACAAACTTGTAATATATTCATAATGTGCGAAGTTAGGCCTAAAGATATTTCATGACTTGAATTCATAACCTAAAATTGTATAAAGAACCATTTAGGCATGTGTTCGAGAGAATGCGGTTTAGCGACTTGACTTAGACTTGAAGAAAATAACTTGTGAACATCTCTGGAACGTAGAACCAAATTAAACGTAATGCATTTTCTCAATGGGGTGACCCTTCAACTCTCTGTGGTAAAACTGCACACTTTTCAGATATGCCTTAAATCACACATACGCACTCCGAGATCAATGTCTTGCACATAAAATTCAGTGATTGATATGGTGGATTGACATGTGATCACCCTCTTCAGGCTAGCATGAGAAGCCATGTTGTTCTCTGCGCAGTCTAACATCAGAACAATCACCGTACGTCTTGTTTGTCTCAGAGATCAGATAAGATGGATTTCCTGGAGTATGACCCAGATATTTATCTTGGTGTCAGGCCTGAGTTATGTATCTCAGTGGAGGTTAACGTCTGCTGTGCTAAGTGGCTCTCAGATTGACTTCAAATGCTGCAAGGAAGAGGGACTACAGTAAGTGTGGAGGAATTGCAGGAGTACAGTCGGGTGATGTAAAGAACTCTGCAGTGTGCATTTTATAAAGACGTCACATCTGTGATCATTGTATCAGTGCATGACCTATAACAACCCTTTTGCAGGGCTTTTTCCCTTTGATATATTAAAGCTTTGTGGGCATGTTTTCTCCTCTTAAAGAGTTTTGACTTGGTTGAAAATTGTTGCTCCTGTGGGCCTGTAAACCCATGTAGTTTATAAGCTTTACAATGAAACTTGACTTCTTTGTGTATTACATTCATGAGTATTCTTTCCTGAGGATTATGCTTGGGGAAAAACACAATTCCACCCCTTATCATTGCTGCAGCCAACCCAAGCAGAAACTTTATATCTCCCTCCCTGCAATTACTTTATACACCAATTTTTGCAAACAGTGTGCAGTATTTTGCCTTTCTGTAGCCCTCCCTATCTTGTCTTTTTCATTTCCTTTATCCTGCATTCCTCATCTGTCTTTTTTTCATAGGCACACAGTGTTATAGTCACTGAGTCCCATGTGTAAGGCCTGTCCTGGTAAACTTCTATAAATACTTTCAGATGATCTTGGCCATCAAGTGTGTCCTCCTCTTTCTCTAGGAACAAAAAAAATACTTCTTTTAACAGATTTTATTTATGCATGGTTTCTACAGCCAGGTAAAAAATAAAAAGCATATGGTGCCGCTGAGATTTTTCTTTTGCCTGTTTTTGTCAAATTTGAATTTAGATAATCAAAATATGCTAATATCAGACAAAGGTAACCTGATTAAATGCAAAATACAGGTTTAATGAAATCATAATTTAAGGAAAAGAGGCTAACCAAACCAAATTTGCTTAATGTGGAATTAGAATTAACCTCATTCGTAAGTCATGAATTCATTGCCAACAAAAAAAAAAAAATCCATTCAGTTTCACCAGCCACACTTGGATCACTTAAATATAACCTATTTAACACAAAGAAGGCTAACCTATCTCAGAATACAACATACCTTGATATGAAAGACATTCAGTACCTTAGAAACAAAGTCTTTGACATTTATTGTTTTGTTAAGGGTTCGAAAGGAAACTCTTAAACTTTAGGATTCCAGCGAGAGCAATTACAAATGGAGGTAGACAGCCTACCCAATTTATTCCAAGAGTGATTATTCAAGAAGCTATCTAAGGTAACTGAGATCACCTCATTTGCCTTAGTTAAAGTCAGCTAAATACCTCCTAATCATGTGTGTCATCACTATTTCACATATCCAAATAAATACCGCATAGCCAACCTCCTACCTCTTCAAAAACAATTACACTAACAAGATGAAAATAAAGGTTGGTTGTTTTCATTAGCACTTATTGAGCCCAATGAGCTTTACTTATTGAGCCCAAAAGCAAAATCTTACAAAAAATGACTAAACTTATCTTTTCAGCTCAAGTACAAACAATTTATGCAGTAGGGCATTAATCGAGAGCACAGAAGTAAGTCTAGCACTGTCTGGGAGTAGCCTAGTCAAAGTTCAGACTTAAATCCAGTTGAGATGATGTTACATGAGAAAATTCCTCCACAGAACTTTGAAACACCAGTGAATGGTGGTGCAAAAGCAGTTAATGACCTTGGAGCATTAACTTTTCACATAAGTATAATGTGGTTTGAATAACTTTCACCCTTGAAAAATGAAATCAACTGAATAAACTATTTGAATTAATTTTTTATAGTTTGGTTACGAAAGGTAACCAAAATACTTTGAGTTACTGTAGTCAAGGATGGAATACTTGACTAAATTACTTGTAGTCAAGTATTTTAGTCAAGTATTTTACTATACAGTAGTCTCAGTTGAAATCAGATCGGTTTCCTGTTTGTGTCCTTTTTACTACACAGCAGACTTGATTCAGATCTTTCTGTGTTGGAACAATTATCTTAAACTGGACTGAACAGTTTTCTTTCACTTTCCAGTGCAGCATGTCGCGTGGCCTCATTTTGCCGTTCCAGGGTCATTTTCCCTTTTCTGCCAGTGTGAATTCGCTGATATATTTTGCTCTTGTCCTTTTAAATGGGACAGGCATGGCCATGTAGGGAACAGAACGTACAAAATGACAAAATGAGATTAAAAAAGCCGGTGGCTTTTCCAATTCAGTTATATAATTACACCAGGAGCAGTGAGCTTGCTCAGTAGGTTAGCTGGGTGAATATTTTAGGGAAATACAATGAGCAAATCAGATTTTGACTTTCATAAAAGGCATCAGTTTTCTCCTAAAAGCTGTAAGAAAACTCACCAAGAAATATTTCTTTGAAATGTTACCTTTAAAACATAAATACATGTCCTCAGTTTCCCTGTGTCTCTATAGTAGCGTATAGAGATGTTTCTTTTGCAAGTACAACAGCCAAGATATAAACTCACCTGGTACACTATCACCTGATAGTGTCCTAGATTGTGATTGTAAGACTTTGCAGTAGCCACAAGATTATTAAACCCCATTATAATGAAACACTGCATAGTCATTTCATGTATTATCTTAAAAATGAAATCAAAAGATAGATGACCACTCACAGTTCAAAGAAGACATAAACTTTTTGAAGAAGCCTAATACAAAGAAAATCTTAGCTGTGAAATCCAAATCCTGGGATTTTGCAGCAAGATAGCCACGCACACCAGTGAGTCATCAGAATGCCCTAACAAATCTGATTTTGCTTCTCTGTCATGTATATTTGCGAGTCTGTCCTGAGGCAATATATCTGTCATCCCAGAGAAGTTCATTAAATTAAACCCCAAGTCAAATGGGAAAGAAAGACCCTAGGAGAGAGTGGTTGCTTTATTAGCAATATGCTGGAGGCTTTAACTCACAGCAGAGGCCATCATGAGATTACTCAACATTAAGCAGCTTCAACCTGCTTGTTGGTTTGTTGTGCTTAGCTGAAGCAATTAAGGTTTTTATTTTTATTTATTTATTCTTGAATTCCAACAAATAAAATTGTGGGTAAACATGTAGATAGCTAAGTATTTAGGTGCACAGCTAAAAACATTATTCCTAATACTTAAAAAAAGTTATGGAGAAATAAGTCAATTGGCTCAAATACTTCTAAAAACTAACGTTTTCTTAATGTGTGGTCTGCTTTTGCTTTGTTGGTTTGAACATCAAACCATTGGCATATCCCCGGCTGTGAAGCTAATCTTCTCTCCATCATAACCTTTGAGATTTTCCAAGATGGCGGTTAGCATCTTTGCTAACAAGATTGATTCCTGTTGGTGATACAGAGTTGCCGTTTATAAAATTTTAAATCTCCCTCATGCATAATATTTGTTTAAAAACCAACCACATTATACTAACTCTTTCATTGAGTTAATTTAAAAAAATATACAATTTATTTATTCAAACATGTGGATACAACTGGTTGGGCACGGTTGAAGTAGTCATTTATGTTTTAATGCAGTCTTGGAGTTTCGTCATCTTGGCCAGGACATTCTTGGTAATGAGATGTTAAATTTCTCCATAATTTTGACATTTCCTATAGAAATTATCTGATACACAGCCAAGTATAAATTGCTAGTACTAAATGGTAACATGTAGGCAAGAAATGGAACAACTTTGCAGAATTTTTACTCGAACAACTTTGTCATGTTTGTATAGGTATCGAATGTCCACGTAGTTCCCGGAACATGCCTGGTGGGATGCAGATGGCCGAACCCTTCAGCAATGAAGCCATGCTGTTCACCAAAGAGCTGGTGCTACAAAGAGAGGTAAGTAAAGACTCACGACATCCCATGCTGTGGTTTTATTGTCTCCTGTCTTTTTTCTGCCCACGTCTTCCAAGTTCTTAACATTTGGACTTTTTGGCTCTTGCCTTGCTGTTCAGCACATATATTAGCATTAGCTGTAAGTTGCTGCAGTTTACTGTAGCAGTAAATTTAGTTTACTTTAAAGTCAACATTCCAAAATAGGGAAGCATTAATATAAACTCGTGTAAATGCTAACAACTATTCTGAATAGCAGAAAAAAGTGTGCTATAATGCTTGTAGCAGATTTTACTGCTTTCCATTCAAGCCAATTTAACATAATGGTAGGATTGGTTTAATGTATCAAAATGCTTTAGCTCTCACAAACCTTGGATTTGTGTTTAAAAAAGAAACGGCATTGTGTGATGCAAGTAGTGTGTCTTTAAAAAAAAAGCAACCATATTAATTATTCCTCTCAGGTGAAAATGCTTTTTCATATTAAAATGACATGTTTATCCTATTTTGTCAAGACAGTTTTTATAAAGATGGGACCACTGACTTTAATAAGCTGATTAAATTGTTTACTCCCAGTTGAACTTTATCGCAGCATTTATACACTGTACTTATCTCCCGAGTGATGTCAAATCTCATAAAAGTTCAGAAAAAGGTTTACACAATCTGTAAAAAAGAAAAAAAAGAACCTCCCCCTCCCTTTGGATTATACACACACATACACACCCCATCCTTGCTTGCTTATTCCCTTTTGACAGAAAGCTCACCTGATACTGGATCGGTGCTCCTGGACTTTAAAAACTCCATCCAGTATGTGCCTATTCATTCACATGCTAATAGGTTTTTATAAGAAGCAGTGAACGGACTAAAGCTATGATGGAACTAGCTATAATCCCACCACCACTTATCCAGGCCACACACATTTTCTCTTTTGCTCTTTTTTTCCACTCTTTCTTCATCCCTATCTCGTCTGAAAAGAGCTTTTCTGTGTGGGGTGGCTGACTCCACTGTCCTCTGCTGTTTAATTGTCATGGAAATGGAGTCTTAGCCAGTGGTCCAGGTGGAGCCATGTTAAAAATGATTTGTGTGGGGCAAGCTGACAACCTTTGCAAAATCCTTGAGTGGGAAATAATGGATGCAGAGACCAGGGGAATTTGATTGACAAGGATGCCCTATGAATTTGCTCAGAGGTGCTGATGGACTAGATATTGTTTTGAATTTTGTTTGTTTTTACAGATGTCAATCTACATAAATGCATGGTTTGTAGAACTGAAAAGACTTTCACTGAAGCTTTGTCCAATTTCATGCTTATTAGGGCAGAATGAAATGTCTTATTCACATGGCCAACTAAATTGTCAATACAAACATAAAAGAATAATCATAAAGCACACGTTTCAAAGCATTTTTCTAGACTTTTAATTTTGCCCCTGATTGTCATCCAGGAATTTTGTTCATGTTGGCAATCATTACGGTACTTCTTGCAGCTATTATAGGACTTTTAGTTACACTTTGACAGCACTTCAGAGATTAGTTTATTTGCTTCAAACCAATTAATGGAAACTAGATGAAAAAAATTCAGAAGTTTGCTTCAGTTTTCTGCTGCTCTTCTTCAAACTTGTTGTTGCTGATCCTAACTTCCAATAAAAGGCAGCATATGCCTTTTATTTAGGGAACTACAAGTCTAAAATTAGCATTACAACTTAATCTACACTTCTTTTAGAGTATTCAAAATCCTTGAACTTTCACAGTTTGTCAAATGCATTGACACACTTCAGTGTTTTTTTTTTTTACTTAATAAACCAGCACACCACATTAATTAGAATTGAATGTTGAAATGATACTTGAAATAAAAGTTATTTTTACAAATATAAATCTATCTAATGGATATCTGAAAGCTGAATTCTTGGCACTCTTTGCAAAAATATCTCAACCTCAGAGCATCTGTGAACAACAATTTTCAGGTCTTGCCACAGATTCTCCATTGAAATTTGGCTTGAACTTTCATTGAGCCATTCTGAAATATGAATTTGATCTGTGCCATTCCTGTGTAACTCTGGCTGTGTGTGTAGGAATGTTGCCCTGCATGGAAAGTGAACCTCCAGTTTCAAGTGTAAATCCCCCAGGGAACTAGTAGTTGTAATGTAACGAAATATGAGAGTTAAAGGAGTATGAATGGTTTCGCAAGGCATAGTAAATAATTTAACACATCACCCAGCTGTACTGTCCCCGGTCGTTTCTGTACAGCTACAGATTCAATTAAACTGTTATTATGCACATAACCTTTTTTGTCCCCACACACACACCCTCTCATACTTTGCCTTCCCTGGCCAGTCATTCGTAGTGTCAGCAAGTTTTTCACAGGTAGGTGAGAGTTATCAAGCATGACCAAGCCATATAATGAGTCCTGAGCCCAGCGTGGGGGTTGATTGGCTGGCTGCACTGATCTGCTGTTTGAGCTAATACCAACACAAGCACACTCTCAACAGGAATACAATCACCTACATGGATGCAGTAAGGCCTTTCCCTTGGTCTACCGACTTATTCTTTTGGAGTATGAAAAGAAGACCTGATGTTAACAAGGCTAGAATGACATGTGTGCAAAAACATGACATTCCATCTAACTGGAACATTCCCAAGCTCGTGTAATGTTCTACAGGATTGGGCAGCCTGAGATAGAGTTGGATTGAAGAGGTGAGAGGAAGTGCTGAGGCTCTAATGAGGCAAGTTAGTTGCAGCAGAATTGAAGTGATGATGAAAGATGTTGGAGGTAGAACACATCATTTTTTTTATTCTTCATATTTTTTATCCAAGCAAATTCAGCTGAAAGACATTTTCAAGGTGTGCCACACTCCGGCATGAATTTGGATATTTGACTTGAGTAATGTGCAATCCCTGCTGTTGATCGTCTCTGAATAGCATCTGATTGCGGGAGCTTTCAAAGCTGCTCCTAAGGTGTCTCAGGTGAATAACATTTGATTTGACTTTTGGTGGCATAGTCATTTGCATTCATTAAATATTTTTCTCACTAGTGCTTCTCAGCACTGTTTTGCACTTTCAAGCCCTTTGAGTTAGTAACTTGTTGACTCTGTTCTTTATTCGGGGTCTTCAGCCTTCTGTATACAGATGCGGTTTATTGCTCTCTAATTAGTTGTTTGTCTTGTTCTTGTATCCTTTAGAAGCTAAGTTTGGATACAACCATAAAGTAATCTCTTCTGGTATATTGGGAAATACCCTTTTTATATTTTTTCCATCCGTAGTTTGCTTTCATGTGTCCATTTATGCAAAGCTTGTAATTTCTTTTGAGGCAAACATTCATGTTTAGTGTGGCATGCAGTAAACTGGGAAGCTTTGGTTTGTTGCCCCTGTATCTGTTCCATCACTTCCCCCTGATTATTACTCATTTCATTTGTTTCATTTTTAATTATTTTTACTTATTAAAAAAATCACTTTAGTGTTTATCATCTCAGGCGTCTCACACCACCCCTCCCCTCCCTTATTTCCTCCTGCCTCTCCCTATTCCCGCTCCCTCTGTGCAGTTTTAATCTCTGACAGACACTGCTCCCGTTCCCAGCATGAAACCAAATCAGCGGCACACAATTCTGAGGGGTAAAAAAGAGAAAACGTCTGTAAACACCAATCCCCAGATATTCCCTTTTCTGTTTTGATGTTTTTCATTTAATTTCTCTCACATCCCACCTTCCATTGACAAAAAACCTCCATTCACTATCTCAGTCACCGACTCTCCGTGTTGATTTTTCTACATGCTTTTAGGTAGCAACTTCAAAAGCTCAAGCTAACCACAAGGGAACTGAGCACTGACATTTTGATTCAAACAGAGTCAGTAATATTAATGAAAGATATAAATTGGTAGAACAATATTTATACCTTTCTTACTGCCTCATTAAAATGCCGCTCATCTAACAGTGTCATTCAAGCTGAGATCACAGTGTGCTGCTGGCATTAAAGCAATGTGCCTCACCTAAAAGTTGGAAGCTATTTTTAAAATCCTGTGCAAGTTTCTGAATGTAAAATCTTTTTGTCTGTGGGAATTTGTGGAGCAGTTAATTTGCTTTTACATTTTCTGTACACACAGTTCAGGTCAAAAGTTCAAATGCACTCACCATAGCTCTGGATGTTATATTTGCTTTGGGATATTAATTAGAAATTTTAACACATCTTCAACGTAAACACAGGAGTTGCTAGAATACGTTAGGATTAACCAATCTATACAAGGTCAAAATTCTACCTGCAAGACTAAATATATGTACACACATTAACATATATGGTTATTGTCTTGGGGATCTATAAACTTCCAGATTAGTACTGGTTGATTATTTGATCTCACCTGTTAGTTTTTCTTTAATTGTTATATTTCATGGCAAAGATCCAAATTTAACCACATTCACAGAAAATGTTTGTGTACCTTGGATCAGAACTGTCCAAAAGCTAGTAGCAAGTCTACTTTATCTATCCTGAAGCTAGTTTTGATTATCATGCTGGAGCACTCAGCTCCAGCACGTGTCTAAGGTTGAACTTAGAAACTAAACATCCATCCATCCATCCATCTTCTTCCGCTTATCCGAGGTCGGGTCGCGGGGGTAGCAGCTTCAGAAGGGAGGCCCAGACTTCCCTCTCCCGGGCCACTTCTTCCAGCTCTTCCGGGGGAATCCCGAGGCGTTCCCAGGCCAGCCGAGAGACATAGTCTCTCCAGCGTGTCCTGGGTCTTCCCCGGGGCCTCCTCCCGGTGGGACGTGCCCGGAACACCTCACCAGGGAGGCGTCCAGGAGGCATCCTGACCAGATGCCCAAGCCACCTCAACTGGCTCCTCTCGATGTGAAGGAGCAGCGGCTCTACTCTGAGTCCCTCCCGGATGACTGAGCTTCTCACCCTATCTCTAAGGGAGAGCCCAGCCACCCTACGGAGAAAACCCATTTCGGCCGCTTGTATCCGCGATCTCGTTCTTTCGGTCATGACCCAAAGCTCATGACCATAGATGAGGGTGGGAACGTAGATCGACCGGTAAATCGAGAGCTTCGCTTTTTGGCTCAGCTCTCTCTTCACCACGACGGACCGGTACAGCGCCAGCTTGACAGTAGACGCCCCAGTCTGCCAATCCTGGGGAACTGCCCCCGATGTCCATGCGATATTGCAGAGTCGCGTCAACCAACACAGCCCTACAACATCCAGAGCCTTAAGGAACTCCGGGCGGATCTCATCCACCCCCGGGGCCTTGCCACCGAGGAGCTTTTTAACCACCTCGGCGACCTCGCCCCCAGAGATTGGAGAGCCCAACCCAGAGTCCCCAGGCTCCGCTTCCTCAGTGGAAGGCATGTTGGTGGGATTGAGGAGGTCTTCGAAGTACTCTGCCCACCGACCCACAACGTCCCGAGTAGAGGTCAGCAGCACACCATCCCCACTATAAACAGTGTTTGTGCTGCACCGCTTCCCCCCCCTGAGACGCCGGATGGTGGACCAGAATCGCCTCGAAGCCGTGCGGAAGTCTTTCTCCATGGCCTCTCCAAACTCCTCCCACGCCCGAGTTTTTGCCTCAGCAACCGCCCGAGCCGCATGCCGCTTCGCCCGCCGGTACCCATCAGCTGCTTCCGGAGTCCCACAGGCCAAAAAGGCCCGATAGGACTCCTTCTTCAGCCTGACGGCATCCCTCACCGAAGGTGTCCACCAACGGGTTCGAGGGTTGCCGCCGCGACAGGCACCGACAACCTTGCGGCCACAGCTCCGATCGGCCGCCTCGACAATGGAGGCACGGAACACGGTCCACTCAGACTCCATGTCCCTCACCTCCCCCGGGACGTGTTCGAAGTTTTGCCGGAGATGGGAGTTAAAGCTCCGTCTCACAGGGGATTCCGCCAGACGTTCCCAGCAGACCCTCACAACACGTTTGGGCCTGCCAGGTCTGACCGGCTTTCGCCCCCACCACCGGAGCCAACTCACCACCAGGTAGTGGTCAGTGGACAGCTCCGCACCTCTCTTCACCCGAGTGTCCAAGACATACGGCCGCAGATCCGATGAAACGATGACAAAGTCGATCATCGAACTGCGGCCTAGGGTGTCCTGGTGCCAAGTGCACATATGGACACCCTTATGCTTGAACATGGTGTTCGTTATGGACAATCCATGGCGAGCACAGAAGTCCAGCAACAGAACACCGCTCGAGTTCAGGTCGGGCGGGCCGTTCCTCCCAACCACGCCCCTCCAGGTCTCACTGTCGTTGCCCACGTGAGCATTGAAGTCCCCCAGCAGAACAAGGGAGTCCCCAGGAGGAGCACTCTCCAGTACCCCCTCTAAGGACTCCAAAAAGGGTGGGTAATCTGAACTGTCGTTCGGCCCGTAAGCACAAACGACAGTCAGAACCCGTCCCCCCACCCGTAGGCGGAGGGATGCTACCCTCTCGTTCACCGGGGTGAACCCCAACGTACAGGCGCCGAGATGGGGAGCAACAAGTATGCCCACTCCTGCCCGACGTCTCTCTCCCTGGGCAACTCCAGAGTGGAAGTATGTCCTGCCCCTCTCAAGGAGACTGGTTCCAGAACCAGAGCCATGCGTCGAGGTGAGACCGACTATTTCTAGCCGGAACCTCTCGACCTCACGCACTAGCTCCGGCTCCTTCCCCACCAGAGAGGTGACATTCCACGTCCCAAGAGCTTAGACCTGTTTAGTTTAGAAACTAAACAGAACTTAACTATTTCTTTAAGATGAAGACTTGAAGAATTTGATGATTGTTCCACATAATAATGCTTGACAGTTTTCTTAGGTTTGAAAACCTCACTTGACTCCTCCAAACTTACTTATTATTCACTGAAATCAAGTAACTCTGTCTTTATCTGATCTGTTCCGAAAATCTTTGTCCAGAAGCCTTTATTGGCTGCCGCAAATTTCAGTTGAGGTTGAATTTGTCCATTTTTGGAGTCCATAGTTATGTAAAATACCAGTGTCACTGTCTGCACTCATCTTGGTGTTGGAATCGTTTCAAATTCATGGCATGGCTGAGCCAAGAACGTACCAGGACCTTTCTGATATAACTCCTGTGTGGATTGGAGGGGAAAAAAGCAAACTGCAATAATATTAAACTTTAGAATCCAATTCTTCTAACAGTTCATTCATTTATTGCTGAATAAAGAACTGTTCAAGTATATCATTCAGAGCCATATCGATACGGATTCATGCCCTTTACTATTTTAACGTCTAACCAAAACTACAGCATAGTTTCAAGTCCAATATTTTAGTAGTCTTTATACTTTTTATTTTTGAATAAGTGGGTTAGATGAATACGATCCACTTTAAAATTCCTTTTTATATAATTTATTAAGAACTGACCACCTGGTGGGTGAGGAAGCAAAAACCGAGGAGAGGATATGAATTTGTTTAAGCAGTTACCAGAGCAGGCTAAGTGGACTGCCTAGTGTTCTGCCTTCGTTCCGTCAGTTAGTTGACCTCATTCAGTCTGGGTGGTCTCTCATCGTCTGCGCTGCCCCGGCTGCCTACTCATATCTTTTATCTTGCACATTTAAATTCTCCGGAACTTGTAGGCTTGAAAGCAAAACATGCACGGAAAGCTTTTGATTACAGCCCAACAGCTTCGACTATATCTCTACATTCATATTCATCTTTATGATCTTGCCTTATGCTGATTTCATTTTGGTACACAATTGGTTGCATTGGATACGAACAGCAAAAGCTTGATTTTTCAGAAAATCTGCCTCCCAGAGTTTCACTAAACTTAAAACTAATTGGTTATATCCATCTCCTGATTTCCCCCAGTTATTTTATCTCTGCGGAAGGAAAAGTAAATTTTAGTTTTAAGAACTTACCTTTGTTTCTGCTGTCCTATAAAAGGGGTCCCCTCACACCTGCGTCCCCCCACCTTGTGAGATCAAAACTGCACCAGACTGCCGCTGGTAGGGGTTGGCACAGACTGCCTTTAGACCTGCAGGAGGCTGTGTTGTCGAGCATTGATGAGTCACTCTGCCAGCGTGGCATCACAGATGCCTTGCTAATGCCTGCCTCTAGATCTCTCTGCCTTAATAACAGTTCTTGGTGAGCATTTTAATTAAATGCAAATAAACCCAGTACCTTCATAATATCTAGAGGGCTTTGCTTTCTGTTCTCCCTGTGTGTGTGGTAATCCCTATAAAACCTCTACCATAGGTGCACAGTGGCAACTGGATAATTGAAGTGTTACTTGTCTGTCTTTTGTCTATGCCTGTTTGTGGTCAGTGCAGCTCTGATCGATATGTTTGACTTTCTTCACACATTTTTTGTGAAATGTCTCCTTCATGGATTTGACCCTCTTTTTTATGTTATTTTCTCACTCATGCCTGCAGGATAACATAACTTTTTTCTTTTTTTTTTTGCATCATCCGTGCTCTCACAATGATTTCCAATCAAGCTTAAATTATTTTGGCATGGGGTCGATTGCAAAATTGCTAGATCTCACAGTCTATCTGCTCCACTTCATCCCTCCTTTGCTGTTGCACTCGATTTTTACCATATAGCCCCAGTTTCCCTGCACTGGCTTTGTTTTCCAGTCATGTGCTTCAGCATACCCATGTACTCTGTGTGTGTGAGTGTGTTAGAGAGAGAAAGGGAAGAGACAGAGAGAGCGAACATGTAGACAAGATGAATAATGCATAGTGTGGTTTCCTGGTCAGTGAGACAGACGGTAGGGACTGAACTGCCCCTAAGGTCCTTTTTTTTCCCCAATCACGTTTTGCAGTTAAACAAACCACGAATATGGAAGGCAGCTCTACTTATGCTTTATAGCAATAGACGATATCCATCCATGTCCAATAATAACTTTGCACCACTGGACCATGTGAGCATCTTGGATTATAACATTAGAGCCTTGAAAAGGTTTTCAGTTCTTCTCATTCTATCATGTTAAATTACACATTTAAATATATTTTAGTGGGTTTTAAATGTAGTAGTATGAACCTGGCCATTTCTTTCGTGTGCCATTCTGCTCGATTTAAATCTCTCTTCACAGACATTCTGGGTTTTCTCCCATTGACTTGGATTCCTCCAGTAGAATTTCTGTTGTAGTTGTAGTCTGTGTGTAGTTTTGTCAATAGCAGCAGAGGAAGTGAACAGAGTTGTTCAGTCTGTATTGGCCACATTTCCAAATATTGAATTAACGGTTCAGCTTGACACTTCTTTCTTCACTTTAAAGCACGGTTGTTTACAGCGCATACAATATCTGTTAAGCTTCATAGCGTCAAATTGGCACATTAACATCACGGGCAAATATTACAGATTGAGTAAAATTTTAAACTTCAACTGAGTTCAAGCCTCCAAAAATCTGTTTTGTTCTCTAAGCTGGACCTCTTTATGGCTTTTTTTCCAACAGTGGCTTTGCATTAGCCCTTTACCACCATACTTCAGTGTTCGGGCAGTGTGTTTCAGGTAATGTTTAGTGTTCCTTTTCTGCCACACTTGACTTTCGTTTCACCTCACAACTTTGTGCTACTTTGCGTTGGTCTCTAACATACCACCCTAGCACTTTAAGGTTTGTGTTCCAGGTGGGGTGAGTACTTTTTTTAAAGGTATATTATTTTAGTTGGCAGCCAAAAAAGACAGACAGCAATATATAACGCAGATGGGGCTTTTAATGATTTCAGTCGAGTACCAACAGCAAAAATCAATCCTAAGCGGTAGATGAGGATATTAAAACTTGTAAATCTTGCCGCACAGCTGTCAATTGATCGTCACCACATTTTGCAATTAGTTTAATGGTTTGACAAACCTAAGCGGGGCTCAAAAGAATTTCTCTAAGTGCTTAAGTTATACTCCTTTTTTATCAGATCTATTTATTCATCCTTCGTCTACGCTCTTTCAAGTCCATCCTAACTGTGAGTCATAATTGAGCTGTAATTGTGTCTGTTTTAGTCCTGTTGCTCAAGACAGTAACTGCAGGACAAGTGGCAAGCTGCGCTAGTTTGCAATTTAAATAGAGATTATATCTGTAATTTAAAGGCTGACCTTGAGAACCACATTAGGAGCATAAAGCCATTAACAGTTGTAGCTGAGTACTGACCATAAGTTTCGTTACCCATAATAGCCTATTTGCATGACTTTGGACTAATTGGTGTCACAAGTGGAGTTCATCCTCTGATTTTTGCAGCTGTTTTTACTTAAAGCCCAATTCAGCATGTTTGTGTGTCAGTTTCACTGTTGGGTGACTTCGCTCCTTGAAAGTAGTGAATTATAGCCTGAAGGTGAACCGAGTGGCCCACATAAACGAATTCACACCAACGCGGGGACGGAAAGATGGATTGTACTGAATGGAGATAGAGATTTGAGAGGAAGGGAGAAGCCTGCCCACCGCTTTATCGCCGCAATTCTTTTTACAAGAGCGACCTTCTGTGTAAAGCGCGTGTGACGGCATTCCAACTTCAAAGTCCACTATGATAAGCATAACCTAAAGAGCGTGGACACACCGGCACACGCTGTACTTGGGGGAACATCGGAATCCTCTTAGCCTTTTTCCTCTTCATGAAGGGCACTGCAGTATTCTTCCACATCAATAAGGGCGATAGTTTAATGCTCTTCATGAAGTGGCATTTGCTTTTTCTTTCAACTGTCTTTTTTTCTGCCTTTTAGGTTGTACTTTTGCATGAAAAGCTTTACCCGACGATGATAAAAACGAGAGCAATGACTTAGATGCATTATTCAGCTGGCTGAAATTCATAACGTGTTTCCATTAAATCAGACAAAAAAAAAAAAACATTTAAAATGAACTGAATGCAGATTTTCATCAAGTTAGTCCGTCTTTGGTCATCTGATTCTCCATGTCCTGTTCTGGCCCATGAAGCAGCTTCACTGTTACCGGTTCTTCCTTAATTTGCTACCGTTGTTGTTCACTTCATTAGCATTTTATGTTCCTTGCTAAATTAATGACAGCATTTTCACACCCCCATCTCCATTCTTCTTTCTGTGTTGTGGTTGCTTCCCATTACCCTTACTTGCCCTTTAATCAGTTTAGGCTTGATGTTCCTTCAACGTCCCTTTTGATCCAGAATCACAAGAATAAGTTAGACACCCTAAAAACACACAAGCGGCCAGAATGGCTCTGCATTTTGAATTTTCATTCGCTACATGGGGCCTCAGTACATAGTGGCGCTTTAATACTACAAAAAACGGAAGATGTGGAAACCTCATTCAAAAATACTTTTCCTCTAACCTTTAAAATTAGAGAATTGGTATCAGAAACTAATAAACAGTCATTTTCTAATTGGCACAAAATATATTAGTCTAACCAATATTGCATCCCAACACTCCCTTGTGAATGTCATGTTGCACATGTTGATATTGCTTTGAGGATTGCATTATCAATTGATCCGAAATAGAGGTGGATGAAATTAGCTGGATATGCTGTTGGGAGGTGAAATGTGTGTTCATGATATTTGGAAGATATTAGCACTCCTAATAGTATTATTTGAACTCTGATAGTACAATGATGCTATGTTCTGCATATATTGTGCAGCTCTAATTTGATAATATACTATCCTAATTTAAAAGTCAGCTATTTTTAAGGCGGCATGTCAACTATTTAAAATGCTGTCAAATATTTAAGAAACTGGGAATTGGCTAAGATCTGTACAGGTGGGTCAGAACTGGTACTATTTCTGATTGGTGCATCTCTAATTAACATAAATATATTGCACTCATGTAGTGCTAAGATGGCGCCCAACTTTGATGTACTTCCACACCATATTTGTCGACGTGCTGTCCTTTAGCTTCTGGACAGCTCAGGAGACGGAATATACTCTGCATCCTTTATCATGTGTCACTTGAATCTGATTAGCCAGCCTAAGGAAAAGGCTCCAGGCATCCATGATTTATTTCTTCTCAGATTAATCCTTTTTTTTCTCTACCGTTGAACTACGACGCAAATATGTAACACAATGGCAGCAGTGACAATCGGATATGCGCTCTCCTCCTTCACATTTATCAAGTACATTTGAGGGAAAATAAAAAGTAATGTTCTTGTCATTGCATTGAGGTCAGTTTTGACAGAAAAACTACTTTTATCGTACAAATTCACATATGTGGTGTATAAAGAGAAATCCTTTATGCAAGAAGATTGAGAGTGAGTGTATGTGTGAGCAAGGACGAAGCAGACACTGGCCTCTCAGTGCTAATAGTTCCCTTGACAACACAGCAGTTGCCACACATCGTTGCCTTGGCTGTAGGGTTAAAATGCATCACACACACTGGAGTCAGCTGTCATCATAAAGAATCTGTCAGTCTCTGTGCCTTTGCCTTCCATAGTTCCTTCGTCTTTTTCCACATCATTTGTTTTTAGACCCCAACAAACAAACGGATACACACCAGCTTTGGTGAAGACCATCTTTACTTTCTCCCTCTCCCCCCCTCTCCTGTGCTTCATGTCAGTATGCCGTCACTTCCTCAGTTATTGAGTTGTCAATGGCTGGCTACTGCTGCAGAGGTGACACACCTAGTCCACCCACCTCCTCCTGTCACCTCGTCTGTTTTTATTTACTTCTCCATCATTTCCACCACTATCACACATTTGCCTTTACCTTTGTGCACGTGTGTGGACCCGGTGTAAGTAGGAATATACTATCACTTCAAAGATGTGAATAAAAAACAGCCTTGAAAGGCTGAAAGAGGAGCGATTTGAAGTGGGAATCCTTCACCAGCTTACCCCAGCATAACGTCCCCACACCTGCAACTCTTATCCCCATCTCAGCTTCTCCTCCCATCTCCCTATTCTCATTCTGTTTCTTTATATCCCTTACCAACAAGAGAGGCTATCTCTGTAGCTGTGTCAGCGATCAGCATCTCCTCACTCCTCTTCCCCTCCTCCGTCGTTTTCTATGTTTCCCAGGGGACAGTCGGGAGCATAAAGGGAAGAACAGGGCTTGCAAAATCTATTAAAAAAAAAACAAAAACGAACGGGGATTGGACTCATGGCTTTGAATTCTGACAGATAAAGCTAATGGCAAAAGTGGGTGCCAAGCAGGGTGTGTGCGCGTGTGTATATGTGCAATAGCTTCTGCAGAGCCCAGCTATAGAAATTCAGTTTCTTTATGCGCTGTGCTGGTTGACTTTCTGAATGTGTAGGGGTGTTTGCAGGGGAAGTTCCAAGAAAGGCTGGCCTGAGTACTGCAGTGTTTTTTTCTTTTTTTTTTTTTAAATGCTTCTTCTGCCAGCTGGATCTCTTAACGTCAGAGTGTTTACTGTTGTTTTAGTGTGGTCAGTTGGGCTATTCTAAAAATGATTAATACTGCCAAAGCCTATGGTTCCTTATCCCGTTGGTGTGTTAGTCTGCTTATCTGACCATCCAATATTGAAGTGCAGTCATTAATTTTGGCAGGGAATTGTATTACTTTTTCAGGGAGATTCAAAGATACCTTCTGGTGGAAAGTTGTAGAATACAGAAATAAAGACAAAATATGTTGGCCTAATATTTTTTTAATATATTTTTTTTAGTCTCAGCTTCTGATAAATTTAAAAACTGAAAATGTGTAACATTTCTGTGATCTGGAGCATTTGTTTATTTATTTTTTACTGCTTATTTCAAGTGAGGGGGAAAAAATCTGTCTGTAGAATTGAACTCCTATAAGCTATTGCTACACTTGGCAACCTACAAGCTGACACCGAGATTCTTATACACAAACTTTAATAGATTATATTTCAAAAATCCTCTGATCAAGCTCCAGCTAAAGTAATTTTAAACCATCTAAACCAGCATTTTATAGTGTTTTTCTGCTGCTACCATCAATAGAAGTTGTATTTAAAACTTGTACTTGTTTGCTCCTTGGCCTGTAGCTTTTCTGTCAGGTTGACATTTACCGCAGCCGTCTGACACACTAACATTCGCTTTCTCAAACACCTTCCATTGCCGCACTGTATCGTTCGTCTGTCACCTCACTGTAACTCCTTTGCCACTTTTAGCGTGGAATTGACACCCTTGCTCACGTGCATTCGTTCACAGAAAGTTGTGCACACACAGTTATTATCTCCTGGAACAATACTAATAGATGCATGTACTGCTGTGAGCAAACGGTTTGTGCCTCTGCTGCCAACAGTGGGAGGGTGAAGGCTTGCCAAGTCTCTCCTACCCTCAGCTTCCTCTATCTCTTTTGCTTCTCTCCCCTTCATAAACCTTAACCTTTCCTTGTTGCTTTCCAATATCTGTTGCATTCTGATTTTTACTTCAAATGCTATGGCTCAGAACCTGATTTAAGAGCATTTTACTTGATTCACACTAAATGTATACTTCTTGGTAGGCCTGTCACGATAGCAAATTTTGCTGAGCGATTAATTGTCTCAAAAAAGTATTGCGATAAACGATAATATTGTCTGAAGACCTTTTTACACTGATGTAATGGAAATGACGTAATAATGCATGTGATTTCCTGCCAAAGATAGATACACTTTATTTTCAAAAGAATATTTAGCACTGGAGCTGATAAACAAAATAAACAAAACAACCAAAAACAAAATGGATTCTCAGTCTCCATTAACAAAAAATGTACTTGATAAAAACTAAACAGCATAAAGCCAAAGTGGAAATAAATACTGCATTCAACCAAAAGAGTGCAGATTATGAAGTCTGTATATTATGTTGCCCTTCAGTAATAATTAGATTTAAATAGAGAAGATGGGCACATCGACTACCTGATGCAATAGTTCACACTACATGATTTTTTGCTCCTATTTTTCCCCTTACAACAATCTTAGCACGTTGGTCTTTCTAAGGTTGTGTGGTGTGTTACGGTAGATCATCGTTGCCGCTCCGATCTAAATCAGGGTTTTCACCGACTGGGAGCTTTAACTACACCTGTTGAATGTGACAGGCAGCCAATCAGAAAGCGCAGATTCTCCTCTGTGTTTTCTGAGGGGAAATTACATCGGGGAATCCCAAACAGCTGACACGGCGCAACAAAGTCCAGGACATTGGAGATGATACGTGGAAACAACATTAATGTTTATTCAACATGCAAAGAATATAGAAATGACAAGAGGAGGAGTTGGAGTTAAATTGCTACCGCAGTTGGTGATAAACCCGGTAACCTTTCAGCTGTTATTCGTTAACGTGACGTAAGTAGGTTATAATGATTTTCATTCATTCAGGACTTTACGCTGACACTAGCCACATGCATTGCAGGTAGATTGCAGTAAAGCATTGATTAATGCCTGGTTTTAAAATTAGTTAACTGAACTTGTAGCCATTATTTTGTGCCCATTGTTGGACACCACACGGCAGGACCGAACCCGATAGAACCGTTATACCTAGGATTTCTGTCGGCTAATGTGTGGTCTGTCAGGTTTTGAAAATGGGCCGACAATCGGCTGGCAGCTCTAAGATCGTGTAGTGCGCGCTGGGCTTTACACTAAGGAAACCAGGAAGGGAGGAGTCAGTGGAGAGCACCGGAGTTGAGCCTTTTTTCATTCGGTGTCATCAACAGAGAGAGAAAAAGGCCAGAAGAGACGATAATGCCGATAATTGAAATGACGTCGATAGTTTTAATTTATCGTACGATTAATCGATTTATCGTTTATCGCGACAGGCCTACTTCTTGGTAAAACACAAGTACACATTAATCTTATTTCTCATTGTGTTTATTTAGCACAAGTGAGAAACAAGGCAACAGCACAATGGGGAGACTTAATGCCTAATTATTGGCATCAGTATTGAGCAGGTACAGTGAAGTGAGCCAGCTTGTTGATAATGAGGTCACTTGACTGTGGGCCCGGTCAACAGTTTATTTATTGTAGAGTTTTGCAGTGGCCAAAAATGATTACATTGCAAGTTGATGACAATGTCAATAGGGCACTAAGGTAAAGGAATCCTACATAGAGAGTATGGGCTTCAATTTGTTAATGGCGTAATGCTTAAAATTAATGCTGATTATAGTTGTCTGGAAACTGAAAACTAATGTTTACTTGCAAAGTTTGCTTTAATTTGGAATAAGCTTGAAAAGATAAAATTAAGCAGAAATGTTACAATTGTGGCATTTGGGTCCAATTATTTTAATTTAAAATGGCTGACCTTACACAGTCAAGGCAGCTCCTTTCCCCCATGTTGGATAATTCTGCTTTTCATAATAGGACAATTCAAATAAAGAGCAATGTTTCAGGCTGTTCCTTCAATTTTTGCATGTCAATAGAAGAACAAAACAGCCCTGTGACATTCATTTGAAAAGCTTTTCCCAGCAGTGCACACAGAGCCTAGCATTTAGTAAATTGGTGGAAAAGGAAAACAATCACGAAAGACAACAATAGATATGTGGAGATAAATCACCTAAAGACTGAGTTGGAGGATTTTTAGCCTAATTGGCCTTGGCTAGTGACTGGCCAGTTGGAAATCAAATCCTTCCCAGCCCCCCTCATTTTTGACCACATTACACAGAGAGCTGCTACCCTGCCCTGACAACAACACTTATCGGTCTAGATCCAGCCGTTCCCAAACTTTTTAGTCACACGGACCAGTCAGCCCTCCGCAATTTTGCTGCGGACCGGAGGTGGGGGGGTGCGCGCCCAGTACTCCGATGTCATTCTGCTGCAAGTTGGCTAAATTTTGACGCGCAAGACGTAACCGGTAAAATCCGGTTTAGGATTTTCAAAATAAAAGTTCCGGAAGTAGTTCATTATTTCTTGTGCGGCCCGGTACCAATTGGTCCGCGGCCCGGTGGTTGGGGACCACAGGTCTAGATATTGTTACTGACGGAAGAGAAATCAGTATCAGTGTTTAATATCTGTGACCTTTTTAAAAATATGATCAGAGGAGGAACAGACATAAGAAGGAAACCTGTCTCCTATAACATGATCAGACATCTTTGCATGCCTTTGCAATGGAGCAAGACATTCAGCAGATAACAGGAAAGCTGAACGCAGTACAGCCGATTTGCTCTATTTTTGTTATTTTCAACCTTTGTTTTGAAATATGCTGGATTTGGGAATATTGGCAGTCTTTTTAAAGTCTTGGAAATAAAGTAAGTATCTACGTTCTGTAGATATTTTACAGGAATTACTGTTACAGTGATGTCGCTCCCTCACTAATTGCCATCATAAAGTTAATCCTGATTTACAATGTATATA
The DNA here is from genome assembly GCF_001444195.1 of Xiphophorus couchianus. NCBI lineage: Eukaryota > Metazoa > Chordata > Actinopteri > Cyprinodontiformes > Poeciliidae > Xiphophorus > Xiphophorus couchianus. Next base: position 3,124,077 of record NC_040244.1, on the reverse strand, counting down.
GTTTTGTAATTTTGTTTTTGTTTCACATTTGTGTTTGACATAATTTTAAAGCTTTGAAATCACACTTTGAAAATAACTCAAATTCTCCCAAAAACACTTTTTTTTTTTTCCATAGTTGGAGATATTACTAACACTTTTTTAAAAATAAAACTCCATGTTGTCTTATCTTCTACTATTGACAGCTCCTCAGAACAGGAACTCTAGAAAAAAAATTACTTCCAGTGCTTGTCTTTTGTCTTTGTACTGTCAAGTGCTGTTACATAAATCGAAATTGGCTAAAATCGATATTGGTCGTTCAAGCTTTACGAAAACCCAAGATCTGGAACTGGCTACAAAATTGGAACGGTGTAGAGGGGGGGGAAATGACACATTTGTGTGTCGTACATTTTTCACCCAGATAAAGTACAGTCATGTATCTGTAGCTCAGCTGTTGAACAGAGGCCAGAATCCAATTTAAAGGAAACATGAAGAATCACCGCAAAGTGGAATTAGAACTGAAATCCGTCATCAGGCACAACTACACAGGCCACTTCTTGAAACTTTTTTTTTCTATCAGCAGTTGATTTAAAAGGATTCTATCAGTGTAAGTAATTGCATTGCTGATATTTCACTGCGTCTGGGGATTTTTGTTTTAGTGGACAGAGAAAATCTACACATGCACAGATTGAAACCCTCTCAGTGGTTTGCTGTAGCAGCTGAATAATTTTGCCACCACATGAAAACAGGTTAAATCCATGGTTGCTGTACGCAGCTTTTTAGGGGCTTTCATCTTGGTGTTGCTTTCATTTGCCATTCTTTGCTCAGCGGTACACATTTTCTCTGCAAGTCTTTGACATTAGCACACTGCTTGTTATCTTGACGTCCACACCAGTGCAAATTTATGATCCAACACTTAGAACAAAATGAATCCTGCGCTCTTTCTAAAGTGTCAGATAGAAGGATCTTATCTGATACAATCTCATTCCAGCACCTTCTTCCATTCCCAATTGTATTGCTCTTTGTACCCTGTCCTTCCACTTTGCCTACCTCTTTTTCAGTCTTCTGTTTTCACTTCCTCTGTTAACAATCTTTTACTTTAGAATACAGTTCTTCTCCCTAAGTATATAGTTGTGAAGTAAAAACCTGAGTCTTTGGCTCTCTTTAAAAGGATCTTTGTAGACTGGCAACAATGCTCGAAAGGGAAAATGGAACGGTTTAAAAATTAAATGCTCAACAAGTAGAATTTAAAATGTTTAACTGTTATCTGGTTAAATTAAATACATTAACAATATAATTTTTAAAAGAGATTTAAGCATGTTTTTTATTTGAATAAAAATAGCAATTGGTATTTTGTTCCATATAACACAGTAGGAGTGTAACAGGTAAACCTTCTATGGATGCAAACTCGACTAAAAACCCACCTGTTTAGGATTGTATTTGAAACGTAATCAATTACAAATTTATTGATGGAACCTGACTTAATGTCGTGTTTTGATTGTTGATTCTATGTTGCATTGTGTTTCTGTGTTTGATATGATGTAAAGCACTTTGAAATGCCTTGCTGCTGAAATGTGCTGTACAAATAAAATTTGATTTGATTTGATCTACAGCTGATTAGTTTAAGTTGGATCATGCACATCCTCCATAGGAGATACCCCTTTATAATTTTTGTATTACAGTGTAAGAAGTCTTTATGTTACAGGCTAAATGTACTGACTTCAACATCCTATTTTAGAAGGATGTTCTAAAATAGGATGTTAGTTGTTGGTTTTTTTTTTGCCAATTTACCATTTTAAAAAAGTTCTGTCATAGTGACACAGTTTTAGCATACTGGAAGGTTGCAGAGTTTTGTTCTTCTTTAAGAAAATACCACCCATTTGAACAGATCCTCATTTGATATAATTAACTGGAAACAAGGGTATTCCTCAAAAATATGCCTTTGAAGTGAACAGCATCACATTTTAAAATGATGCTCCTTATTTTTTAACTTGAGGTTCTTGCAAAGTTTATAAGCAGGTGGTGTAGCACCTGTGGTAGATAGTAGTGGTTTGCAAAAAAATATTTTCTGAAGGTTTAAACAGTCCCTTTAGAGATTATGTAATCAGAGACTAGCAATCATTTTATATATTAGAGGTGGAAGGCTGTACACCACCAATGACCAGGACCACCTAATCTAAAAGCATGATTGGTGCAACTACATTGATGCAGTTTCTTGTTGCTAGTTATTTTCCTGTTTTAAATAATGCTCAAGATTTTTTTTCTTTTGCTTGTTTTTATAACTGTAGATTCACAGCTTTTCACACCAATATGCCTACACCCAGATGTTCTGTATCTTACGTAAACAAAGTCCCAGAATGCTTTCTGTAACCTCTAAAGTTACTATGCTAATGCCACAGAGACTTTTTGTCCTCCCTCCCTTTCTTACTTTGTACTTTAAGCATAAATGCAGTGATTTCTTGTCAGAACATTGTTCACAAGCTTCCCCTGTCTTTCATGTGCTTTTCTTTTAAATAACATTCTTTGATAGTATTTTGTGGTGCGACGGACACAACAGCAAGTTGTCTGGTGGTGCAGTATGTACACACATCTTTGGCGATGCTGTGCCTGTGATCATGATTTCTCTCCAGGACATAAATCTCAACAAATGCAGTGAAATTAATGGCCAGTGGCTTCAATTTTTCTTTCTTTCCTGTGCACAAATGTGTGTGCAGGCTTTGTCTTTGAGTGTTGCTGCACGCACAAAAATGTCATCATATCAGACTCTCCCTGTTCTGTGATCTTCATGGACTTGATTTACTACACACACTCGCGCTCGCCTCTCGGACTCTGCCATTGGACGGAATCATAAAACTGAGGCTCCATCGTTTCAGACTGCTAAGAAAACACAGGGATGTTTTTCACCCACCAAAAGGGCAATAAACTCTGTCTCAGAGGGAGTAACACACTTGAGTGGTTCTCCTCAGAGCAGAAATAGGTCACTCAACCCACCTGCAATTCAGTCTCAGCTTTTGCTTTAGAATCTGTTTGCGTTTGACCACAACATAACCAAGTTCTTGGCGTAGACTAAAGCCTGAGCAACACTGGGATGGTAGCCAGCAGTATACTGACATTTTTATTTCTCTAGCTCGATTGACCTCAGTAATAACAAATCATTTCACAGTCTGGGTGTTGAATATGAATATTTGCATTAATTTCCGAGCAGTGAAAGTTAGAGACACAGAAAAGCATAAATCTCTATCAACTAATTATATCTGTGATACGCCAACATCATCATCTTTATCACTGATATTAAACCAGTCTTGGTATTATTAAAAGATATAATTAATTCACATTTTGAGTGAAGTTGTATTCCTAAGAGTTTTTGTTTTGGCTTGCCTGTATGGAACCATCCATGTTTTGCTGGTATTCCTTCACCTTTCTTCCTGCTTCCTGTACATTGAAATTAGGACCAACCATGTCTTTGGCCACAACTCATGTTGAGTCACAAAAAAACACTCAGACCATCTTCTGTTCCAGTATCACACAGACTAGTGTGATTACAGAAATTCTAGTCTTTGCACTGACTGCAAAGACTGTACATTTGCTTTAATAGTCTGAGCAACAAAAAGTGCAATATGGACCAATCTACTGAACAAAGGTTTCTGTACATCCCAGACTTCAAGAATATTTAGTTTAAAAACTTCTGAAGAATACGGGTTTAAACTACTTTAGAGAGATGAAGGAGTAATTGCAAGTGAAGCTACAGTTTTCTCTATCTGTATATAGCATTGAAATATATTCAACTTCTCCCTCTTGTTGCTGCATACTGCTGTTTAACTGGCTGAAAGACGGCAGATACTATTCTCTTTCAGTCATAAGAAATAACTTGGCTGTTCTGAAAAAATTTTGATCATAAAAAACAGTCAAATAATGCCAACCATCACTTTTATAAAGGTGTTGTTGATTAAAAAGTGCCTTTGGCAAAGCAATGAAAGGAAATGAAAGAAAACTACCTCAACTATTAAAAACCCATCTGTCACCTTGTTTTTATGTAGTTCAATCAGTATGAGCAGTTTCAGCCCAAATTACACAAAATGAACTCTAACTTGCACAAAGCAAAGGATAGCAAATCAGGAATGCAACCCAGCATCTTTTGCTTTCAGCCTTTCCTTAATTCTAATGCATGTGAAAGTAAATCATTCCAGATAAATTACTTGAAAAGAATAGTTGTTTTGAAATGCAACATTTAAACATGACCCTGCTTCCACAATTGTAAGTCGTGCCTGGTTGCAAAGCTCACATAAAAAGTCTGACATCCCAATGTCAGAGCCTCTCTATTTTCATATTTTTCACAACTGCCAAATTGGCGCGAGCTGAAAAATTCACAAAAAACACTCAGAAATCAGCATGATGCCTTCCATTAACTGTCTCTTCTCATGAATGTACTTCCACACACTTGTAGGCATAATGTAGGCAATGTTGGTGTAACCACTCTGTAAAATGAAGAGAACCTTGTGATGCATTGTAACTAGTTGTCAGTGTGGTTAAAATTTGGTTGATAAATGACTCGAGCGTTTGAGAACACTGCCTCATAGTCCAGGCTATTTTAATGGAATTTGATTAGAGCTGTCCCATGGACTGCAGTGTGTAGTAATTAACGTTGAAAAAATCTAATTAACAGATTGCATCAAAATAAATGGGTTTCAAAATGTTCGCTCTGAGTTACTAAATGAGCTTCTGCTTTAAACTGAATGGAATAGCAAGGATGCTGTTTGCTCTTCCTGCTGGTTCAAGGGCTTCTGTCTCTGAAAGCAGGACACATTCACATGGTCGCAGCACATTGTCCCCACAGTTCCATTTACTCTAACCTCTTGATCCTCCCACCCTCTCTGCTGCTTTATTTGCCAGTCTCCCTTACTCAAGTACCCCCAGTTGTCGAGTCTATTTCATGTATCAGCACTTCCTATCTGCTGTACTCCACTCCGTAAGCCCCCACCACCACCACCACCCCCAAATCGCACTCCTTGTGGTGCAATCCAAGCCATTCACCAATCATGCAAAAGCCACAGCGGGTAATCTATATATCCCCCCTTCCATCTGTAGCTGGCACTCTTGCATCACATTTTCTCCGCTCAGTCCTTCTCCAAGTGCCTTTCCTCTTGCTGTCTTTCACTCTCTTGACACTGCTTTTATTTTTCTCCATTCTACCTTGCTTTTTTTTAAATTTAATATAAACTTTTTTTTATTCTGCCTTTGTTTTCATATTTATTTAAATTTTTCTATAATGAGCATGTCTCGCATTACACAATATATCTCCTGCTGAAACTACTTCATTTTCAGGCGTACTGTGCAGCTCTACTTAATTTCTTTACTGGGATCATCGTTTTTCCTGTTGCGCTCATCTATTTGTATTTCTTTTATCATTCATCTAATTTGTCTTTAATTTTTATGTTTTTGATTGAATTTCTCTTTAGTATAACTTTTGAGAAATCTGTGACAGTGCTACCTTATCTTCTCTCCCAAACTATAGCCTCACACTGCCCCCCTCCCCCAGCAGACCCTCTCTCCCTCTTCTCTGGAGCTTTGTGAGCTGTGGTTAAATTCGTCCATCTTGCCGTGCTTCCTCTTTCCAATGGCTTCATGATTGCTAATGAAGCACACAGACAGAAAACATGATGTGGGGGAGGAAGGGATGGAGAAGAGTGTTTCCCATGGAGACGGGGGCTCCACAGGCTGGCAAAGCTGATTGGCTGATTGATGACCCTGTAGCCATTTTGACCGATTGGGATGTCAGAGCCTTTTATAGCACAGCACAGCTTAAATGTGTGACCAGATAGCACAACACAGTTTGCTTCTTGCTTCAACTTGCCAAACCACAGAGAATGCAGTACAGCATCGATAAGCTTAGGATAAAAATTTGAAGATAGACCTTGGATGTGTTCACACAGTTTGAAAGCTTCATATACATTTAGAAATGTATATTCCTGTTTGAAATATGACCTCATGTTGGATAAAAAAAGATAAAACACTGAGCTGCTTTTTATCAAAGCACTTGTGAATGCAATTTCAGAGTGTTAGCAAGTTTTCCTACATCCTGAAATGGACATAACAATAAAATATATTTACTTGAATTATATTATCATTTATCCCCAATGCTCCCTTATGAGTCAGTTTAAACTTCAAATGTCCTCTTAACTGAGGATTTTCATTCAGCTTGCTATTTTACTAATAGTTCAATTAAAACATAGCTGGACAAATGCAAACATACAAGTCAGTAACCTCTGATTTACCACATTTTTGCAATCTAAAATATACTGTTTAGATCATTTTTGCAACAAGGTGTTTTCTTTTTAGTAGATTTGTCATCTAGGTTTAAAACTAAAATAATTGTACTTATTTTATTCACTTGATAAGAGATAAAGGATGCTGCTGTTCTACATCAATCTTTTGGTGTTTTAACATTGTATGTCTTCTTGATTTATATATAATTAAGATAAAGCAAAATCTAAATTTCACAATATTCTCCATGTCTCTCTTTTAATTTATTTTCCCCATCCTTTAGTTTTCAACTATCTCGCTACTCACTTTTATTTTGCCATTTAAATTTTTAGACCTGACCTACAAACAAATGTTCCCATTTTTCAGCCTCCTCTGCATGTTGATTTGTTTTTATATGCTGAGGCTGATTTTGTCTTCAGTTTTATTTTTATAATTTCATTGGTGAGTCCTATGTCTTTGGCCTCATGTAAATAAAAAAAAAAGTTTGAGACAAATTCTGATGCCTTTAATTGCATTTGGAAGTGCTTTTTTACAGCCAGCTCTCAACTTGCAAAATTAGTCAGACTGCACTGAGGGGTATGTGTTTTATCAAAAGCAGATTATTCTTTGATAAGATTTTTATCGCTATAGAGATTATAAAAGTAGAATGTCTTATTTTGCTGTTTAATGTTACCTGACCTGCTTCAACATTTTCTTCAAAATATAATTTAAAACTGTTCCTATTATTTAGCAAAATCAGAAAAAAAATCTATATTAAAGAGTAACAGCTTTTCAAATGAGCTATTCCTGTGCTCATGAGTCAATATCTTCATTTAATCGGTTAGGTTAAGGTAGAACAAGAAGCGCATTTAGACTCCTGAATGCATCTGTCTCCACAGAAAAACCCTCTGTGACTGAAGGCTCAACATCTGCAAATCCCATGGGTAACTACATATTGGCAAGGTGCTCTAAACAGTCATACAATAAATCTGTTTAATGAATTACCCTTTCCGCTTACTAGATAAGCGTGAGCATTTTCTGCGCATAAAATGAATCAGGTGACATATTGGGCTTGCAAACTTTAGTCATACAGCGAGTGCCCCAGTTAAAATAAGATTGCTGTAATCATCCTCAAACCTCTTAATCTCTATAACCATCACTGATTGTGTAAAATCCAAACCCTTTTTACATGTAGTCAATATTGAAAGCTGTGGAAAGTTTGAAAAAAAGAAATGCTCCATTCACTTCTGTACTGTGATTCATTATACCAGAGTTGTTCAGCACACTTAGGGTTAAAGTATAGCTGCAGCGTCTTACTGCAGTGTCTAAAGCATTCGGCTGATTGTTACAGTATGTGGCAGGAGAAGAAGAGAAGGCGAATAAAACATCTCTCTAATGTTTTCTTTTTTTCTTCCAAAAATCCTTTTTATTGCATTTATAACATTTGGCACAGTACAAATTCTTGGTGCTTTTACAAGATAAACCTGTAAAGATCGACACTGACCTTTATACGGTTTTTGTTAAAGAAAGTCTTCTCTGTATAAATAATCTTTCTTATCACGGCTTTCTCTCTAGCATGGTGTAAAAATCACACAGAATGCCCCATTTTAAAACAAGACTACCCTCATTTGTCAAACTTAAGACAGCATCTTAAACAACTCATTGTTTTAAATAGAAGTTACAAGTTAGAAAATAGTTTCAATTTCTTTTTGATATATGTTTCTCTATCACCAAACCATGGTAGCTTCAGTTTGTCCATATATATATTTATTTATAAGCATGTACAACAATAAATCATCAGTCTTTTAAAGTTTGCACTCTGTACAAAAAGTAGTTCCTGTTATTTTTTTGTGCATTCTATTGCATGACTTAAATGATGAAAAAAAAAAAGGGCAAAGTGGAGCAGGGTGGTTGGAACCTTGGGACATAGTTAAAGGAGTGAAAGCCTTTAGGGCAGGGAGATTTTTAAATCTGAGTCTCCTGTACTTTCTCCTTGGTATGAGTTTTTATGACATAGGGCTCAGCCATTGCTGTGATGGCGCTAGGTAGGGTTCGAGGCAAAGAGTTCCCAACATTATTGTCTGTCCATTTAGCCCCTTGACCAGATGGTTTATAGGTGTTGTATTTGGCCTTTAGAGTGCTGTAGTCCACCTTATGGGGGCTGTAGTCCATTTTATGAGGACTACAATCAAGTTTAGGTCTCTGATTGTGAGGACTGAAGTCAGACTTGAAGGCGCTGTAATCCACTTTGTGGGGACTGAAATCGGACTTGAAGGCGTTGTAATCAGGTGCAGTCTTGTGGGGGGTATAATGTTCTTTTGTTTTGTAGGTAATGTCCGTTTTCAGTCTCTGTGAATTGTAGTCCATTTTGGGTTTAGGCTGAGTGCTATAATCAGGTTTGAATGGGCTATAATCAGGTTTGGACCTTGGGTGGGTACCAAAGTCGTGCTTAAATGGACTGTATTCCACTTTAGACTTATTTTGCATGTTGTAGTCAGATTTTAAGGGACTATAGTCATGTTTGGGTTTTGGTTGGGTGCTGTAGTCTCTTTTGAATGGGCTAAAGTCCGATCTTTGCCTTGGATGAGTGCTGTAATCTGCTTTGAATGGGCTGTAATCTGTTTTAACTTTTGGGTGAGTGCCAAAATCAGGTTTAAATGGACTGTATTCCGATTTAGTTTTGTGAGCGCCGTAGTCCTGTCTAAATGGGCTGCAGTCTGGCTTTGTTCTGTGAAGGCTGAAATCTGGTGTTGATTTGTGCATGTTGTAATCTGCAATGGTTTTGTGGCTGCTGAAGTCCATGTTTGGCTTGTATGTTGTATATTCAGCTTTGGGAGTGTGTAGAGTAAAATCCGGTTGGGGTTTATATTCAGCCTTGGGTTTATGAAAGCTATAGTCTGCCTTGTGGCTGATAAAATCCAACTTGTGTATGCTGTTGTGGTCTCGGATTTCAGGCAACGTGAGTGATGACTCTTGAGCTGCAGATGCTGGTGGTGGAAGGTCCTCCTCATCCACCTGGATAATCTCAACTGTACGGGCAGCTGCCACTGTGCTTCTCTGCTGGTGGCGCTTTCTCAATTTATAAAAGGCAATTAGCATGACAGCAGCCAGCAGTGTCACTGCCACAAAGCAACCTATTATGATTTTAGTGGTCTTCATCACTTCATCCAGGCTAGGCCCAGACTTGCCTGGTTTGCCATTGGCACCTCTCAGTCCTGGTAACGCAGATGTTTTAACTGCATTTGCTGCACTGTCAGTATTTTGCAACAGCACTGTTGGTGTTGAGATGAAGACTGGCTGAAAGACTGAAGGAGATGCAGTTGTAGTTGTTGTCCCGAGGCCTGCTCCTCCTCCTCCAGCAACTCCAACACCCACAGCAGCGGTAGTTGTAGTAGTTTTGGGTTTGGGCATCTCGGTGGTTGGACCAAGTACCTCCACAGTCACTGTTGTAAAGTAACTCAAGTTCGATGTGTTTAGCTCTGCTGCACTCACATTGAGGTATGCTGATGCATTGGAGTTCCCAGCTGCATTAGATACCATACAGGTATAAGTGCCAGTGTCTGATGCAAGGACATTTGAGAAATTAAGGGTACCATCATTGAGGATTGATATTCTCGGGTGACCAGAGGCATGTGTCAGGATAGTCCCATTAGGTAGAAGCCAGCGCACTGAAGACATGGGGGCTGTTCTGCAACGAAGTTCAGCCACTCTTCCTGCTGAGATGTTTAAGTCCCGTGGGGCATCAGCAATGAATGGTGCAGAACACTGGATTGCAGCCCCTTCACCTCTGTCTACATCAACTAACTGTCGTCCTCTCATGATGGCCGGTGAGTGACAGCGTCCGCAGCAAGTTGAGTTAGTTGGGATGTACTCTCTTAGCCACTGTGCCAACCACACAGCCTCACAGCCACAGTTCCAAGGATTATGGTGGAGGTGAAGTTCCACCAGGTACTTGAGCGGGGGAAACAGGTCGTGTGGCACAGCACTTAGATTATTATGGGCCAGATTTAGTTCCACCAGTGAAGACAGGCCATCAAAAGCATTGCGCTCTATTACAGTGATTTGTGAGTTCATCACCCATAGCTTTTTGAGGGAGCGCAGACCTCTGAAGGAACCTGGTTTTATCACTGGAAACAGATTTTCTGAAATCTCCAGCTCCTCCAAGCCCTTTAGGGGACTGAGGTTTGGCATATCACCCCTTATGTTGCACATTCCCAGGTTCAGGTACTTGAGGTTTTGTAGCCCCTCAAAAGCTCCTTCTGAGATGTACTCCAGTTTCCTTAACTCTCCCAGGTCCAGTCGCATGAGTGAGGGTACCCGGTTGAAGGCGTAGGAGGGAATACTCTCAATTGGGTTGTTTCGTAGCCATAGTTCTCTTAGTTTAGACAGGTACTCAAAGGCTCCACTTGGCACCACCGTCAACCGGTTGTCAAACAGCTCCAATGTGTTGAGGCTGGTCAGTCCATTAAACGCGCCCACCTCAATCTGCCGTATGGCATTTCGCCCAAGCTGGAGCACCTCAAGGTGGTGCAGATGGCGGAACGAGTCAGCCTGCACCGCCTCAATGGCGTTTTCCATTAGATTGAGGTGTCGCGTGTTGGCAGGAATTCCAGGGGGCACGCGTGTCAGGCCCCGCCGGGTGCACACCACTTTCCCCTGCTGATTACTGCAGGAACACTGGGGTGGACAGCCCTGGGGTCCTAAAGAGACCGCCGCCCCCGCCGAGGCCAGGGAGGCGCTGCTCCACGCTCGCGCCATCAGGAAGACTATACAGAGCAGGGCGGCTTTCCTGGCACGTTGCGCAGCTACCCGCCCCAGGAGACTCATGATGTGGCACATTCATAATTCAGCATCATCTGGGGGGGGAGGATGGGGATGTTTGGGGCAGGTGTTTGGTGGGGTTGAGGACGAGAATAGCAGCTGTATGGCTGGTAGTATTGATGAGGAGATCAGAGTAAAAAAAGAAGGAATAGGAAAAGAGTAGGATAAGGGAGGAGGACGTGCGCGTCCTCAATTATGTAGTTCTTATGTTTCCATAAATTGTCAGGGACAGAAGGACAAGTGGAGGGAGGGAGGGCTGGCTTTTCTGAAACATGTGTATGAAAAGGACATATTGGTAAATTAGGCAATCAAGACTAATATTACAATACAGAGGGGAGAAGAGGGTGTTACAGATTGATGCAAAGAGGGGTTGAAACACTAGACACCTACCTCAAGTTATTATTACAGGTCCTTGAACTGAGATATATAGCTTCCCTCCTTTTTGCAATCACAGCTGTGGTTTTCGCATCAGATGTATTTATATCCAAGAGCAGCAAAGAAAACCTTTATTTGCCCTGTCAAAATAGGTGTCAGTGCCAAAGAGCTTAGCCAAGATGAGCCCTTTTGTAAATCCATACATCCAAAGAGAAAGGTTCGAAGGCCTTTTTGTGAGTGTTTTTTTTTCTTCTTCTCCTTTTTATGTACTGATGAGGAAAAAAAGTAAAAAGACCGTAAGAAGGAATCCAGTCAAGCTCCCAAAGCAGCGGTGCTCCCTTGCTTGCTTCTTGCTGTCGGCTCCTCTTCTCTCACTTGTCCTTGGAATCCGACAGTTGATTCCCCTGCTGTACACCTTACCCAAGTCTCCATAGTACAGGCAGCCACTGGAACACACGTGTATTTTTTTTCTGCCTCAGGCAAAAATTTTAAAAGAAAAAAGGAGAGAAGCAATGAATGGAGGTGGGTTGAAGAATTCCCCAGTCCTGTACAGTGTTCTTTTTGCCTTTTGTTTGACAATTAAAAGGAAGCTATAGAGTAAAAATAAAAGCAGACATTCTGCCTTCGGTATATTCCTTTTTTTTTTTTTTTTTTTCACTTTTTAGGAGTCAATCAGTTGGACGATTAGTCAGTCCTCATAGCCCTTCTTCCTTTCTTTCACTCCTGTTTTTTTTTAAATAGTCGCGTCGTGTCCACTTGATTTTCAATTTTTCTTTCCTCAGAGCGCTTGGCACAGGTTGAAAAATCTAGGCGATGCACACTGCTTTCATTAGCTTCTTAGTCCTCTTAACTAGCCACACGCTCCAGCTTCGACAGCCGCGGATGCGACAGCAGCAGTTGCAAACGAACACACACCATCCCTGCGAAGCACACAGCAGCTGTAGCGAGCACACACAGCAGCAGCTGTCGCCTGCCTCCCGTGTACTTCCCAATAATCCGTCAATTTCTTCAGAAGGAGAATGGGGGTGGGGGATGGAAAGGGGTGCCCAGAGAAGTGGGGGTATCGAAGCGCAGTTGATCGAGGTGGGTTAGAGGGAGAATGGATGGTGCACAGTTTTTTTTCTCCCTCCTTTCTCCGCTTTGTTTCTTCTTGTTTCCAGTTGTCTTTAATTCCCCCTTTTCTGGTGGTTTTCAGCAACCCCTTGTCAATGCAGCATCTAACTAGGGAAAGGAGCAAGGCAGAGGAGGCAAGCGCCGGGCAAGCGCGGCTTACAGGCGTGACGTTAACAGCAGCGTCGTTGTGGAAAGGATCCGTTGTAGCAGCAAAAGAGAGAGTGTGCCGTCTCTCTTGCTCACTTGCTCTCTCCCTCTCTCGCTCCCTCCTGCTCTCTGCAGTGTCCTGAGGTAGTTGGGTGAGCTCAAAGCACTCAGACCTTTTTAGAAATACACTTCTTCAAGAACCAGTTTGCTTCTCCTGTCCTCTCCCTTTTTTAATTCCAAGTCTTGTATTCTGTTGATTTTCTGGGACTTTTTGGGTTCAAAGGGATTGACAGGTTTTTCAAGCAAAAGGCAGAGATGGACGGTGGTATTCCCACAGCAACCAGCTTTTAACCCTCTCATTCCCATCTACATACCTACTTTTTCAATTGGCAAAGCTTTCCAGCATTGCTGTGCTGGCATATCATGTGGATGAAGACTCTTACTCTCTGGCTCTCTCTCTTTAAATTTGTCCTTTTTTGTTCGCCTTATTTTTTTATATTTTTTTGCTCTCTTTCTTAAATTGATTTTTATTTTACTTTATCTATTTTGCATTCTTCTTTGGTGGAAAATAGAGCAACATGAATGGACTCCTGACGCATTCTGCTTGGAGCCGTGCTTTGGTTTGATGCAGTGTGTTATGTGCATTAACTTCCCCCTCCCTTTCCACCCCCTCTTCACTGTCTTTCCTCCCCTGCTCACAGTTTGTCCGTCACTGTGTCACCCTGTTCACCCTACTTCTTTTGCTTGCTTTCTGTGTGCATACAGCAAGGTTAATTTGCATGTACGTAAGCTATGATTTGCACTAATTTTGTTTTAATTCTTGGGAATACTTTGTTCTTCTTCTTCTTCTTTAGAATGTCGAATGGAAAGTTTGGGGGTTTTTTGTTGACCTACACAGTCTGGAAATATTTACTTCTTTTTTTTTGGTGTTCTCCAAGATTGAAAAAGGACGGAAAAGTATTTGTATTCCCTGACATTTCTAATTATCTCAAGCATCAATCCATTTCTTCAGTCCTCACTACACCTATATTTGTCCATTCTTTTAATGACATCAATTCTTTCACCTGTCTGCCTTCCATGCTTCCTTTCTTCTTTGAAACGTTCCTTTCTTCCTAAAGATCTGTGTGGGTTCCATATTTAAGACCTGACCACTGGCAGGTTGGATGTTTACCATAAAACTTTGTTTTTTATAATTAAGAAACTCCAAGGTGTGGACACAAAGATTAGCATACAATGTAAAGTGTGCTGTGCTACATAGTGCCATCCTCTTTCAATTATGAATGTCTTCAAACATTGCTGGAGCCCTCTAACCAGGCAGGCCATAACCCTTGATTTGAACACAAACTGTCGCTCCAGGAAGCACATACCAATAAAGGTCAAGTTAAAGAAGGGAAACGGGGAAAAAGACAATGTTTTACCTCCTTACGGAAGAAGAGGCAAAACAAGAGCACCCTATTTTCCCATCATCCCTCGGTCTCAGATGATTTGTACAGGCCTCGTTTCCATTAAACTAGGTAGCAGTGTTGGTAATTGATGGCTGGTACAGCTACCTTTGACGATGCTTGCAGTTGTGTGTTTGTGTCTGAGCCATAAACTGAGCGTGTGAAAGAGAGAGAGAGAAATACACATTGAAGAAGGAGAGAAAGCACGCCAGCTAGTAAAGGTCACACTGCCTGTAGTGCAGTACGTTATTCCCACTGGCACAGGAGTATAGAGCCAACTCCTATATTATACACAGACACACATATATACATATATACACGCACACAGACTTTCTCCTTGAGTTAACAGCAGTTGAGTATGAACAGGCTTCAATGAAGCACATGTAACAGTGAGGTGGCAGCCACAGAAATATGACAGTTTTTCCTGTTATGAAAGAATTTTTTTCCCCCTTGCCTTTCCACATGGATCCAGCAGCCATAAGGAGGGCAATTTAATTTTACCCTTTAGACAAATTTGACTCTGTCATCATTTAACATGATGATATAAATATGATATCACTGTGTTCTGTTCTGCTTTTCTTTAGTGTCGTCTTAACTCTAGATGCTTACTAGACAGTTGAGTTCTATTGGAGTTATGTAAATGAAAAGGTTTTCTGTTGCTCTTCACGTGAATTATCTTCAGACTACCTCTCCAGAAACATTCTTTCTACTCATCTCAATGGAGACTATAGATTTTTTCCCCTTTTACAGCTGTTTTATGAACATTTGGATTAATCTTAGTAAATCTGAATAAATTACATAATTAGGAAATTAAAGGTTAGTATTCATTTCACTTTTGTCATCCAGTTTGTCCTGTTATTCAGAAATTCAAAGATTAATTTTGAGTTCACACACTGCTGAGACATTTCCCTTCTTGAAGAAAAGTATCCCCATTGCATGATGCCTCCACCACCATATCTCAGAAAACGTTGTTAGTGTTACTTTGTGTTGATTTATCAAATATTTGAGATTATTGGTCATTATGACTACCTCATAAAATTACCATCACAAGAAATTAATGAAGTATTAGAGATGCAAGATCAAGTGTTTTTTTTTTTGTTTGTTTGTTTCCATTCACCTCTTGATTTTTGTATGTACTGTTAATCTTAACCACATTCAGGTTTTACCGCTCTGACCTCTTCCAAATCAAATTATGTTGTGCCCAAATCTAATCTAAATCTGATCCTTAACAATTAATATAAATGTAAACTACTATGGGTGCACTGATAAATTGGCCCTGATTTCCTTAATTCTGTGTGACTTGCAATCGATCGATACTTACATGTGAAACATATCTTATTCAGCAGTCTTATCTACCCTGTTCCCATTTACTCTGCCGTGAGAGGGCTGATGGACAAACCCTCCCACTGGGTCACGTCTATAAAATTAACAATCGTCATCCCACTGTTGCCAGCTTAGCTTGTAGCTACATTTATCTATTTTGCAGACAAAAATATTAGAATCCGCAAAAATGAAGGAAATTTATTAAAGTACAAAAAAGTAATACAACTTTTTCGTTTAAAAATGCCTTCTTGAAGTTCAGATTATGCTATTATATCTGTGGTCATTAAAATGCAAGTCAAAAAGTGTGTCCATATGTTCAATGTAAGATGCATTTGAGAAAAGGTATCTGGACCCATCTTTTGATTTGATGCCGGATCAGTGAAATGCTTGCGCTGTCATGGCAGCCCAGTCTGCCCGCTGTTTGAGGCATACCCTCTGTTCATCACCTGAGGCTCAATAGAGCTAACCCTTGCACCAGACAGACTGCATGGTACTAAGTGTTCTTAGGGATTCTAAACGACCTACTTTGGTGTGGCCTGTCCACCAGCTATGCAAGGAGTATATGCAGTCAGTACTGAACCCATACCATAGGGTGAGTGCTAGCAAATCTGGGCTGCAGCCAATCACATGTAGGTCAACAGCCTGTGTCTGTTAGCATGCGCTTGCATGTTTGTATCGGTAGTTCCCTTTGGATGAATGGTCTGCAGTGTGACATGCAGAAATAACAGCCGGATTGAAAGTGATGTCTAGTGATAGATCTAATGATATACAGTCAACGGGATTAAGGATTAGCACTACAGGCATAACAATGATGTGGTTATCTGTATGGATATGCAGGAAAGATCCATTTTAGCAAAGTAAAGGAAGCACAGTACGAGATGGACTTCTACTGTAGTTGGTATGAAATAAATTTCAACAGGTCACTATGCATGTCCTTCAATGATTCATGAGTGTCCCAATGATTTTGGGACAAGACGTTAAGTGTTCCAAAGATTCAATTCAAAGTTCCCAACAACCCAAAATCAGTTTAATGTTGCTTTTAAAAGTATATATATCTATATATATATAGATATATATATTTTATTTTCAGTTGGACACCTAAAACTTAAATTTTCATGATAAAAATAAAAAACAAACACAATTTCGACAACTAGACAGTTATTTTGATTTCCCAGAATTAATTTGAACTTACATTCAGCACATCATCACCTACATGGGGAAGGTCTAAACAGCTTGGTTGGGGATTTTCTTATTTTTTTTCCCCCTCATTTTTATTACTCTTCCTCCCCCCACTTACAAACACACGCATATATAAATCTAATGCAGCAAATCAAGGGATTATAATAGGGTGTATTAGTGGCTTCCATCTGGCAAAATTGGATGAGTTTGCATTTCCTCCTGATACCTTTACTGGATTTGACCTTGTCTGGTCTCCACTCCACACATACTTACACTGATAACTATCCGCAGCACTGCACACAGAACACAGAATTATCTTTTCAGATAATGCAGTTAGGAAACAGATTTCCTTGGACTATGGGGGTAAAGCGGGTTAGGTTTTGCTTTTCATCTTTTCATTTGGTTTTTAATCTACTAACAAAATTATGAGTGACCATACCTTTACATTTTATCACCCTGAACGTGCTGTGACCTCTAAAGAATGCAAAAACTGCGATATGATGTGCACAGATCTGGCACCACTCCAATATAGAAATAACCCAGATTATAATTTAATCCCTTGAAGTAGTCTTGAGCAATCTTTCTCTCAAGCCCTCTGGGGGTCTTTCAAGTTTTTTCACAGCAATAGTTTTTTGTTGTTGTTTTTATGTCCAGAAAGAAACTTATCAATTTTTAAAATGCCTCTCTTTCCAAATTCATTTGTGAAAAGCTTCTTGAACACCGCCTGCTAAGATTTTTATTGTATGTACTTGCCGAATAAAATACCTATATATGCAGGTTATGTTGACTATTTTTCTTTAGCCTTTTTCTTCTTTTCCCCTCTTGTCTTGCTTTCTTTACTCAGCTCCTACTTTATTTCCTTTTTTTCCTGTATAAATACATACACATGTGACCTGAGTACCTACTCTCAAATGAGGGAAATGTCATATCATGACAACAAAAGGCACACAAAAGATGAACACTTTTGCTCCTTTCTCAGCTTTTACCCTACTTTATTCAACCTTTGAGCTAAGCTAGCAGCCTTTGTCTTGAGACTAATGGGCTTCATTATGATGAGCTCTGTTCATTGTGGCTGCCAGAATGAGGATTAGTCCTAGTGCTGCTAGTGGAAAGCAGAGGACAGATATAATAAGGTTAGCACTGTTGACCCAGTGAGCACATTCAGTGTAAACCAAATGAGTTCAATTCAGTTTATTTGTATTTATTTATTATTTTAAATAGAATCAGCTCACAACAGATATCATCTCAAGGCACTTTACAAGACTGGTTCAATTGAGATCTACAAATATCAAATTAAATCAAATACAATTCAGTCAGATGGATCCAGTTACATCCATTTCATTATATTGGTCATAACATGATGAACTAATATTTAGTTTGTATTGCCTTTGGGGGGAAAAAATCCGTCTGCACAAGCCCAGCCACACACTGGGCTAGTAACTGCAGTAATCCATCTTTCCAAGTAATTACATGGTGACGGTGTAAAGGAACAACTCTCTTTTTAACAAAGTTTTTACTAGCGTTGCACTGAGAAGTAGCTTGTATATTGATTGAGTGCAGCAGATGCACTGTTCCACCAGTTGTTTGCTAAATGCTTCTGTCTAGTCTGAAGGAACTGAACGGGGATGACATGGGCGAATGGTACTCTGTAATGCGGAAGTTCAGAAGCTTGGAAACAGCAACTCCGAGGAGGAGCTTTGTCTCAAAGGTCGCGCTCAGTCCCACCATGTGTTTTGCAAAACACGTCCCACCATATGGGACCCGTTGCCACGGGAGATTAAATGATTCTCACTCATCATTATGTTATGAAGTGGGAATAATGTAATATCCCTTCAAAGTTGATTACCAATTTGATTATAAGAGGATGCTTGTGTTGCACCCAAGGATAACTTAAAGACCTTGAAAGTCATTCCTTTGACATAAAATTTTAAATTGTTTAAAATGCAGCAAGATCAGAGCAGTAGTTTTTTTGTTTTTTTTCTGTCTGCTGTTTGAACTTCCTCAACTTTTCTTTGTAATATCCACAATTTCTGGAGTTCTTTTTCTTTTTTTCAGACAGTTGGGATTTAGGAAACCTAACTTAGTGTGTCAGCCAGCACAGCATCAAATGTTCAGAGCTGCTGTACATGCAGTCTCCAACAATACTTTGACCAGCTGTTCACCCAGGCAGGTAGCAGACAAGGCAGGAAGGGGAGGGTGAAAGATGTGGGGAGGTAGGGCACCTCAGTGAACATTGACATTTTTGCTAAACGACCATGAAAAATCTAGAGGGCCGAGTTAATGTGAGAAAGAGCTAAGAGGAATGGAAATGGATCAAAGGGGAAAAAGGGTACACCCCCCACTGCGTCGCTACACTGCATGCGCACAAACTGCGCCATCTGAATTCTGGCCCCTTCGACCTTGCTTATGTGTTTTCTGTAGAAATGCAATCAGGGATTTCCCCCGGAGGTAGACTGTGGCCGGGGACCAGCAGAGTCCCCGCTATGAAAGGAGGGGTCAAAACAGCAGCAGGCAGCACTTTCTAAATTGAAGTCAATAACACAACAGGCCATTCTATCAGAGCCGGTCCTCCCACACAGCCTGCTTACAGTCGCTGAGGACAGAAGTGTAGAATGTTGATTGAGTTCTCCAAAGCAACCCTACGCATGGCAACATGTGTTTGTGTAGGTGAACCCATGAGGAAAAGGCGTCAGTAATGAAAGGTGTGGGTAGAAACTTTCTTATACCTTTTTTTATGACATAAAGAAATACAAATAATTGCTTCCTCTGCAAGAACAAGCCAGTGCTAAGGAATTGATCTGATATGAATTACTCTCAATTAGAAAATCTGCGGAGATTGTGATTACAATCCTGACCAAACGCTGAGCCTACACATAAAAGTGATTATTTTTTCACATCTTGCTGTTGTATGAAATCTTGCTAATGCAGGCATATTTGAGACACATGCACACACAGCCTTATTTTGCTGTTAATCCCTTTCCGCATGTTAGCACTTCTACATAGCTTAGGGGGATTAAAAAGGGGTATGGTTGGCCTTCTCTGAGCACGCCTAAAAAAAAAAAAAAGAGGAAAATTAGTGACTGGTAGGCAGACATCCGGCTGACATGGCAGGCCCTGTGTGTCGATGCACGTGCGGTAAGCTGACATACTTTTGCATCTAATGATAACTACGTAATGATTGCTGGGACATCTGCACGGCATCAAAGAGGCACGGCTCGTTTGAGAGCTTGCACTTTTTGCTTGCATTTGCTGAGCTGAACGTTTAAAAAGTTGATCGACTGCAGTTTTAATACCCTGGTTTCCCAGTAGTGTGCTGATCTGCTTAGATTTGTTGTTTGTGGGGGTTTTTTTTCTTGTTTGTTTTTTTATCGACTATTTTATGATCAAACCCTAGATTTCATTTTCTAGGATAGAAAACTTTTAATGGCTTGTGGTATAAAAGCAACATTTTTGTGTTTTTCAAAGAAAATAATCATCCATAAGGAATTTATGGGGAAGTATGTTTATACCCACTTATGGAGCTTTTAGAATGTTTATGTGGATCTTTGATAATTCATTGCAAGATGAATAGAACCATGTAGCTCACAGACCACTGCCTCTTACCCGTCATACTACTGCTCTTTCCCTGTATCCTGTCAATCCCCTCACTGATGGCATCAGTCTAGGTCACTTGCACCCTAGTTGTGTTTACTGGTGTGTGGCCCAGTTATTTTTTTCAATAAGTCCCCGCCCCCCCTCGCACCGCACGCACACGACACACAGAGGACTGGCTTGACACATGGATGAACAGTGGTAATTTCCCTAGGCAGACATTGATTTCACTTTCATTAAACTGCCTTGCTTGACATCCTGATGAAAATCATAATTTTGACTCGAAACCTATCCCTTTATTTCTCTGACTTATTCACCTTATTTTTTATCTAAAGTGACTGTACAATAACAGCTTATGGGCCAACCAAATTTCAGAAAACTGTGGGAGAATTGATTTTGACAACAAACGGCATTGATTAAAGTTGATGCTGTCATACTCACAGCACTGCAGCAAGTTTTCACTGTTTTAACTTTATTTAATGAATAGAAGTGTCTGTAAGCCTTTCGCTCCATCTTTGTTGTTCATTATCTTCTGTCATTTGTCTTATCTGTTAAAACATAACTTTGGAACCATAATATGAACTGACGTTTTAAATTAAGTTACATCATTTTGACACCAGAATCTAATAAATGACTCATTACCAGGTCTCTGCAGGACTTGGTGACACACTGAGGAGGTAATTCAGCCCTTTGGAGCAGGGATACATTCAAAAGTTGCAGGACAGATTGTCAATTTTGAGAACTCTGTGGAGGCTTTGTATTGAGCACTCAGTTTGTACATGGATGTCGGAAATTCCTTCAAATAATCCAATAAAATTCACAATAAAGTTAGAAAGACGGAGGATCCAGACCCATCTCGAGTTCAATATCCAATAATTTTGCCATAAATAAAAGATGGCAAAGTAGAATAAATTTTTTACACTTCTGTAGGTTTCTGATGCATTAAATCAGAGCCGCAAATTTATCAAAAATATCTAATTAATAGTTCAGAAATGATCTTGGAGAAAAACCTTACTGCCTTTTACAGCAGTGGTACAGCAGTGTTGGTCTTATTTATTTTCAGACTTTTGGTTGTGTATTGCAAAAAATAGCCCTAAAAACTAACAAAGCCCCTGGTAAACACTGCTTTGAGTTTTCTTTTTTAGAAAATTGAGATCTGCACTTCTCTGCAGCCTACAGGTCATGGTTACCTCTGAAAGAACAGGCATACAATGACTAAGTGGAAGTGGCGTGAAGAAGTAATAAGTGGCTGGGATTCTATTGTGAAATGAATTTAGTCCATAAAGTGTTGTGAAAAATGCCTTTTTCAAGTAAATGTTTTCAAGTTATTTGTAAAAATGGTTGTTTTGTATTATGCATTTGTTTGGTTTTACTTTAACACATTGTCAAGAGCTATATTGTTTGGGTGAATTTGTTGAAATATGCTAAAAACGTACCAGATATCACCTAGTTTGACTTGGTTTAAGGAGTTATATTCACTAACTCATATAACTTTGAACAACACAACTTTGCTTCTGTTTATAATTACATTGAAATATGTTGTGGTCTTCATATGCCCTACATGTTGTTCAGCAGTAAAAATGTATGCTGAGACCTTATAACATTGCTTAGTCTAAACAATGCAGGGATTTAAAGGGAAAAAAATTAAAGGCAACATGGACTTTGACTGTTTCACTACCTTGACTCATCACTCTCTATTATACTAAATCTACCTAGATGTTGAAGACAGCAAACAAGTCAGGTACTAGGAAAATGGTCTTGCTGTCGATTTAAAAGACTTTCATAGAGATGACCACTTTAGTCCTGCAGTGCCTTAACCCAAAAGCAAAATGAAATGTAACTTTATTATTTTTGCTGACTCTCTTCTCTATTTCTGTGCTTAGACTCTGGCCACAACCTGTCCCCTTCAGCTCTGTCATGTTCCTGTACTCTTAGGAGGCAGGAAATGGAACCACGTGAACTGTCATTTATGACAAGTTTTGGCCTTTGTGCTAGCAGCTCACTGTTGCAATATTAATCCTGATATCTTAGTTTAGTTTTCCATCATTCTTCTGGTGTAGATGGCCCAATTGTTTTTCCTCCCATTTTCATATTTATATTCTTTAGATAAAACTTTTACTTGTTACTTGACTGTCTTTTAATGGCTCTATTCTTGGCCTTTTCTTGTTTGTGCTTTATATTAATGGTTTACCAGATGTCTGCACAAATGCTGACATCCTAATTTATGCAGACGGCAGTGATTTCCTATCTAAGAAGCATCTTTGACTACTGTAAATGCTCTGAATCAAGGTCGTTAATTATGTTAGTGAACAATTTCATTCTCAAAATATTAAACAGATCAGACGCTATTTAGCTGTTGAATGGTAAGATTCACTTTTTTATATACCTATTCTCTTGTCATTCAGAAACCAACAGAACAGTTTGACACCTGCTTTAAGAGTCATGGTAATCTACAATGCAAATGTTAATAGCTGAAGAAACATCAAGTCTTTTTTATTATTATTATTTTAAGTTGCTCCACAAGCTAGCCTGGTACTACAGAATGACATATGATTGTTTGATAAATCTGACTCTTAAATATCATAAATGGTTAGACATTTCATAGAAATAATTTTTTTAGATAACGGTGGAACTTTGAAAACTTAAAGGCTATTAAAGAGTTAAAATTTACTGTAAAAGACTGGCATGTCTTAAGTGTTAAAAAAAAAAAATTCATAATATTGGAGATTTTAGGGAAGCTTATAGTAGTTTGGAATTTTAAATAACCCTCTGTTAATTTCTGATGACGAACTAAAATAAAAAGGACACCAACAACAAAACTTAGGACAGCGCCTTAGTTAGTGGTGCTTTTTTTTTCTAGAGGGGATTCAATTACTAGAGAGATGGCATGTTCTAATCGAGCTTCCCATTTCAACAGAGCTCCCTCTCATTAAAGTGTGCACATAAAGGTCGTCTTTTTTGACCACGAACAGGTGCAAGAGTAGCTGTATTCTCATTTATTTGGCACACATTGCTCCTCTTAATCTCTGTGAAAGTCTGTGGTCAACTGTGTAAGAATTAAATTTGCCCATTGAATGATCATTTCTAGTCCAGCAATGGACTAACTGCATAGCTCCTAAGTTGCAATGATTTGATCTAATCAGTTCCCCATCCTATCTTTCTCGCACACAATCACATGAAACCCACTGCAGATCCCATCTCATTTGTTGATCATCGCTAGCCATTTAAATGTGATTGCGTGTGAGCCAGGGTTGAATTAGATTGCCAAAAGTGAAGCATGACAATACAGCGATTTGTCTCGAGAGGGTTTTACCCTGCTTGTCGCTAAATAGGGTCAAAGCATTTTCTATTATATAATCTCTCGCTACCTGTTGGCAAGAATCATTATTAGCTGGCTCGATGTCTTCCCTAAGCGCCCACACAGGTGTCTTAAACAGAATGTTTCACCCAAACTGAGCCTATTGTTTTATGTTATACCTTTAGAAAATAAATGTAGTACTAGAACAAAAGAAGTAAGATTGATCCTTCTGTCAAACTCTTGGCAGCCGCCTGCCTATTATGATGAGGCCTTTTCTGTACTTTATAGTGTTGTGGAGTAGCTCTTCAGTAGCTCTAATCCACCACTTGTCTTGCTCTCAAACTCCAACCTCTACCTAAAAACTCTCCAACCAGCCTTGCAGCTGTGCATGGCATCTCGTTTTGACAGGCACCCAGAAATTGACAAAAAGCCATGTTGAAAAATGCATCTGTCTCCTCTTTTCCTCTCCTTTTCTTTCATTCTCGCTCTTTGTCAGCACAGCTAGGGTCTGGGAGGACAGAAATGGTTTTTTGAGAGACGCAAGCTGGCAGAGCCATTTGGCGTGTCAACTAGTGAAAGCGTCTAGAGAAGGAGGTGGAGACAAATGATGATTGTCCTATGCCCTCACTCGCATTTCCTCGCCATCTCTTCTCCCACAGGTCATAGAGCTCTGGTAATGTCGCCAAAATCCAAGAGGGTGTAAATTTTGTTGTATTATTTTTTTATCAGTGCTGTGAAAGATATTTACTGCTTAAATCCAATTCTCTGCCAATTTAATGCATTAAAAATCATCTCTAAGACCAAGCGTTTTCATTAAGACATTACTTGTAAATTAAATTTCTAAGTTGGAATTGAAGTAGAAATAGTAGCCAGTTGTATTAGAATCTTCTTTGTCTGGGCGTCACCCTGTTATCTAAAAACGTTCCTTTCTACTGCAGTGGTGCTGTTAGTTTAATAGCACAACCATGGTTATTTATTATTATGTGCAGTGGTGTGTAGTCTAAGAAAATGCTGTTGAATATTTGCAGAAAAATATCCATAGATATGTCATAACATTTCACCAGAATTTGAATTTATAAAGCTGGAACAAGTAGTTTCAGGAAATGTCATTTAGTGAAATTTGTGTTGTAGAACTTTTAAAACAAAGGTCTGCACAGTATTTTTCAATTTAGCAGGGAATAAAAAAGCACACACAAATATTTTTTTAACACCTTTTCTACAAATATTGTAGTGATTGGCTTTCAGGACAAATTACTATTCTATTCAAATTCCCCAAAGTCCTCTGTCGCCCACACACGAGTTAGCTCAAAATGCAACAGCATAACAAATTGCTTCCTACATTGCTGAAAAACCTGAATTTAACCGGGAATTTGAAATTTAAACAATTAAGCTTCAAGACAAGGCTGTATTAGTTAATTTTTCCTGTTAACCTTGTCAAGGGCTAATTGCATGAACTATTTAGGATTGTTTAACTGTGGACTGACACCGCCAACATTTAACAAAACCTTCAATAAAACTGGTGCAATTTAGCTATTGTCTTGGAAATCAGGTATGTCAGCGGATCTGGCTTGAAACAGTCTCTGATTGCTGACTGTCTTGCTTAGACTGCAATGCAGTCTAAGCAACTGTCTTCCTTAGTCAGTTGCTTAGCCTAACTGTCTAAGCAAAAGACAGGCTACTGTTACATGGTATTGTTCTAAACTTCAGCTACCTATTACCACTTAAACATAAGGTTTCTAATTATTAGCTTGTGGTTGCACATGCCTAACTTCTTGGTATAATAACAAGATGGTCACTTGTGAAAAATAAGTCATATGTACTACTACAGTTTTAGACTGTAGTGACTTATCATTTGTAATGCCTAAAATTTAGCTGAATGTTTTAAACTGTACAAGATTTTCACAAACATCTAATAAAGGAGTGCTATAATTATTTAAAAATGGAAAAAGCTTTCCATAGTCACTAGTTATTTATACATTCATTTCTAACAAACAGATTTCCCTACCGCTGTGTACTCCCCTTTGTATTCGGCTGCCCATCTAAAATATAGCACCATTTAAACTGCAATCTCCTAATTTCAGGGAATGGATGATCTCCCATTTTATTAGCTCTCAAAATTAGTTGTAAAAACATGCCACTGTCATTTCCACTTCCCTTGTGTCTTTGTTGCTGCGCTGCACATTGATTGCAAGATAATGACCAAACTCCATTGGTTCTGCACTTGGACGTGTAAATGGATTTGTTGGAAAGGTGTAAATGGATTTGTTGGAAAGCCGTGCTGTCATTTTGCAAGGCAATGTAGCTTAATGCCCTCTCCAATAATTTTGACCTCTCCTTTATGTGCTCAATGTGGCTTGACTTTTCCCACCGAGTTTTACTGCTTTAGGCAGCAATTTTGAAGATCTGGACTTTTGCCTCTCCTCATGGGTTTACAGCTTTGAGGAAGTTGAATATCTTTTCCCCAGAATACAATTTACCCCTTGGGAACTAAGTCCAAAATTCCTAAAAATTTAATGACGTTGCATCTAATACTGTTTTCAACTTTTTTTTTAACATTTATTTCAAGTCTCACATTGCTGTGACAACAACTCAATAAGCACAGTTCTGTTTGTGCTTTACAGCCTGCACCACCATCCAGTTCTGAAAGAATTATATGATTTTAGTAATAATACAAATGTAGCTCAATATTCATCGATCGGCATGCCATGTCATCCCTCTCTTAAAAATGAGATGGATTGTAGTTATTGCTGTTATTGATTTTAATAACCAGGATGTTGAGGCCAATGTGCAGCCTTTCTCATGCTCCGCTGTGATGAAATCTGAGGTTTTCTGTCATCTGAATAACAAATAATCTATAAACCAATTTAACTACATGTTTAGCATGATTAGGTTTGCTGACTTGATAATTTTTTAAATCTTGGCAAATAGAAATATTTCAAAGTAACTTTCAAAGCTATTTCAATACTTGTGCATGTAAAAACCTGTCTGTAATTTATTGATGGAATTCTTAATGGATTCTGGAAGCTTTGGATTGTGATGTAACTTCCTGATATGAACAGTGCACAAAAGAAAATATGGAACAAGGTTTGCTTATTTCTTGAGTTACCCTTTCCATTGTCTAAATTGTCTAACCACCCTTCCATCCATTTATCTGTCTGTTTATCCATCTGTCCTATTCACCCATTGTCCATTTCTTTCAACTGTCCAACAATATTTTTTGTCCTTTCATCCATTCTTCTCCTGAATCATTAATCCACCCAACTGTCATGTTGATCCAGTCATTTATCCATAAATTAGTCCATCCGTCTATCTTCTTATCTGTACGTTGAATGTGTCCAATATGTTTGTCTACCAACCATTTGTCCTTTGCCAAACCCTCTGATCATCCATCTGTCAATTTATGCTTATCAATTGCTCATCCATCTTCATTTCTTTTTCAGTTATTGAAGGTTCTATTATCAATAACCAACCATAACATCGAAGTATTTGTAGTAAATTCATAGTATTATTTGTATCCATGCTAAAAAAATGGACATAAAACATACTGACAGCTGGAAATTTAAATGTGGCATAGGAGAAATTTGGCTGTGAAAAATAGTGTAGGAACCCACGCATGGGAGACAAGAGGATGAGAATCATCCAGGTAATTCACTCAAGTAGGAGGCAGCGAGGGGCATTGTGTTAGTTTAAGGATCAACCAACCTGACAACACTATTGATTCATTACAAAGGCCAGATAGAGACCAACAAACCGATGTGGAATCTTGTCGGTCATCATTACATTGCAAGAGGTCTCGTATTTCTCAGTGTCACTGACCTTTTCAGTGTGTTGGGGCTTACCAAAGACTACAGCGATGTAGCAGCTGCAGTCTCGGTTACAGATGTACTGTAAAAAAATATATATAATTCCACAAGCTCATGGCATTGGATTATATTGCTTATTGAAGTATATAACTCTCAACAATTTTGTAAAAATAAAAGAATGCAGTCATTTTTTTTGTTTTCAGGTTTAATGCCACCAGCAAAGACACACATTTCTTTTGACAATAGGCCACTTAAAATGCCTGGTGCAGTCAGCTTAATCCCTCCAGCAGAACAACATTTCATAATTTATTGCTTTACTTTGGTGGCCAATTGTGAGTCATTTGGAGGGCAACACACAAGAGTTGGGCCTGCTTGAGCCAAAAAGATGTTCATGGCCTTAAACTGGGCTTTTATTTTTGAAGTTTCGATATGAATGAAAATGGCAGTTGGTCTTTAAGTCAGATCAAAATACAAGTCTGAAACTGAACCAGCTGAGGTAATAGTTTTTTTTTTTGTTTTTTGTTTTTTTCTTTCAGTAAATAAATGGTTGGCAGTGTGACCATGCTAAACTATCACCGGAGAGACACTTATTCGAAGGATTTGTGAAGTGCCTTAAAGACCACTACCGCAAAAAGAGTGCAACTTGCATTTTTTTTATCTCCATTTATGTCTGCCAGGCTATTCAAACACTTATGTCAAACTTGCTATCACTTAACAGGTCTCAAAACTCAGAAAGAATTGGACTACATGTAATTTAATCAAATTGTTTTCTGCCCACCACAAAGTGTTGTGGTGGGCAGAAAACTGGATATAAAGAAAATTGTTTTCTTTATATCCACAAACCATCGGTACAAAACCTGGGTATACTCATCTGCTTAGTCAAAATAATGATGCGGGGCAAACATCAATTATCTATTGATGAAAGCAAATCTCATTAATGGTCATCAGGCAGGTTTAATGGTGGGAATCATGCTTGCTTTCCTAACCGTTAATGGCCTTTGCCATTTGAGAAGCAGTTTGACTTTCCATTTCCCGCTCCCTAACATACAGCAGCCTGCTACTGACAGTGATGCATGGGACCTCCTGAGTCACATTGATCACTTTCGGAGAGACATGCACACACCTGTTCCTGTCCAACATGTACGTTTGTGCACCAATGTCAGGCCTGCTAATTTTGTTTGTACAGACTTGGGGGAGAGGGGAGCAAAGTCAGTACAAACAATTTCCTTGTTCTTCCTCAACTTGATGCTTAACTGGTGTAAAAGTAAGTGGTTTCATTATCAAATAGACAAGTGAAAGTAAAATAGTTGCAATGACCTGCGGTTACTAATAGTTTGCCATAATATATGTAAGAACTTTCCCCCCACTCCGGATTTTACTATTGATGTTATTATAGAATGTGGATATGATTATCTTTAATCGTGACTCAGCCACCAAATTGTGTCAGCTGAAACCAACGTCAGATGTCAGGAGAGTATATCATACTGCTTTTCAGACTAAAGTTAAAGCCAGTCTGTACTTTTCAACATATTCAAAGTAAAAATAAATCTATTTTCTAAGCATAATAATGAGTTCAAATTCTAGTGATGGAGGGTAATTGCATAACTCTGATGTCTAATATGAGCAGATATAAAAGAAAACAAATGGTTAAATTTTTGCCACACAAATAAATTTTCATTTTTAAACTATTGCTGCAGTTAAAAAGGTCAACAGTTTGCCACCTGGTTCAGTTTTACTCTAACTGCTGTTGAACTTTCTATCTTTCCATGTGAAGATATTTTTTTTTTAATTACAGGCTCCATTAACACCCTATTTACATCCCTGCCTGATCTGTGCCATTAAGAAATCAATAGGGGTTTAATTCATTAATTTATTTTTCCTCTTTCCTTGTTTGTCTGGCTCTCCTTTTTTATTTTAAGGTGATCTATATTTATAGATTGCTTCTGGAACCAACTAGCCTTTTCTCCCTCACTGTTCGATCACAGTAACATACCAACACATTTAGTCGTTTCATATAAATGGACGGCTGGCACATGGCAATATATTGCTTCAGAACTGAGTAGTGCTGGAAAACATTTATAAATACTGAGAAATCATACATGTGTCTGCATGCACTTGTTTCCATTGTATTATATGCCACTGTGTCCCATTAACAGCTCATTATGAACCTTTAGTAATGACCGTGAGTCCTGGTAATTGACTGTTGAGGGATTTCTTGAAGGTCACCATTTGCTGTTTGGGGCTTTTTTTTCCCAATCAAATGGTGTTAAGCAATACTTTGAAAAAAGCACAAGTCATCCTATGATGTTTCCCCTGGTTTCTGCTTGGCATCCAATAACAGTTCTATTGTGTCACGTAGTCTAATGCATATTGCATTACTAATCTCAAACTTACACTTACAGAAACACATTTTAGAGTTGGTTTGCAGCGTTCCTTTTACATAGCTGTCAGCAACTCCTTCACACTCTATTCATCACCGTGTAGTAATGGTCTAATAAGTTGCTTTCTGCTCAGATGTTGCTCTTCATCATTTGAGTCAGTGTGCAATTTTTCTTTTCGTAATTATCACCAATTTAATAAAAAATAAATTACAAAATAGTGTTGGCTTTGATCATTATTGACAAATCAAAACTTTAATTGGCTTGAGATTTAATTGGTTTCTTGTTCTGCTGAATGAGCAAACCGCTCGCAGCGGGCGGGGTTTATTCAAGGACTTTTATATTCTTACATTTATTTTTTTAAGGGTCACAATGGATATAAGGAGGTAGTAAACTAGTTTTAAAAAATCTGTGCAGTTATTGTTTCAAGGAGTTACAGTATCAAATTTACTACTCAGAAATTGATGTTTTATGTTTTAAGCACTGGCAAGTAGAGTTGAGAGTGCCAGGCAGGTGGGAGAAAATGGTAGCAACAAAAGGACCTGCTGCCTTGTTACTTAATGTGAATGAATGAAGACATTCCCAAACATCTGCACCTGCCAGTTTGTTCTCCTTGTGTTCTCTGCACATTACAGGCAACAAGGTTCGCATAGACTTCCTCACATTCCCACTGTCCATCACACACACACACACACACACACACACACACACACACACACACACACACACACACACACACACCCCGTCAACACAGGCTGGCAGTCCAACAAACGGATGCTGAATTTGCCTCCATCCACACTGTGGCCTTTAAAATGTTTACGATCCAAGCTAGTAATGCGATACGTGCAAAGTTAAATCTCTCTGGCGATAACTATGATCTCATTGAAACACACACTAAAATTTATGTGAATTATGGCCAAGCCATTTTCAGAAATGATTGAACGCTTTAGCTGACCAATTAATCTCCAGCTTTGCTTGTAATTTGTAAAGACCGTTCTTTCTTTTCCTGATTAGAGAATGTGTACAAACACAAGTTATGCCTGGCGCACGACCTGCCATGTTGGACCTGATGGAATCCTAAATGGATTTGTACCACAATTGGGACCACAGTGTTCTCCATCAAGCCTAATATGCTTTTTTTAATTATTATATAAATATATTTTTGGATGAGATGTGATCAAGAGAATTCCTATTAGTTGCCAATGTTTTAATGAGTAGCAGATAATGGCTACATCAAATGACTTTCTGCTGTGTAAGCATTGGCAATTTTCCCCTAAAATAAAATGAGTCTTGTTACTTTTCAATTAGGAGTTGAATCTAAAGAATGAACTTGACATTTCCATTTAGATAAAAACTACACTTAGAAAGATAATA
Organism: Xiphophorus couchianus; assembly: GCF_001444195.1. Classification (NCBI taxonomy): domain Eukaryota; kingdom Metazoa; phylum Chordata; class Actinopteri; order Cyprinodontiformes; family Poeciliidae; genus Xiphophorus; species Xiphophorus couchianus. The sequence continues at coordinate 3,093,017 of NC_040244.1, read as the reverse complement.
AGATTATTATTATTTTTTACATAATAAAAGCACACCTAATGCTAATTAATTATCTACTCGCTACTAATTTATCAAAAGTTTCATTGACAAAACTTGAAGCTAACTAAAGAAATAAAAGTTGCCACATTTCTTTTTTTTTTGTCTCATGCAGTTTTCTTTAAACGTAGATGACTTTTGAATCTCTTGATTTGCCAACAGCTTCTTGGCCGACTTGGAGGTTTCCATTAGGATGTGTGTTTTCTTTTCTGGATTTGAATTTTTAATGCAAAGCAGTTTCTCACTTTTCAGTTTAAACCCAAAATGAAGCCCAGATAGAAAAACAAACAAAAAAAAAAGTCTTGCAGAACTTTATTCAGAAATGGACAAATGGTACAAATGAAACATTGATCAGAATTTGTGCCAGAGTTATGTTCTGTTTCTTGATGGACATAAGCTTGCAAAGCTTCCTAGTAATGGAGCTTCCTGGGGAGGAGTCATCACTGAACAACCAATCAAAAGTCAATAAGAAGTTGACAGAGGAGGAAATGTTAGATTTAAATTTCCTTTATGCCTTTTTAAAGGCTAAAATTTTGCACTGTATGCAGCAATGGCTGCTTATAAAACAATATTTTACCCAAGCAAAATGTAGCTTACTTTGAGAAAACCACTCAAAGGCCTAAACTAAAGGTTCATTTTGACTAGACAATAAAATCCAGCAAGACTATTTGAAGTGGACCGGAGAGCAAAGAGTTTATTTTTGAAAAGTCTAAAGCAGAAGCTTGTTTCATGCTGCAGCAAGCTGCTTGCTCCATTATTTACTTTTAGTTCAGTATTTTACACTTGCAAGAGCTGTCATCTTCTGCAGTTTTCTTTTTATGTTACTATTAGTTTTGAATAGCCAACTCAATTAAACAAGTTGGATTAGCTGTTTTTCCACTTCATTTGTACCAAATAATTCTTTTGCACTTCCAAAACACTGATGTGCTTGTGTTTCCACACGTGCACACAGTCATAGCCTTCATATGCGTGTGTGTTTCACCTTTTCTGGTTCCTGTCCGCTGTGTCGACACAATCCCAGCATTTATGAGATTACCAAAGCCCATTTGTGTTCCGGCGGGAGCCATCTTGGCTCGAAGGAGGCCTCAACTGGGAACCATCTGGGCTCTGCTCTAAGCAGCTTCCTCTCCACCTCCCCTTTCCTTTCTACACTGAGACCAAACCTATTTAAATGTGAAAGGAGAGGAACTCAAATTCAGCATGAAACTTTAAAATCAAGCCTTCCCATTATGAATGGTTTCTTCATGCAAAGGAGGAATGTTGGAACGGTTTTAGGGATGCGTCTCGTGGGAAGCGGTAATCCTTACAGGGGATATTTTAACAGTAAATTCAGCTTTTGAATGCTTGGAAGGGAGAAAATGTACTCTGAAAGATGTAAAAATGTGACATTCCTCACAAACGTTTTCATTTCACAGCCTTGACTGAAAATTATGTAAAACTGAATTAACAGAGACAACTTTATAGTACAGGAGCAGATGGGAAATATCTATATAATTCATTCATTGGGAGACATTTTAAGAAAGCTTTTGGTTATGAGACATTGACTTTTTTTTAAAACCAAACTAAAAGGTCACATTATGCTAAGTCACATGATTAAATAAATAGTAATCATTCAAATCCAAATTTTACAATCAAGTTTAGTCGGATTGTATTTCATTTTTTATTAGCCTGATTAGTGTTTCCGAAATTCCAATTTGAACATGTTTAGCTAAAAAAGCCAGTGGACTGCAATAACTCTAAACCTTGATTAAATCCTCCTACTTAGGCAGTCTTCTGAGTTGCATCCATGAACAAGACAAGGACCCTTTGTGGAACATTGATCAGTCAATTTTCATATCTTCTGTGCAAGCTTAAGTAGTCCAATACACTTCTCCTGATCTCTTATTCAGCCTTTGCTCTAAATGAACTCATCCTTTTTAATTTCACATTTTGATGTGAATATTAGCCTCCTCCATTCTCACTGTTCAGTTAAATACCAGTTTCGCTTTATTTGATGAGCCTTTCAAGGTCAGTGGTCCTGGTGCTCATAAGTCTGACATTTTTAATTTCACCCAGAATCTCACATTTGTTGACATTCCTGACTTCATGGATTTAGTCGAACAGTTTGTTTGTATTATTTGTTTTTTATATTATGGCCACACAGAAATGTTTTTTCTTTCAGAGGTTCTGTATTTGACAAGTTAGTGTTGGTTTTGGCCTTTTGTAAATGTGAAGTCAATTCATGTAATTTTACTGGTGTTCAGAGGATGTGCTGACGTTCTTCAGCTATTAATAGTGCTCTGTTCCTGCGTTAACATTGTCCCTGTAGGTGTTGACTTGAGCCATGCAGTCATCTTGTAATCATCAGTATGCTGTTGTCAGTGGCCTTCTAATTTTCCTTCCATACGGTTAGCAGTATGTGGTAAATGAAGTTTCCTGCCTGAGTGTTCTGGGAAACAAAGCAGACTAATTTGTTCTGGTATTAGTAGAGAAGAAGTTGTCAGCATTGCCCATGACTCTCGTTTGTTTTATTTGTTTTTACGTTAGCATTTTGCTGAACTTGTAGACATATTTCTTCACTTTCACTTGCCTTGCTATTTAGATTCTCTACAACACTTATCACTAAGGCATTAGAATCTCAGAAAAATGACATTTTCATTACCCAGATTTTTGTTCCCTTAAACACCTGGTGCAGAGTGTGTGGGGTTTTTTCCCCTCAGATCTGAAATTGGCATGCATGTTTCTTTGTGGTTTTGGCCTTTTTTTCACTTTTTGCCCACTTTTCCGTTTCACATTGTGATGTGTGAAGGCCAAATAGTTTCTTTTAACATAGTTATGCAAGTGGCTTTGCACTTTAAGACCAGGATAAAATGAAGATGGTTGTAAATTGCAAAAGGAAGAGGGATGGGCAGTGAAATAAAGCAGATGATGCGGAGGCAGATAGGATTTTGGTGAGCTTGCATGTTTTATTCAGGACCTCAGAGGTTGGAGAGGATTGCTCCTTGCGCTTGTCTTGTCTTGTATAATAATTTTATTTTTGATTAAATCAAAATACATCTCTGGACACACAGGATAAAATCCAATTATTAAAGGAAAATGTTAAAATCCTTATCCAGTTCAGGTTTAATTTATCATGGTGTTATGGATTTTGACGTACAGATGATCCAATGCAGTCCAGACTTTTTAAAGCATAGTCTTTTTTCATTTAACACCAATGGAAATCTTGAAGCAGATGCTAACTTTAGCGTTGTTAGAGGCTAATTGTTGTTTTCTACCAGGACGCTGAAATGTTTTATAAGCTATTTTACTTTTATTTTACTTTTTTTCGTTCTCAAAAAGATGCCCTTATCACACACAAGAGATGATATCGATTGTGTTTGCAAATTCAATTTAGACAGTGGTTGCTGCAGAAAAAGTTTTGGACAACATTTTTACCCTTTTTCTCCTACACAGACACACAAAAGCTCACACTCTGCTGACATTTATAGCAAAACTTAAACTTTCTTCAGCCAAAATTTTTACCTGTAAACTCAGCTTTGTGCATATGTGCGTTAAGGTTAAAAAAACATGTACATAGGATGTGAAATGTCTTGTGGTTTCACATTTTGGGTCATTTTCGGTTTCAAAGATGGGCTTCTGTAAGGATGAGTACTGGTTGTACTCCTTGTACCTTTTGTCAGGCAGTATATGAGCAGTCTTTATCTGCAGACGGTAGTAACTGGATCCCTGAAATGTTGGCTCCGCTTGTAGGCTGTGAATCTGTGCTTAATAATAAAACGTTTAACGCATGCTGCAATAAAAGCTTTTTAACTGTAGATGAGAACAAGGCAGAACCTAATTCCCTTCAGATTTCCCTTGTGACTGCGGGGCTAAGCAGTTCAAGTCTTAATTACTTGACTTCTCCCTATCTTGAAAGCACACCTGTCCTCTGACTTTATCGCTGACTTTCGTCTTTTTAATTTGCAAAAAAAAAAAGCAAAAACCTATCCTTGATCATCCATCACTTCTAAAACAAACTGGTATGGATAGATAATTAGTCTGAATAGGCAGAATTTGGTAATAGTCTATCATGAGCGACTTTGCGAGACCCTTTCTACTTTGTCAGCAGTGTATGGTCCTTTGTTGTCCTCATTTGTTTACTTAAAGGAGTCGGGGCTTGGCTGTTACTAATTGAATATGATTTACGTTGGGGGGAGGGGAAAAAAGTAGCCTGGTGATGTTTAGAGACTTAATTAAGTTTGAAGTGCATGTGGAACACGCATTTAAAAACCCTAACAGCCTGCCCTGTTTGTGGAGGTTCTTCAGTTCTCGTTGTTGGCGTGAATAGGCACGTTATTGAAAGCAGACAGAGCTTAATTAAGAATGTCAAGGACTGCAGTGAGTCTGAAGACAAGAGGGCATCGCTGGGTTTTCTGTTTGAAGAAAGAAAAGAGAACCCCATCTCCAGCTAGAGCACTCACTGGGATATCTGGAGCCGAGCAGTGAAATGGGATCTGTTTGCTACTTAATCAATAGAAAGCCCCCAGGTCTCCATTGATGAAAAACTGCCTATTTTTCAGAATTTCAGAGCATTTTATTTGCTACTCCCAGTACGTAACAATAAATGAGAATGTTTGTCTTATTTTCTTCTTTTTCTTCTTGTTTCATAGGTTGAAGTTGAAGTGGAGAGCATGGACAAAGCGGGCAACTTCATCGGCTGGCTGCACATTGAAGGCGTGAATCTGTCTGTGGCACTGGTAGAGAACGCTCTGTCCAAGGTCCACTTCACAGCAGAACGCAGCGCCTACTACAAAGCGCTGGTTTCAGCCGAGGAAGCATGCAGACAAAAGAAAGAGAAGGTAGGTCTCATTATCAGCGGAACAGAAACTACTGTACATACAGTCAGAGAGGTTTCTCTGAGAATTGAACCTCCAAGTCATAAAGCGGGCCTCATGAAGCTGTCGGAATGTGAACATCATTCACTGTAATGCCACTGTAAATTTCATTCAGGCAGAGCAGAGATAGCATCTCGGTTAGTTTTGTTTTGGTGCACTGAAGGCTCAGGACATCATCCTGCATAGCCAATAGTGCCATTTCTCTCAGCGCTCTTATTGAAATACACGGTTGTCACTGGAACCAGCAGCTTCAGGAATAAAATCAGTATTTATTTAGTTTCCTGTCAAATTCGAGATGTGGTGTCCTAGGCATGTCTGCAAGTTTGTAAGTGCAAGGTTTTATATCTCGCAAGATTTAAGATGTCAGCCCTCCTGAAACATCAATGTATGTTTGGAATCCAGTGACAGAAGTAAAAGTGGAGATGTTATTAAAATAAAATGAATTACTTCAACCCATGATGATTTATTGGTCTGGAAAGTTCATTTTAATAATTTTGCTTGTGAAATTTTTTGAAATCTAAATTGCTCTGCTTACTGTTGAACTATCACCTTACATACATTGTCAATTGTGGCTGTAAGGAGACAAAATGTGAAAATGTTGTCTGTGAATGAACACTACACTGTAAATTGGTCGACAATACTTTAACATGTATTCAGAAGCCTTCGTATGTCGAGCATCACTGTTGTGAAGTTCCTCCATCCAGGTTTGCAAATGGGCACATTTGCTGTTATCGTTGAACCTGTCTATCCTCAATGGGAGTTGTGTGATGGATGGTGGCCTCCCTCACTCTGATCCTGATCTTGCCTTGCATTTTCATTATGGCTCCACGAGTCACCTCTGGCAGATGCACAAAGTGCCCAGCCAGCTGTCAACGTTGTCCTCCTTCTCTCTATCTCTGTAACTTATTTCTTTCACTTGCTCCGTCTTTCTCTCTCTCCCACTCTCTACTTATTTGGGTCCTTGAGGACACACAAATGCCTCCTCATCCCATATAAATGTGATGTATCGCCGGAGCTAGGAGGAGGTTGTTCTCTCTGCCTCCAAAGAATTTGTCATGTTCTTAGTTGCCGTGTTCCTACAGTGTTGTTTGCTTTCGGCTCTCTTCTTTTTGTTGCAATTACTCTCCATCTGTGCCCCCCCATCCCCTACCCTGCTCTACTTCTCCTCCCCCAAAAACACTGGCAGCAGGAGATGAATATCTGGAGAGTGGTCTGCAGGTGAACCTTTGCTTTTTCTTTAAAAAAGAAAAAAAAGGTCTTGCTAGCCATGTGAACACCCAGTCCCTGCCATGTTAAATCTGACCACGCATTCCTGACACCTCTAGGAATTTCACTCCAGGTTTCCAGGTCCTGTTCCGCCGCGCTGAGACAGACTGACTTGGAACACAAGGTTTTCATTCGAACTGACCTGAGGAAAGACGGCAGAATGGGGGCCTGCATTGGCCAGACAGATGGTGATTATGGTTGATGTTAGTGTGCCAGAGGCATCAGTGGACAGATCAGCTACTGCCCGATTTGCTTCGTTGTGAATAGTTTTGTGTTTGTACAGTACAGCGCCCCTCGGTTGCATTCTGCATACTACGCAACTCCAAGGCAGATGAGGTGGGACTTGGAGCTCTAATTAACCCTTGGAGACCACCTTGAGAAAAGCTGAGAGCCTGGCAGTTTATTTCAGTCTTTCTCTTTTGAAGTAGTGGCTGGCTGGTCCGTGTCTGTGTGTAGGCTGTGGTAAGGTAGGGCACACTTCATCTTTTCCCATCTCTCTTCCTCTTTTCTCATCGCCTTCTCTATATTGTCCCTGCGGCTGTATATGTGGAAGACATCAGTCGTTGCTGTGTCAGGCATCGCTACAAGAAAACAAGGTTGTCCTAATAAACTGAGGATGCGCCAGAGCTTGTGCGCGCGCACACACCAACACGCGCGTTTATTAAGGAAAAGTTTGCGTTGGTGGACCAGCTGGGACTCAGGTCAACAAGGGGGGAGAGAGGGTTGCTGCTGTAGCATCCTAAACCAAAACTGCTTAGCTGGAGTGTCTTAAGTGAATATGAGATTTTGCTAAAATGAGACCAATGGGACAAAGTGATTGTGTTCTAATTGAGAAATTCCAAAGGGTTGGAAGATGAGCCTTTTCCAGAGCTCAGCAGGTTTTAATCTTGCCCATCAGCTCCTCTTGAAACAATATTTGGAACAGCGCTCACAGCAAATTAAACTCTCCCTACATGTACGAGACATCACTTGTACATCTGGGTGTCTTTCCGAATCTCTTTGCTCTTCAATTTTTTTTTCGTAGTTGATATGCATACAGTGGCAGTCAGAAGTATAAGTGCATTGGACATGAATACAATATTACTTCTGGGCTTTTAATTATGAATTTCAACTCTTCCTTTTTCAGAATTGATAGAAACTTTGAATTTGAGGTGGACATTCCCTAATCAACACTGATTCAGACATCCATTTACAGTCTATATATATATATAAATATATATATATGCTTTCTCAGTAATATTTGCATAAATGTACTTTACATTTTCAGAAAAATTGAACTCTTTTTATGACTCCCAACAAGAATTTTGTGTAATTCTGGTTGGATGAGTTGATTTAATTTAATAAAATTTATTTGTGTAGTACATTTCAGCAACAAGGCAGTTCAAAGGGCTTCACGCCATAAAATCATGATACAGTCAGCAATTACAAAAACAAGCAATAAACATTACCTTTTGTCAAATACCATCATCAAACTCATCAATGCACATCAAATATGTTGATCAGTGTCCCATTTATTACTAGTCAATGGCAACTCTAAACAGATGGGTGTTTAGCTTTGATTTTGAAAAACTGTTTCAGCTTTCTAGCAATTTTCCAGAAGTTTATTCCAGATTTGTGGTGAATAGAATCTGAATGCTGCTTCTCCTTTTAAAATGGTTGGTTTCCAGCACAGACTGCCAAATTCTCTTTACTACAAATCAACAAGAGGTTTGAAATTTGGACCCAATTGGTGTCCAAATTGGCTAACATTAGGCTTCTGGGATGGACTTTTCAAAGTTTTTACCTCATCTAGAAAAATTAGAAATATATGGACCTTATTTAAATACTTTTTTCTGTGTCAAGAGACCAACCATTTTGAACAATATACTGATATAGCGCTGAATGGGAACGCATTTCCAGGCTGTAAAAAACAAAAAAACAAAAAGTGAATTTGTCTTTTTAATATGAAGTGTCTTGTAGCGGCTGTTCATGTGTTTCCCGTTTCCTCTTGCTGCAGGCGATAGAAATAAATTTGACAAAAAAGCAACAGCATCTAGGCACTGTGGATTGGGAGCAGAGGCTTTGACTGCAGAGATGTTGGCTGTAGCTTTGATGCGAGTTTTCTGACTGAGCAGGTGTGGGAGTTGGTTTGTCAATTTATCGGTTATCCCTGGGGGACGATCTCATTTCAAAAAAAATGAAATGCTCAGAAATTAAGAAGCGGGGTCATGAAAAAGAAATCAATCTATAATCCCAGAAGTGCTCTGTTGGAAATTTAAGCTTTGTTTTCCTCAATCCTCTTGTGTTGACAGCTTTTTGCTTATTTTCTGCTTATATAAGTATAATGCCTATAAAAGTATTCACCCCGTTTGGTGTTTTACACTTTTATTGTTTTCAGAAACAAATCAACAGCAACTAAATTTGGCTTTTTTCACTGTAATTTACAAAAAAAAAACATTTAATGCCAAACTGAAAACTATTTCTATAAAACTGGTTGTAAATATTTGACATAAAATTATTGCATAAATATTTACCCTTTTTTTGAAGTGACTGACCTAATTCAACAGAGGTCCAGTCAATTGCTAGTACTAGTCTCACGATGAGTTCAATGGAAATCACCTGAGTGCAGTGAATATGTCCCCTATTGATTGTAGTGTAAAACCTGAAAATCTGAAAGACCTTTCACTGGTCGGGATGGATACAAAAAATCTCTACAGTCCTGAACGTTCCCTGGAGTCCAGGAGAATCAAGAAATAGTAACCTCATCCAAAAATGAATGACCAATTTGAACTCAATATTACCCAAATAGGGCTTTCTTGATATATTGTTTTTCAATGTAATTACCCATCCTTGAAGGAGATTAACAGACTCTGATGGGTCTCAATGTGGTTGAACAGACAATGGAGGGGGATGGGGTGGAGGGAGAAGAAAAGAGCCCAAAAGACTATGTGACAACTCTTGTTAAGATATTTCATGTCACAGGACTCTTCTTTGATCGCTGCCCGCCCCTTTTCTCTCTCAGCCCAGCTCAGTCCTCTTCATACACCGCTGTCTGACTTTAATCTCTTGAACGTTCTCGCCTCCTTACGCTCACTCTCATCACGTTCCCCTTTCTTCCATCCTCCTTCAACTGATCATTGAACCGCCGTCATGCTCCCCTTTGCTTCATTTGCTTTGACAGTTTTTGGATCGTACTGGACGGCGAGGACTGCATAAAACTGATTGAGTCAGGCACCTGCATCAGTTGTGCTTCTATTTTGGAGAAGGGAGGAGGGAAAAACTCCCTGGAAGAAAAAAAAAAGTCTAAATCTGGGATCTGCTGCTGCCATTCCTTATGCTTCACCAGTCAATCAGCAGTTCTTGTCAGAAGTACTTGAAGCAGCATCTTTCTGACTTTGAACTGTTTGACGTGTCCTTGGCAGACCCTGATGGAAGTATATAATCTTGTTTCAGCTTTCTTTTTCCCTCCTGAAAAGTTAGATGTCCAGCTGACTCGACTGGCTGTCCCCTCATTCCAGTTTCAACGCTCTAGTACATAAACACATGGCTAAGGGCAACTGTTTTGGTTCTAGAGCAACTCGCTACATTTGAACATTGCACTGGGTGACTTATTATGCAAAAACCTTCACTATGCCAGTACATTCCAGGTAATTGTCTTTATTTCACCCTAGATACATGGAAGCATCACTGTAAAGCAATATTTTAAGGTTTCAAAACTACAAGTCCTTTAAATGAGATGGCAGACTTGTGTTTTTTCAGCTGTATGTAAAGTATTGTTCCTGACAAATTTAACTGACATTTAAGGCACCATTGGCAAACATTACAACCGAACATGATAATAATGCTAAAAATATATTGGCATTCTGCAATTGAAAAGAAGAGTCATACTTTATATTTTAAAGCAATTTAAAGCCACTGACAATAGATTTTAAAAAGCATAGTAAAACTCCTAAGAGCATTGTATGTCTTTCTGCTTACTTTCAGTTCAGTTGTAATGGTCTACACAAAATTAAATACCAGCGGTGTTCTTTATTTTCTGTGAATTATAGTTCTATTTTACTATGCTCAGTGTATTCTTCAACCCTGAAGCAATCTATTCTTTCTGTTTTGCAGTCTTTTGTATTTCTCTTTTCCATTTCTTTCCCCTTTCTTGAATAAGCTATGGTAGTCCTCAACACTATCATTAAAAAAAACAACTTTTGCAGCGAAATAATGCAGTACATTTGGCTCATTTTGTAGCTGCTTCCCAAAAATTGTTTTTCAGATATTTATTTCACTGATCATATCATCCCTATTTAAATTTTGGTCCCTGGCTGTTCCCATTCTGAAAACAAAATTACCCAGCATGAAATTGTTTTTTCTTTGTTTCATAATAATTGTAGGGCTTGTAAAGGAGTTTTAATAGAACACTAAAGCAAATGAGTTACTCTTTGTTGCCACTTTTGTTTTCATCTTCTGTCAGTTGATGGATGTGGAATACCTCAGCCATTTATTGAAAGACTGGGAAGTTCTAATGTAGTAATTATAGATGTTTCAATATTTTCTAAGCTCTTCTGACTCCCCACTCAATCATCCAAAAGCTCTAGTTAAATTTTGAGTGAGATTTGAAATAGGTGAATATTGGATTTTTTTTAAAAAAGGGCAATGTATTGTGATAAACTGCTGATTGAAGGTAAGTGTTGTCAAAATATTTAAGTAAAAAAAATGTGATTGAGAATACTTAAATGCCCACTTTCACAATAAGTCACATAGGCAACCTTTAACTACTAGATTAAAAAACTTTGCTTTGTCATCCTACAGATGGACATCCAAGATAGTCAATGTGTCAGAGGTCATTTTGCATCAGTTTTTAGCCTTTCAGAGAACACTGGATAAAGCTTTGCCAGAGCTGAGCTAACTGCATCTTAACTCACCTTTGAGCACTTTATTGACGCTCTTCTTTGTCACATCCACAGCATCATGTTGTCCAGTCCAGCAGCAGTCACAAGTCATTGAAACTTCAAGGTCTCTGCTTCTCTGCACAGTAATTCTTTGACTCAATCACTTTGAGGGGGTGTGAGTAGCCATGAACAGGTGTGGAGAGTCCGATGACTCATGGTGCAGCAGTCCTCATCCTGCAGTGCTCAAATTACCTTTTGTTCCTACTTTTTTGCTCCTTTATATTTATATTCAGCATTGAAAATGCTTTAAGTTACTACTAACTATATGTCCTCCAAAGTTTGGCTATATTTTGTTCCCACTTGATGCTGATGTCAACTACTCTCTGCATTTATAAAATTTTATGTGCCAGGAAGTAGCAATAATAAAACAATGTGATTTTTCCCCTAAGTCTGAAAAGTAGGTCAATAAACCCTCTGAAAACAGTGTGCAGTAAAGAGCTTAAGCCCAGGTTTATTGCTATGAATTAAGATGGTAAGAAGCAGCCAGATGGTCTTTAATAAATGCACCTAAACTAATATGTTGTCACGTCTACAGAAACAGACATTTTAGCGGCTTGCAGGTGTGGGATGATTCAGTTTGACCTAAAACAACACAAGGAGGAAAGACATCCAGAATATTCTCTGAAAAGGTTGATTTGCTACCTGTCAGTTTGGAAAGACTGAGGTTATTCCCAAACACCTCGGATTAAATTTTTCACAACAAACTCCAATGCTTTCTGAAGTCGATCTTCGGCAGGGTCGTTCCCCCCAGTTTTGAACTCTGCAATGTTGAGAAAAATGATGAAGCCCAGGCAGACTTCCGAGACTCAGGAAGCGGCAGTAAGCATTTTAAAGATTGACAGATGGGGGGAGAGGCCCTTCTCTTGGAGGAAAAAAATGAAAGAAAAACAACTCTTCAATGCAGTTTGTCTATAAAATTGCCTCTAAACAAAAAAACGTCTGGACTAATCCATAACAGATGATGATGGAAAACAAAATGTGACAAAGTGAGATTTTTCTACTATAATGAAAGGCACTGTTTGGAGAAAATCCAACACCAAACAGCACAAATAACTGATGCAGTCTAGCACGCAAAGTGATTGACAATGCTAATGTTTTGGTTTATGCAGCCACTAAACCTTAACTTCCCTTAGGCATTCACTCGCATACACCCAGAGCCTAATGTGAGGGAATTTGTCCAAGTGTTTGGCTCCATGCAGAGGAATCATTTTCCAAAAGGGTGGGGGGAGAATAATTACTTAAGTGGTGGACCATAACATTATTAGATGCTTGAAGACCTTAAGATATTGTTGCATAAAATCAAATATATAATTATGAATGAACTATGACATTTAGAATCGCAGGTTAAATGTCAGTCATGCTTTAAATTAAAGAGAAAAGGCTTTCAAAACTCACTTCAATGTCTTGAGATATTTCTCAACATGTTTTTATATTCTTGAGAAATGTATGCTTTTTAAATGTATTTAAAAGACATGTAAATGTATTTATACATCAATCTGCATCAGTGTATAACTGTTTGTACGAATGGGTGAATCTGGCTCTAATGTAAAGCGCTTTGAGTGGTCAAAATGACTGGAAAAGGGCAAAACAAGTTCAGTCCATTTACTATTTACTATCCTTAGGATGTAGATAATTCATGGTTTTTCCTATGGCTTGAAAGCTGAGGCCAGAGAGAAGAGGTTTAGGCTAAACGCTCGTGTGTAGCCTTTTAGATCAGTGGCTCAAGTCTCATGTGGCTTGCTGCAAATCAACACATTCAGTGAGAGAACACATTGCTTTACAGCCAAAGTGTCAGTAGGCACGCAAGATGGAGGCAGCATAGTTTGTGTTGGCAAGTGTGAAAGGACGGGGATCACAGCAAGGGGACATTATTGCCCGCAGGGTGGTCTCGATGGGAGAGGTGACCCATGCGGGACATTATGTCGCTGGAAAAGATGGCAAGGACTGGTCGCTATTATGTGCAAGTAATTCTCCGGCTTCTCGCACAATGCATGATTCCGCCTCTGAGTGCTTAGATTGTTTGTGATTTACTATGACATGAGGATTCGTCTGCTTTGAGCGTGTCTTTACTCCTGCTGTCATCTTTCTTCTCAGCATTGTATGCCCAAACTGAACCAACCACACAAAAGCAAAGAGCTGACAGAGGCTTTTTCATATGGCCAGCAGATTACATAATTTGATTCTCAGTGTGCTGTGTGCACATCCCTGCTCACACTAACTTGGTTGCAGATGGAAGGAGGGTCACACATGCACACACCATACTCTCACTGTCTCTTTTCTGCTTACTCAAACATGCTTTAAGCCTGTGCAGACTTTGCGCACACACACTTCTGCACAGACACTCATTCTCCGAGGACACCACCACCCCCCACTTTAGTCGGCAAGCTGGACCCTTAGTGCCCGGAGGCAGAGAGACCGAATGACGGAGAAAGAGATCAGTGAACCTACTGATGTGTGTGTGCTGTTTACACCCCAACTCCCAGTTCTCTCCTGGTCTTCATCTCCCTGCCCCCGCCCCAATTCTGAGCTGCAAATTCAGCAGCCTGTCACCTATACTCACAGACCTGCAAAATCACACACAAATACTCTTTCCATCTTTATGTGCTTCATTCACCATCTGACTGACTGTGCAACCACGCATATTGCAGTCACCTGCAAAGTCAAGGGCACAAACCTGCTTTATTTATTAATTTTTTTATAGGCATGAAACTAAGACCACCTTAATGACGTCTGAGCAGTCTCACCTTCTGCTTGCTGAATTATACATTTACATGAGTTGCAGGATTACATGCTGACGTTTTAAATGTCATCTGAAAGATGCATCAAGGCACAAGGACATCAGTCCGGTCCTGAGGAAGAAGTACACAGAAGTAGGCCTCTTAGTTTAGTCATCTGTGCATATGTGATGTGCCTGGTCAGTTTTCCTTCTACTCTTTTTTTATCTAGTTGATTTATTTCTGTGCATCACACTTTATTGTTTTGTATTTGGTTATATGTTTCTATCTTGTTTTTTTTGTTGTTGTTGTTGTTTATATGTATTAATGTCTGCCCTCTAATCCCATGCTATGAAATGGCTCTGACATTTTGAATATCAGCTTCTAGTTTGGCTCTACATAATAACAAAAACTATTGATCAAAAATTATTATTTTTCAATGGTGATCAAGATATAACATGTGAAACTGAGGGAGTTATTTTGAGTTTTAACGCATAAATGCCTGCACGTCTGGAACAAACACCAAACGTCACTAGTGCCAGCTTCTCAAGTGAAGCGATTGCTGGTTGGTTGGATGGATGGGTGTTTGATTGGGTGGGTGGACGACTGGCTGAATGGTTTGATGGATGGAGGGTTGTTTGGCTGATTGAGTGTATGGAGGGATGGTTGGTTTATTGGATTGTAAGCCTGACTGACTGAAAATGAACGATTATCAAAATGATATTGCCATTTTTCACCATGTCCACTTTGTCTGAATACATTAAGTGTATTATTTCTAGACTCAATAAGTAACTGTTAGATAATTGTGCTTTAAATATGGATCAAAGTAATGATTATATTTCTTCCAATCAAGGAGCCCTTCTCAGATCAGAGAGGTGCATGTTTTTCACCATCTTCAGCTCCTCATTATCCAAATATCTTAGGTGATTTCTTTTAATGCAGTTCTTTATATCACAGCAGATTGACACCAAGCTCCATCAACCACAATGGAAAAACACCTGTGGTCTGTGCTTATGAGGCCTCCCTACTGCTTAAAATTCAGTCTTCCCCCATTTTTACTCCCTTTTTTCACTTATTTTCACCTTCATTTCTGCTGATTAAAATAGTGAAGGACTAGAGTTTGGTTGGTGGATTATTTGCCCTGTTTTTTTGGACTAGTTCCTCTTGGGAATGTGTGAGGAAACACTTTTCCACTTGGTTTGACGGGGCGTTGTTGTAGCCGACTCTTTTATGCCTCCGTTAAAATGAAATGTGTACAATTCCGGGAGGCTCTGACCCAAACCTGCAGAGCACCAGACCATTGGAACACGTTGATTATTTTTCGTTTTAATCCACCCTGTTTTTTTATTTTCTCCTGTGTGTTGGTTTATACCAAATTTTATTTGGAGCCTCTTTGAATCACATCTGACTCTTTCATACTTTGGTACAAAAACAAGACTGCAAGGTCCTAAAACTACAATGACTCTGCTTCACATAAAAGTTTACTTTTTCTGCAATTTTAATATTTTTAAATTTACTATATCAATATTTTTTTTTCTGTCTGTTTACCCCTTTTGTCCTCAACTGCCCAGATATAAGCTGAATCATGCTGGAAGATCATTTGGTGACATAAAATAATGTTTTGTTACAGTCGACTGAATCGAATGTAGAAAATTCTGTTAAATAGTTTTTAGAACAGACAAGTAACGCCCTAAGTCAGTCGCTCTTTGATGCTTGACACCTATTTTTTTTCCAACTACAACATAAGCCAGATTTCTAAAGTATGGAATTACAAAGGGATGAAGTAACCATCTCCCAGCAGTGACACTTCCTTATTCTTGCAAGGCTTTTAATTGAGAATTTTACCCATCATCCTCTCAGTTTCTCCTTCCTGTGTTTTCCCCCCATGCAAATATGACATTTTCCCCTGATGTTGATTGGCATTTATGCATTCTTGTTCCATCAAGGAAATGCTAAAACATTTAATATGCACATTTTCATCCAGCTTCAGGGCTGCTCTCTTATAGTTCTAATTTAATCATGGATGAAGCAAGACGGAGTGTGATATCCACAATTTGGCTAAAAATAAGATGCAGGCAATTTATAGTCATTTACACACACTTTGACATTTTTTAAGGCCTGTGCTTGTAGCCACACTTAACTCTATTTAATGTGGGCTGCCACTGAAGCATTCCTCTCTTACATTTTCCATGCCTTTACTTCCTTTGGTCCTCTCTTGTCTAATGAAATGGCAAATATTTGTTTCTTGGGGGCATCATTTAGGTGCTCTCCTTGCTGGTTAGGTTAACGTTTGTTCTGCTTGATAAATAAAGGCTCTCTTCTTTTAGTTACAAAGCAATGAGAAAATGATGATGCATCACATATAACTGTTATTTAAGACGACAGGTATGTGTTGCCTTTGATATGTCTGATATGGGTAGAGAAGCTTTAATGTTTAAGAATGCAAACATTTTTATTTTCAATTTTTAACTATAAATTAAGTCAGTATTTGTACTGAGACCTGAAATGTAAAGAAAATAAATTACAGTAGAGATGCTGGGCTTACAAGGATTTAGTCCTCATTTATTTTATATGAGTAAAACTTTTTATTTTGTTTAGTTTTATTAGATTAGAACTATAGAAGAAATGGAAAGTGATGACCCAGGATTGCAAACTGCAGAACTGAGAGCGCTTTGGCTGCTAGGAATATTTGTCAAAATAATGCAAAGCTAAAACGGATGAGGCCAGTCTACTTTTAGCAGTGGAAGGAGAGAAGAAGTTTGCTGTATAGCTGAAGTGGGCACAAACGCCTCATCAGTTCTCTTTATTACCTGCGCATAGACACATTGTCAGGCTGTTTCTTGGTTGAGCAGCCAGTTCTTTTCCTAAATGAATTTGCTTATTCTTTCTCCTCTGTTCACCTTCCAACTGCGTCCCTCGTGCGTAGTCCTCTTCTGTTCAACCCCTCCACTGTTTCTTTCTTTTTATTCATTTGCTCCTGCTCCAGTACCTGCACACTATCAACCCCTGTTTTTCTCTTTCCCAATCTCATCTTTAATTCAGCTTCTTTGTCTTTTTGATTCCCTTATTCCCCCATGTGCTTTTTACATTTTCACAATCTAAGCCCTGAATTAGGCATCCTATTTATTAATCTGCCTACCTCCACATGCGCTCTAATGCACTGCCACAAAGAGACTACATGACTGCATTTTGGTTTATTATCCATTATTGGGTTTAAATCTGTTTTTTTTCTTAGGAATCAGTTGTTGCCAGGATGTTGAATAAAGTGTGTGCCTGTGCATTTTACTCCGAAAGAGAAAATGTTCTGGGTTCCTGTAAATGTCTGGAATTTCATTAAGGATTTTCCAGTTTTGAATAAGTATGAGGAGAAAAAACAAATGTATATTTCACAATAATTGTACTTTATTCCTTGATTCAATGTCCTAACGATTCTTTATTTTCTGCCATTCTTTTTTAAACTATTTGTCCATTTGATCTTCCATCCTTTCTTTTTATGCATCTTTCCATTCCTTTTCCTTTCATCCAACCTTTCTTCCTTTCAACCTTTCACCAATCCTACATTTCTCATTTATCCATGATGTTCTCCCTCTCATCCTTTTTTCTATTCCTTCATAATGTTTTCCTTCTATCCATCCAAGACTACGTTCACACTGCAGCCTAAAGTGACCCAATTTCAATTTTTTTGCCAGGGCCATTCACACTGCCGCACATATGCTACCTGTATGTATTCTGCAGTCTGAACGGGCAAACGACCTGAAAGTGTCCCACATGCGCAGTGAAGGGCACAATAGCGTCAGCGTTCTCAGTGTTCTGCCAACTACCATGAAAAGAAGAAGTGCTCAGTGTTTCGTTCTTTTCGGAGGTATGCAACCTGGACGTTAGGTCGAATTTGAATTGGATACGTATCGGATATGGGTCACATTCGAAAAGAATCCGACCTGTGCTGTTCAGACTGTCATGAAAAGATCGGATACATCTCGCATTACGTCAAAAAAATTCGGAATTAGGTCACTTCAGGCTCCAGTGTGAACGCAGCCCAAATGTCCGTTCATCCATTTATCTATCCATTCATCTATCAAGTCATCTGTCCATCCTTTCTTTCATCCATTTCTCCTTCCATCTTTTTAAGTTTGAAGCTTAATGCTTTTCCCCTCATGCTGTACTTTACCATTTACACTGTTCAATTCAAAAAAACTTTTCTAATCCCAAACAAAATTACATATTTGTTAAATGTAAAGTTTTGTGGAAACAAAATCAAGTGTTTGGTTGAGTTCTTACTTGAGTCTCGGTGCAAGATAACGTTTTGTTTAGACTTACATTTAAAACTCTGATATTCAGAGAATAGGTCATGTGAATGAGGTGAAGGATTTCTAGCACATTTGCATAAAAAAGAAATTACATCCCTAAAGACGTTTTCAGTTTTTAACCTCAGTCTCTGAATTCACTAAGGGCAAATCTGTTTTAACAGGCTGTTTTTATATAATCTAAATTAAAACAAGAGGCTTATAAAATCATGTATGTTGGTTACATTTTCCATGTGAGCAGTCTAGAGTGCATCTTGCCTGATTCGTTTTCCCTCATTAGTCTACAGAAAAGATGGCTGAAGTGCGGTGGTTGGAATGTCCTCAACAGGACTTTCAAGTTACCTGGGAAAGAAATGTCTCAATGTTGGAGAGATCTTAGTGAGTTTGTAAGAGTTCCCGTCTAATTTAGGTCAGACTGTGTTCAGCTCGATGCTTTCTTGCCTGCAGAAAACACTTTACATCTAGAGAATGGGACTACTCTGTTAGTTTTGGGTGTGTATTTTTTGTGCATTTTAGAGCCGCTGTCTTTTTCTTTCCCTCTCTCTTGCCTTGGGGAGAGACAGTTATGTAATCAGAATCTCATCATCCTTGCACTTCAGATCCCACTGTTGTGCTAGGCTCTTTTTATACATTTTCTCATGTTCCAGCTATATATATATATATATATATATATATATATATATATATATATATATACTGTATATATGTTGGGGCAAGCAGTGTGTTTACTTGCCCCTCCTTATTTTATCTTTTTTTAACTTCTTTTAGTTTGGGTTTTCCAGGGAATTTTACATCATTTCGCCGTAGAGGTTTAGAAAACATTAGCTGTTCGGTACAAATACAAGAATACTGAACTTGACTACAAAGCTTGTCTTGAGCTCTAAAAAATTTGGGGTTTTTTCTTGTTTTGATTAGAACATATTTTGAAGAACATAATTCTCCAATATGGACTGGGGTTGTTGATCTGCTGGTAAACTTTGACCAACATACTTTGATGGGATCCAAAAGAGCATCATTCAGTATTATCAGATATCCTTTTCTAAAGTCAAAATGAAGCAAAGCTTCATTTTGGCTATCTGCCTGTGTGTAAAAAGAATGTAACCTTTAAAGATATTTCAAAGAGAGGATTGTGATTATCTTACCTTTTTTTTCATCCCTTGAAAAAGAAACCTTGTACAAGAGAAACGTCAGGCATTTGAATCATAATACAAAACACAACATGTGGGAAGTGATTCAGACTTGAACTATGTCAGATTTTTTCTTTAGTGCTGTGTCCTTCTCCTTTCTTTATTTTCATACTTCTTGCTCTGCTTTTTTCCCCTCTATGCTCTTCAGCGCTGCCATATTAACCCCTCTGTCAGTCTGCGAGTCAGCGCCGTCGCCACTGCCTCACTCCCACCAGCAGCCATCAGAAATCATCTGCAGAGAAAAGCTCAAGAAGCAACAAAGCCACCATGGCAACTGTTGGCAACACATGTAGCGTTTTTAATTACCAAGCTGATTAATTGCTTTTTAATTGCATACTTAGACAAAATAAACTTCTGTCCCCATTCCCTTCTTTGTTCCTTAAACTCTTCAGTAATTTCCAGTGATCAGCTGGAGAGTGTCCTCTCAATGACAATAATCCTGTTGAGCTGAAAGGCATTTTATAGACTAGAGCGACACAAAAGCAGCAAAGAGCAGAATAGGGACACATGAGCTTCAAACTGCTGCCTCCTCTTAACTCTGCATGCTGCCAAGGCAGGTGGGCACATTTCTGGGGAGCCCAACTTCACCAATACATCTTCAAGGTTATATAAAGGACCCTTACTGACAAAATACGTAAAGATGACATTTTTAAAAGCAATGTTATCTGTTTTGATTACATTACTTGCCACTGTGAAATGAAATAAATGAAAATTGTTACCTTGGAGACATATTCACTTGGAAAGAACTTGAGTACTTTAGGATCCAATCCGGTTGTCCGGTTATGTATTCTGCGTTTGTATTCCGAGTTTCCATTCATGGCTGAACAATGTGAAAATTGTCCGTCACCTGACAATTTCTCGATGCATCTCTAACAAGTAATCATTTCTATTATGATTTTTATTATTATCATTCATCACTTAGTGCCCAGTCGAAATGACAGTGAGACTAAAGATGCTGCTTGCTTGATCACCCAAATACCTGAAAATCAGTGAGGCCAAACAGTTTGTGTAATCATAGTAAACAAAGCCAAATCAAGCCCTGTTCGTCTCTGTTTCCTCCCGCTTTCTTTCAGTAGCAACTCATTTTGTCATCAAGGTTATGGTGACAGTTAGTACATTAGGAGACCTTTCCTGTTCCTGACGTGTTTTACTTGCCCTCCATCCCTGCATCGGTTCTCATCATTCGTCTAATTCTTTTGAAGAATGAAAAACTCAGCCGTGTTCCGCCATGCTTTGGAGTGGTGAACTTTAATTGCGTGCTTATTCCCCGCTGTTGTTTTATGATTATTTTTTTCTTTTATTGCTGTGATCTCTCTCTGCTTGATGATGTTCTAATGGCCGCGGACAGACACAGTCACCGCTCCGGTTAGAAAAACAGGCCATTTGATGTAAGGCTCCATATGCCGGAGCAACTGCCTCCGGGGAAGATGTGTGTGTGCGTGTGTGTGTGTGTGTGGTGGTTCTGCTGTGTGTCTCATCTGCATACGGCGCTCCGATCCTCTCAGCCGTCTGGTCTCCCATGCCAGCGGAGGAGGGTGGCACCTTTAAGCACGTTAGCACAGGTACAGGTTATTTTTGTGCATCGCTTTGATTATACACCCATTTGCTCTGTTTCTATGGCAACCTTATGCTCCCTCTCGGTTCTCATGTTCATAGCACCCATCTTTGACAGGTGCAAGTTAGAGTTTAATGCTAATTGCATTTTGTCTGCATGACGACAAGCCCGTTCTTCCTCCAGCTGATGCAGTCGTGTTCAGGAGGATCAATTTGTGTCGATTTAAAAAAAAAAAAAGAAAAACCTTGCAAGTGCCCGGCATGATAGCCTCAGGTTGCATTCAAGCCCCTCGCCGTCTCGTACGTGTCTTCTTGCCTGTGTGCGAGTTTTGGCAGCGTAAGTGGGGGTCATATTAGGCGTGTAAGCTGGGGTTGAGTAGCCTCGCTGACTGCCTGCTGCCTCTTTGATGGGAGAACATCTGTTGGCTGTGATACGAACCTGGGGAGGATCTCTTTCTCTCTCCTTCTCCTTCGCTCCTTTGCTTGCTTCGTGGTCTCTGTTACGAATTCCCCAGCTGCTTCGCTCTCTCCCATCTTCTGGGGGAAAAAGAAAAAAAAAACTGCCTACCCGTCCCCCACCACCTGTTCAGTTTTAATACATAATTTATCTGCTAAAGTAACCACATCTGAGAGACTCAACCCTATGTCCATTTCCAGTTTTCTGTCAGCTTTCTGTCTGTTTAATTCAGCCTGCTGGCTGAATTAAAGTTTTTAATTTACTGCCTTCAACCTGCAGAAATGTGCACCATTAAGGAAGCAAAACTTTAAAAAAATTAAAAGAATTATTACACTAATTTACCAGGAGCGAAAATCATGTCTAAATTTGCCCAATCTGTCAACTTTTTACTAAGTTTAACATTCATCCAAGGACTGCAGCTGTAGATGAAAGGAGTGCACCGTCTTTAAGACGGAGCACAGCCTGAAACTGTCAGCACTCATTACATGTTTGATTACATTTTAAATCAGAAGCCACTATTTTATATCTGAGTTGCGCAGTTTTTCTACTGGCTGAATGGAATGGATGCATGTCTCTGAACAGATCAACTATCTGGCGGCAGTCAGATAGGCCATAATCATTCTGGGCCTGATTATTACGCAATTACCATCCCTTGCAAATGTATGGATGCCTCAGTTTTCTATGCTACAGCCACAAACTAAAGTGCATTTATTTTGTATTTAAATTTGTGACATAGCATTATATTGACCAGCACATAATACATGATGTTTAAATAATTTTTTACTAGTTTGTGTATGTAATACTTTTTTTGATTTCCTTTTGCCTTACGTGATCTCTTGATTTATTCTTGCTTCTTTATTGTGGCTGACATGGGAAAAAAATACAGAGTTTCTCTAAACGTATTTTACTGGTGCTGTGTGATTTCAGTTTTTACTGTTTTGAAATAAGCCTGTCTGCAACTTGACATGTTTTGTTACCAAGTCCTGTTATGTGGCCTTGCAGACCAATAACCAGTCATATTATGTTACCTCAGTTTGACAGGAACTATGTTGCTACTAAGTCAAGTCTGTATCCAAACCGGTTCCCCAAGGTCACAGCCACAATTCATTTGTTTGTGATCTTTTTAATGTATGTATGGTTATGGTAATTATCCTATAATTGGATAGATTAAGACCAAAACCTTGAACAGCAGACAAATCGTCTTTCCAAAGTCTCCCCTTCCTTAAATGCTTCATCCTTTTGCTGAAGCTGCTTTATTTGAGCCGCCAGGGTTAATGTGCGACATCACTAACCTCTTTGAACCCCAGAGACGGGCGTTTCATGGTCCCAGAGGTAATGGGTTCATGTCTTTTCACTTTAATGGAACAGAACAACTTGGCCATCCCAGCACCTGTCACTCAACTCTAATATCCGGCCAAGATTGATGAGGCATGTTCTCACAGGAAAGGTGTTCTGCTTGAAGCAGACATGGACTCTGCAGTGACCTAGTGTTTTGCAACAAAATATAAGCCAATCATTGTAAAACGGGCAGTAAATCAAAGTGCTGGGCTATGGTAACTCTCCTTTCAAACAGTGAAGCTGGGGTTTACCTTTGTGAGTTCAAAGACTTACCTGGAATCAGCCTCTCATTATATTAGTCACTGGTGGTGAGTCATATTGGTGTGCATTGCTGTTATTAGAGAATAAAGTGTACGAAGCATTTGTGACTACTTCAGTGTGCGTCATTATTGAAATGACCTCATGGAAAGTATTTACTTTTTTGTTTGTTTTAAAAGAAATGCCTTCTATTAAAATTACATTATATTATTTTTATTTATAAATCTTCTACATATATTCCTTTTTCTCTTAAGGTACGTAGCATTTTTTTCTTAGCGTCGGGCTTCAATTTGAACAAAACTTTAATTTCTGTATTCTGACTGGTCATTTGTTTGGGCCTTATGGTGTGAGTAACCTTATTGATGATGAGTGTTTATTCTGTAGAAACCATCGAACAGTCTCCATTGTAATTATCGTGGTTGTGATGAGGCAAAGAATCTGACTGAAGCAGCTGTCTGTCTTGTTGATCATTCCTCGCCTCTAATTGTTTAGTCGATACAGACAACATCGTTAAGGAACAGGAAATCCGGGGTCGCCCACCTTTCTGCTTCACAAACCTGGAGCACTCATTAACATGATACCAGTGCTGTTTTTGTAAATGAGCTCTTAGCATGCCAATCAAATCCTCCCCGTGGCCGAATAACAAACATGTCTTTTTTTAATGTTACATCAATGAGATGTGGAGGGAACAATGTTCTTTATCTAAACTCTTAGAGAAATGTTTATGTATCGATAATCTTTTCTGTAGTATGTTAAAATTGAGCAGTCTGGGCGTGCCATGGTGGCGTAGGGGATAGCACAACCCATGTTTGAAGGCCCTGAGTCCTCGATGCGGCTGTCGCGGGTTCGACTCCCGGACCCGGCGACATTTGCCGCATGGCTTCCCTCCTCTCTGTCCCCCTTTCCTGTCAGCCTACTTTCATATAAGGGACACTAGAGCCCACAAAAGACCCCCTGGAGGGGTAAAAAAACAAAAAAAATACAAATTGAGCAGTCTGAGACGTGTTGCACTTCCTGGCCCACAATTCATAACAGTGGGGCTCTGCCCCTACCCTGCATGTATGCATTTATGTCTGAATTAATGAGTGGAGAGATGAGTGCGGATTGATCTGTAGGATATGTAGTGAGTTTTGAAGACCGACAGCAGAGCCTTCTCCACCTCAACCCCTAACTCCTGTATGTGAAAAGTGAATCATTTTCTCTCGAACAGATTCATCGGGGTCATAATGGGGCTAAATTGATTAACAAAGGGCACTTTTATGACTAACACCGCCCTATTGATTTCAATTGTCCTCCACAGCTGATTACGTGATGAATTAATAACAGAGCTACATAAAAGACATGCAAGAAGATGCACCTGGGGTGTGTTGCTCAATCTTTTAGTTGGTTCACAAGTCCTTCAATTTTTTTCTGTTATACACAAGTGGGTCATTTATTGTGATGGAGTTACTTCCTCTGCTGATGTGTGTTGGAATCAGATGACTCATCTGGGTATTGCTGCCGTCACTGCATTACTTTTGTTGGCACTTACGAAAGGAAGACTACGTCTCCAATGAGTTCTTTTTAATATCAAAGAAAAATAATCAGTGTTTACCTTAATATAAAAACAGAGTTGACACTCCTTTTGCGGTTTGTAAAAGATTAACATGTTTAAACGCCAGGAAGTCGGTGGTAAAAGGACCGGTTTTATTCTCCACCTGTGAGATATGGAATTTGATTTCAGTAAAAATAGAAACTGGCCTTCCTGTAAACTTGAAATGCATGGTGTCCCTACAGATGATTCATAGATATTGCTCAGGTGATAAAATAGGCAATGACAGGGGTAGACCCAAAAGATTTTCAATCCTAAGCATTTTGGGAAAATAGCAGAAAAACATTTCTCCATGGTTTATAATCTATTTCTTGATTCACCAACACTATTTATGGCATTTGTGGTCATTTAAAGTGTAACTTCTTGAGAAATTTCTGCTGTAATTTTAATAAAATGTAGTATCCATACACAAAAATTGGATGGAAAATAAACCCTTCAAATTGGCAAATATGATTCTAGATAAGTAGGTAATTTCCAAATTAAAAACATTGAGCCAGCCAGGGGCACAAAAAAAGTTGTACCAATCCATAACAAACTGCACTAGCCACCATTTTTATTTAATTTTTTAAAATATTTTTCTTCTTTAAAAGGGATTGATTTAAATTTGAGCACATCTCATGTTACATAGTAACCATATACAACACTTCAATTGGATCTATACTGGCTGCTTCTGTCATACATGCTAAATGTAACACCTCGCGCTCATTACCATGTTGACTCACTTTTCATTCTCACCCCTTCCTCTGCCATAATGTGTGTACAGTTATCCAACTGTGTGGATATTAATATACTTGTGTGTGAATTTGTTCCGCTACGCCCATATCCCGGTCTTGACGGACACTTTGTTCACTTCAAGCCGTAAATATTTCAATAAATTCAGCCCAAGCCAGTTGGCAGACCTCTTAACTACCTGAAGAAGAGCTTTGCTTGCTGTTGAAGAGCCTCACTTCAGCCAGTAGAGTATCTCATCCACCAGGCTGACAAAGTAAAGCTCTGTAAAACTGCTCAACTGCAGGTATATTATACTTTACGGCCATGCAAATTGGTATGCAATCTTTAAATCTTCAACTTCTTAGTTCCAGTTCTGGCAATTGAATCCCAACTGTGGATTTTCTGCTTGTGGCGTGTAGTTAAGATTTACTCAGAGCAACCACAGAAAGATCTCTGATTGGGCAATAAGGAATAGATATTAATGTGAGGGGATGGGAAAACATTTCTCTTAAAAACAAAACATTGACCGCAGTTGAGATGCAGTGAGAGATCCACATGAAATTCTGAAACCAGGATCCAATAACTCTATCCTCCAGGATAAAAACTCGCTCCTGCACAGAGCCAGAGTGTTTGGAGTGGAGAAGATGGAATGGCTTCCCTCGTTTTTATTCCTTATTGTTGTGAGAGGGTGCAATCATCCAATCCACCAAGCAGTTCCAAGCAAGAGTGATTACCAGGTTTTGAGGGCATTAGCCACAAGTTTTGCTGTGTTGCTCATTGCATGGACTTGTAATCCTTGCAAGTCTTTCCTCCAGGGTTTTTACACATTCTAGAAAACTATCAAAAAGTATTTTCCAGGTCTGAATTTATACCTCCGAAATGCTTTCCTTCTGTGTTCTTGCAGCCATCCCTGGGTCATTACATCTTTCATTCCCTGTTCTTGGTAATTTGTAAGTCCATCTTTCTGTTCTTGCCTCCTTCTTTGTCTGTCTCTGTTCTCCCTTCCCTCCTTTTGTTCTTACTGTCTTTTCTCATTACCTTCCTAACTTCAAATCATTCTTTTATCCTTCCTTTCTTCCTTTTGTCATTTCTCTTTTCCACCTCCCTGTCGCTCCTTTGCTGAATTTTCTTTCCCTGTTTTTTCTTCTCTCCTTTCTCTTTTCTATCGTTCTTTCATCTTGTGCTTTCTTTCCTTCATTTCATCCCTCTTTATAGAAACACCGGTCATAAATTCATTGTTGGTAGCACACAAGAGGGGCCGGAGAGAACAAACAGAACGAAAGACATTTGCCGAAGGGGAGACACAAAAGCCAAGAAACAAAGTCATAATTTCAAGTTTTCAACATTCAAACACTATCAAATATGCTTGAACACTTTATCTTTTATTATACGATTCTGATTGCCATCATTGAGCATATAAGCAACCTTCTCCCCCATCATCACATTACCCTCCCAGATTAACTTGTCACTCTCTCTGGTGTAAATGTGTTCTTCATTCTACAGCTGCCATGAAGGTCATCCTGGTTTCCATCATTAGGACTTGTTCTCCCTTCAACTCCAGCTTAATTGCCTGTTGGTTAGGCCCATTTAGGTGTATTTCTTCCCCCCTCTCTCACATCACTTCTGGCAGCTTGGTGGCTCTCGTCTGCGGCTGTAGTTGCCGCGTCGCATACCTGCATTCAAGTGGAACAAACAGGACGGTTGGCTGCTCACGGAAGGTCATCAGCCCTGGGCGCCGCAAGTGCATGAGTTTGCATTTTTTTAAAAACGACTTGGACTATAGCGTCTCTAATGGTGCATTCAGGCAGGGTGCAAAACAAGTTTTTATCCTTTTGTAATCATTCTAATCACCAGCGTTTTGGCAGCGTTAGACACAGTTAATGAATTGAATGCACAGCGCTTTATGCTCTTTCATAAAGGCGCAACAAAGAAAGCAGCAGCAGCTGTGGTGTGTTTGTCTTTCTCTCCCCACAAATGTTTTACTGCAGACAGAAGAATGCAAACTGATGAAGCTGTTCGGGACACCTGGGAGCCGGAAAAAAAGTTGATGTTTTTGTTTATAGGCTGTCGTCCAATGGGTAATACTTTAAAAGGAGCTTTTTGTCTTCCATTCTTTGACAAGAACTTTAAAAACAAAATCAGTGTAAATTAGTTTGGTCAGCCTTTTATTTTTTTATTTTTATAATCTAATAATTTCTCGCCCCCTTGAGACCGACACACCCTTGCGATCGGACATCATGTCCTACTCGGATTTCCAACACTTGCTACCCCGGTAAAAGTGTTGCAGTGATGGCCACCGGGCTAATGAATGGTGACACCTAATCTTTGTCATCCCTAATTGGTGCTGCAGGTTTGATTAAAAGCCGAGTCATGTCAGCTCCCTCAGAATGTGGGAAGCATGTTTATTACGGGATGCGGTGGATTCCAGGGTTCGTCAGCGTGCTTGTAATGTGTGCATTCGGCCGCATATGTTTGCTATGCTAATATTGCACACACCTGCCTGGTGCTGAGGCAAAAATCCTGCTTGATCTTGGGCTTTGTGAAGCGTGGCTGCGTTTTTGCTCTTCATTAACCTTGCTTGCCCTCAATCCCTGAAATTTCATCTTGTTTATTTTCTGTCAACTTTCTTTTCTCCCTTTTTTATTTCTGCTTCTTTTTTTCATTTTTAAGCATTTTTTTTTATTCCAGATGAACTCAGGTTCTGTTTTATGAATTTCCTCATTCTGACATTGAAGGTTGACAGAGAGCTGTCTTTTTAGGGTTAAAATCAGTTTTTCTTACAAATCCTGCTCAATTATATGCATATAAACACAAATTAGCAGTCAGATGCAGCAGCAAATTAAGAAAAATAAATGGTGTAGCTCTTGACAGATGGGGAAAAAACCCAAACAGCTAATCAAATGACCAACCAGATATTCCTGAGCTTTTTTTTTTCATCTGACCTTTTTAAAATAAAATCCTTCCTAAATTGCCAGTAGATAAACAGCACTGAGTTCTGCTGCTACAGCCCCACAGAAAGTTTAAGCCCAAAGCGCCACTGCACTTCTCGACTTTAGAACTTCCTGCTTTGGTGCACCTCATCTTCCAAAGATTCCTCCACGGGGAGTTTATTAGTTTCCTTTCATCCTCACCATCTTGTGCTTGAATGCGTGCTTAACACCATTGCTCTATTGAAGTTGTACACAAACACGTAACATTCTGTGTTAATAACCACCCACTCAGTGCACTGCCTCCCTTGCACTCTGCGAACACACTCACGCACACACCTACTGATGTCCACGCAGTTTGATTTGTGGCCCAAGGCAAAGCTGTTCTCCCTAATGAGCCGCCTGCCCTCTGTTTTTCCAAGGGAGGTGAGGGAGAACTAACCTTGATGCAGCATAGAAGGGATCCAACCTGCTTACACACACAAACTTGAACTGCTGTGCTTGTGAAAGAAACTCTGTGGCTGTATCTTTTATCCGGCTTGTGACATTATCACCAAGTTGATGATGTTGAAGTTAACCTCATCATATGTCTAGATGTACCATATCTGCCTGAAATCAAGGGAGATATTTATTCGTATTTGCGTCACAAACCATTTTCAGGTTTATTGAAACTATGCATGAGCTGTAAGTCAAATTTTGGAATAACTGAGTTGTAACTTTTTTCTCTGTGTTCTTAGATCTGGGCCAACTACGAGGAGAAGCCCGTGGAGGAGGTTGTGCATGTCTCTGAGGAGAAGGAACGTGTGGCCAACTACAGACCCGTATATGTGACTGAAATCACCGACACCCTGCACTTCTACGCCCAGGATGTGGAGACGGGTACAGACACTTTCTCTGTTTTAATATATTTAAAATGCATTTCCACGTTGTGTCGTACTGCAACCACAAACTTTGCTTGCTGTTAGATCTAAAATAAGTCAAAATAAGTAGTGGATAAGGAAAGGAAAAATACTAGTCAAAGTAAAAACTAGTATAATATTTAAGTTTTTTCTTTCTAATAAGGGAGGGGAGGAGGGATAAGTAATATTTCTTACTACTCTTCAGTTTCGCAGTTGTTCACTACTTTGACTTGTCATATAATCCTAATAAACGACATTACATTTAATAAACGACATTACATTTTCTGGTTGTAACAAGACAAAATGTGAAAGGTTAGAAACACTTTTGAGGAGAACTGTACTGTTACATTGTGGCTCAAAAATTATAAAATTGAGGAAGCACCAGGAGGCTGGCTGATTTTAATTATGTAAAATATTCATTTGTACATTTTAGCTTATTTTCATACTGCAGTGGCTGCTTGTATGGAAATAATTAGTGTCTCTGTAGAAAAGTGAAGACCAGGGTTCTTTAACTTTCTGCTCTGCTTTTTTACCTCCACACTGATTTCATTAATGAGAATTAATTCTGTTGCAATGACGTTGACTGCACCTCGTACCTCCAACATTTTTCTCACTAGTGGAGACCCAATAACTGAACCTCCCTCTTGTTTCTACTAATAAATGGTTGTAGTAATGAAGAGCGATGGCTGCAGGCGCTAACAATTGGGGTCCAACTTGATTCCAAGCATTTAATCTTCCAGAAGTTGTTCAACTCAATGAGCACTTGAAAACCTACTTGGTGCAAAAATCACTTAATTTTCCACCAGGGTATTTGAACCATCATTCTTGTTGGGACTGATATCATGTGCAGAAATGGAAAGGGTGTTGTCACTCTGTGACAACAAATGTCAAATTTTATTCTACTTGGAAAAAGAAGAAAATTCCGAACTATTCAGATTTTGGAATTAAAAAATGGCAAAAAACTCTTAAGTTGTGTCTCGGAGTATACCGCCTCACGTTTTGAGCTCTGGGAAGTGACAATTATTACATCATGATGCGACCACTTTGCTTTTAGTCACTTGAAAATGAAAACCACAGAAGAAATAAAGAAAACTGGTTTTCTTTCACATTAATTGCCAATTTGTTGTGCATGCGTTCATGCTGCTTTGTATGCCTAAAACTTTGATCAAGAATATCTAAAGACAGGCCAAGCTTATGTTTTGGTACAGTTTGAAGTTTTTTTTTTGTGAGTGTTCCAAGAGTCGTTAAATAACAGCATAATTATCCTTGCAGGCAATACCAGAAGCATTTAGAGAGTTTACTGTAGCAAAAAAGGACTAATTAGCTTCTTTTGATTCAAAATGTGTCCATTCTAAGTTAGTTTGTGCTCAGTTTCACATGTAATAAGACAATTCAATAAAAGCTACTTTCAGCATATTGATTTTTTTTTTCGCCAGAATGGAACAGATCTGAACTGTTCATAGAAATTGTCTCCATCTGCTAGGTCATGGGAGCTGCCCTGAATTCAGAAGCCTTCCTGTCACTCCTGCCCCCTCATCTGTCTCCACTAGCTATAGACGTTCAAAGGCTATGAAATCAAAATTGTCCATCTTTTCTTTTGTGTTTTTCTTTTTTTTTGTCATTTGCCTCCCCCAACATAATTAATGAATTTACCTTCAATTAACAAGATTTTAACTCAAAGAATATAACTCACGAAATCTAATTTGATCATAACAAGCATATATAAACCTTTCAGTTTGCAGCTCTCTCTATGTTTCATCTCTATGCCCTAAAATCTCCAGGTTCCTTGAAATATGTGAAAATATAATGTTATTCCTTCTCTTGCCGTGAGCTATAAATTCAAATCAAAACCGTAGCGCCGCCTCCGGCTACGGTGCTGCTGCCCCAGTCAGTCGGGATTGATGCTCTGATTTTTGTCTGGGTTTTTATGGTTCAGAATCACGTTACAGCGAAGGGCCAGAAATTTGACTTTACATGTTCAAACCTGAAGTTTGGATTAATGCCACTAGCGGCCCTTGTGGTCTTTAGGAGAAATAAATGCTGAATAGTTCATCGTCTTGTTTTTCAAGTTCTCTATATATCTTGGACATTAAGGAAGAGCAGGAAACGGAGTCTATACAACTTTTCCCACCATGTAAAATTGTACACAAACAGCGTTTTTTCATATTGCTGCTCTCAGTGTATTTTGACAGGAGAGCTATGAGTTATTCAATCTTTTCTCATAAAAAGCCTTTATTTTAGATGATCCAGCAGTGCTGGCGGCTTCTTATATATTCATTTTTTTCATTTAATTGGCTTGTGTTCTTCCAACAAGCAGCTTATAGGGTGGTTTCATAAAACAAAACAAAAAAAAGGTTGTTCTCAGCAGGGGAGTAAAACCTGACTGGTCCTCTTCCCCTCTGCTTCCCTCTCCTGTTGGGTTGCTTGGCCCTCCCTCTTCTGTCTCCTCCACTTTCTCCACCTCCTCTCCTGCCTCACAGTTCCTTTCATTTCTGCAGGTGCGCACTCAGAGCTGCATTAAGTCATCTGGGCTTCTTGAGTTGAACATCAAAGTGTTAGAGGCTGTAAAATCACACGAGCTGAGTGCTTTAAAATATTACATGCCCTCACCCCACAACATTTCTTAGTGAGCAAGTTTTCACACAGATCCAGTGTGAAGCAGAGTACTTTAGTGTTTACAGCAGATGACAATAGGCCATCTTAAAAGGAAATACACAAGTGGCTTCCTCATGCGCGCCCATGTTAATGATATGAGCCATTTCGAATGGCTTCATTTGACTCTGTTAAGCGAAACTCCAACCATGTGTAAAATATTTTGGTTATATCATATTAACCAGCAGCCAGTCATTCATACATTTATTTTTGCAACTGTTTTTGGAAGATACTTCATTAGTGCATTAATCCAATGCTATCTTGAAGACTATGATTTAAATTGTACCCGATTTTCTATCTGGTAAAATTATCCCGATATAAAATCTACCCTTTATTTTCTTCCGGTCTCTTTCAGTTTAATTCCTATAAATAAACAATTTCACAACCTTTTATGAAAAGTGTTTATTTACACATACACTTTTTAGCATAACTAAGCTAAAAATGCTCTGTATTCAAATTTTTTTCTTAAGAATGTAGCTTGTTTATGTTTTCATTAACTGTGGTTGTGATAGATCTGACAAATCTTAAATCCTGATAAAACCAAATTGACTGAGGGACCCACTGCTGATCGATTACTATACTCCAAAAAGCCTTTTGTTTTTTTAAGAATATATAGTTATTGCTTTATTATAGAAAATTGCCGTAAATCGTTGATTGTTAAAGCAATTACACAATGTGCAATTTCAGGCACGGCTGGTGGCTAAAAGCTCCTTTTGGTACCTGATAGTTAAGTACGTGTAAAAAAAAAAAAAAAATTAAAAAAAAAAAATGCTGAAAGTACAGAATAGGAAATGCACCACTTTAGAAATTTGTAACAAGTTTTTGATTAAAATTTTTCTTAATGTTTGACCTGCCTGCTCTGATTTTTAGCCACTTTTGATATATTTATCAATTTCATCATTCAAGAGTTTTTAAGAACATTATTAAAAATCTCATTTTCAATTATTTGTATTATCAATGGTTAATTATTTTCAGAGCTGAACAGTTGTACTGTTTATTTAAGCCATTTTTAGCATCTTATGTCAGCATGTTTAGCATTAATAAAACAGCATTCCCTGTGTCTATTCTGTGGAAATTGTAGATTCCTGTTGTGAAAAGCTGCTAGCCTTTCCAAATCATATTCCATGACTGTAGGTGAAAGTTCAAAACAATAAAACAGAGTTACTAAGCTTCACTTCATTTGGCCTTCTTGTTACCTGCTGAAAGCCGTGGTAAACTTTTCTCTAAAGCTACAGTTTGTTTTTTTTTGTTGTTTTTTTTTTTTTTTTTTTTCAATTTTGCCAAAATAACACACATTTAGAAAACAGTGATAAACAGGCTTCACATAACTATCAAGAGTATGGCAGAAAGAGATCAAATCTTCCAGGAATCAGACTGATGCAAAGAAAAATTATGTATTTGTTAGAATTATAGTATACTTCTCACTGGAAGAGAATGCAATAAAATGAATTGAGAATCATTCAGAAGAGCAAGGAAGTGTAAACAAAAGGGAACAAAAAATTCCTTAAAATCTGTAGCTGTTTAACATATCTGAGGCTTCGCAGTGCACAAGTAAAAATGAGTAACACAGCAGAAAAAAGCTAAAGAAACATCAATTTCAGTTGGTCGTACACTTGTTTAAGTAGAACAGAGAATGAGGAAGGAGAAAAAGGAACATCGCCATTAATATTTAGAGCCAGTTTCCAAACCATTAACCCTGAGGGAGTTGTGTCTATGTAATAAAGTTGGGTGTATTTATTTATTTATTGTGGTCTGTAGAGATGAGTGGCTGCTGAAAAGCCTTCACAGCCTTCTAGATGTTAAAGTTCATGCATCGGTTTCTAAAGTAGTTACTTTTTCTGAGCTATTAAAATGCAGTCAGAAATGCAGCTTGCAGCGTCATTTTCCCTCATGGGTCCTGTATCTGCTACAGGTTTGACCCTTTTCCCCATTTTAATCATTTGCATTTAATTACCGTTCCCCTCCCCCTATTTCACATATGAATATATTTACACTTGGTTGATAACTGATTGCTTCCACATTAGAAATAGATTTTCCCAGAAGATTTAGGAAATTGATCTGTAATCCTGTTTATTTTAGGATTTTGTCTTGTTAAGCAGTCATTTATCGTTTTCTAACCCCCTCTACCTCATTTCAACTCCTCAATCCACCCCTTTGCTTCAGTGGTGCTGTTTCTGATCCCCCTGTTTTCCTTCTGTGTGCCATTTCCTCTCTGGAGGCTATATGTAATTACTGTCAGAAGGGAGCCGGCACAGATCTGTGCAACCTTGGATACTCTGAGACAAAAGGCCACTCCAGACACATGAAGGGAGACGACTCTGAACTATGTAGAGCTGGTAGTATACTACTCTGCTGGAAGCAGGCTTGGTTAAAAAAAACAATCCAAATGCAGGTTTGGAGACTTTCTGGGTAGAATCCAGAAGTGCAGCAGCTAGAATATTGCTTGTTTATACACTTCAGGGATGTTGTATTAAGTTTTTGTTTCCTATGGGATACAGACTGTACACTTATTTCACTGCAGACATAACTCCGCTCTGTTTGACAAAGTAATGGGTCAAGGAGGTAAAGTCGAATGTCCCTCACTTCGGTGACACTGCTGGGGTAATTTTTGGGGATCTCAAGGCTTTCCCAGATGAGAAGGGATATGTAGTCTCTCTGGTGAGATCAGGGTTCACTTTGGGGTGTCTTTCAATGGGCTGTATCCTGAAAACTTTCAAGCATCCTAGAAACTTTCAGATCAAATTGATCAGATATGTGGTCATAACCCACATTTCAATAATATAGGACATAATTTTCCTAGCCAAATTGGAAGTTCCTGGTCCTTAATACTGCCAAATGCAAACAAGAGCAAAAGATGCTTTAACTCCTCTGCTTGAAGCAGAGACATATTGTTGACCCACAGGAAGCAGTCCGGTTTACAAAAATAGCCTCAGATTTGGAAGAGGGGACCTTTCATCCTGGTGACTTTGGACTGGGCCGTGACTTGCTTTCATTTTCTAAGCAAGGAAGATGGTCCTTCCTTTATGCTTCTAACACGTCTTGTTATATATTTTTTTATCCTGCAGTACTTCAACATAATGAAGATTCATTTTCTGTGTTAACTGTACAGTAATTACTATATTAGTGGATTAATGTTGGGTGGAAAATTAATTTCGTCAGACTCAAAATGGACCAAAGTTTTGTGACTTCCCACCGTGTCACTTTTACGATTTATCCTTAATCTTTCAGAGTGACTGAATGTATGGAGTGTACAATAACATCTCCCACCTGTTTCTGCACACTTCTGCTCATCTGGCTGTAAAAGGACAAAACTTTTTTTTTTCTTTCAAGAAAGGCAAATTTATCTTAGAAAAAGTTTCAAGTTAAATAATGTGGAACACCACTAATCTAAATAAGTGCTAAAGTTGAGGTGACTAAAACCGGCCTGTTGAGACTGGCTCCTAAAATAGTCTCTGTCCAGCAGAGTTGAGACTCGGTAATACAGTATATCATTAAAAGTATAAGCTCTTTGAGTGACAGGTGAGTGCTGACATGTGGTGTCCTTTCAGAGGCATCACTACACATCACTTATTGATTCAGAGGTTCAGCGGGGTTACAGACAAACTTTGAGCTTGAGCTTCCAGAATATCAGACTATGATTAATTTGTGGTATGTGGTGTCGACTCAGCACCAATATACTTTTTAATTTTTTCTTAATCAACTGTGCTCATGTAGTGATTATATTTCTGGGCAGCATTCCTTTAGGTTGCTCACTGATTTTTGCCCACCACACACACATACACCCCCCCACACACACAGATTCCTACCCCACCTGCTCCGGACCTCACGTTGTTGTCACCTCCATGGTCCTGAATTGCTGGGCCTGACCCTCACCAGGAAAAACACACACACACTTCTTGCTCACACCAAACCTCAGCTGCAGTGCGGCTGGCTGAACATGCTGTCTAGAGCTTGTTCCCTGGCACCAATACAGACTCGTAATGAGTGGAGTCGTTCCCCTTCCAACCAGGTGCCACTCCGTCCACATTATTCACACTTCTACCTTTTACACACAGCAGCTGTTCTTCACCTAATGATGCTGGACCCAGCTACTGATAGAGCAGCACGGCCAGATCGCGACTCCCTTTCTAGTTGCTTGAAATGTTAGTTTTTCTTTGACATTTTAATTTGTCTTATATGGTCTTGATGTTGTTGATAATACTTGTCCTCCCACCTTAGTTGTGGTGTTTATTTAACAAAGACTACTTTCAAATCAGTGCCGCATTTTATCTTGATAAAGATGAATTGCCCTCTAAATGGATGCCATGTCAAGGGAGCAAAGTGATTATTACTTTGCAGCATGAAGGATGGATGAATAGTTAGAAAATGTTTGCATAAGGCTGCAAAAATTCCTACCTTTTTCTTTTCTTTTTATAATATTTTTTTATAATATTCCTTTATTTAATCAGGTAAACACCGTTGAGATCTAGATCTCATTTTCAAGAGGAAACAAACTTCACTCCCCGTCGGGGAATCGAACCCCGGTCTCCCGCGTGACAGGCGGGGATACTCATCACTGTACTAACGAGGAGATGTATAAAGCAATTAATAAAAATTATTTTGGTTCACATATTTCTGTTACAGTGGGCATCAAGCCAGAGGTAGATATCATTCATCTTGTGTTGTAAGCCTTTCAGAAAGGTTTTGTCTTTTTTTTTTGTAAATTTTAAGAGTTGAATAGTCTAATTACGCCAATATAATAAAGGAACCAATTGGACAGTGGAAAAATGTACTCCTCTTTCTGACTAAAGACAAAAGGAGTTCTAGAAAAGCCTAAATGTGACTATTGTTGTAATGATTATGGTGAACAGTTTAATGGTCGCATCAAATTAAAGGAGAATGGTTTTAATTGAAATACTGTTATCGTAGGGTATATGTAATTAGGTTCATGCTACAGCTATAAAACCATATTAATTTAAATTTTACATTGGATGTAATTAGAATTAATGCCATAAAGAAAGAATCAAGTGCTCTGTTTCAGTACCTTAGCAGGCTGACAAAATGGATGAGAACTGCTAATTAGAAGTCTTTACGTTGAGTCCATGGGTCTGTTCTCCTCTTAAAGTCCCATGTTTGTTAAATTGGATTTTGAACTTTATAGGTCCCACTTGATCGAATACCTACTAAATAAAGCAGCCAAGCTGGTACATGCATTTACTCATAGCATTTCACGTTACATACTTGATGTTAGTTTTTGTGAAAAAGAAAACTTTCTTCACTTCAGAGTCTTCAGAGTTCAGTGCTACAAGCTTGGAGTAAAGACTCATATATTTGGGCTTTTTCCCCCAATCTGTTTTGCCTTCTGTTTGTTCATTCTGCCATGGAGGCCTGTTGGAGGAGTACTGTAGATGAAAGTTCTCGTCTCTCTCGCGATGGTTACTCGGACAGGCATGTTTAATCAGCTCTGATTGGAAAATTGTGCTTCATTCAGACAGGAAGTTCTTGTGTTTGTGTGGTCTGCCCTTGGGTGAATTTCTTATTAACCCTTCTGCAAAACTGTCTGCCTGTCTACTGTGATAAGGATATGCACTGCAAAACCAGTCCGACCCTCTAGAAAGACAGAACAAGCTGCTCTTTGGGCTACAGTCAGAATGTGACTTTCTGTGATGGTTCAGAGTTGGACATCCCCACAAAATGTCACATTTATAAAGATGTATTTACATTTCTAACCTGTTCAGCTGAGAGAGAGCTCAAGCTTTTGTTGTCTATACTCTAGAGTGTGAGCTCTCTCTTTGCAAGTTTGAGTAAAACTCCAGAGAAAGCTGGGCTTTACATTGCTGTTTATTTCTCATAGGGCCTTGAATTGGTAGAAGATTCCATAAAACATCCTTTCAATTCAAAGAAGAGTTCTGGTGGTTCAATGTTTCTTCTGTTTACGGATGAGGGACGCCACTGTTCCCAATGAGTCTTTCAATGCTTCTGATTTTTCTGTACACTTCCTCCATTGACACAGTCCTGTCTCTATGACAATTCCTTTAACTTTATCGCTTGTTTCTGCTCTGACATCCACATTCGACAGCGAGACCTTATATACAGATGGTGCATGCCTTTCTAAGTAATACCTAGTCAACTTTCTGTTCTGCAAGTGGACTCTAGCTGTAGAAACATTTGAAGGATGATCAGTGCAAACTAAGCAAAAAATGAAGACCTGCAAATACTCTCCGGGTGCAATGTGAGTGAAAGTTGCAGCAGACTTGACAGCTGATGCTGTCATTCTTCTTTCCTAGATTCTTCTTGATGTAGAGGATGTGGTGGATAGAGGTCAGACTCTTCCTGGATGATCTCTCCTCTGTCAGGGTGTCTGTAGATAAATCAGATACGTAAGTTAGCTTCTAAAAGCTCAGCTGTCGGTCTGAGCCAGGATGCTTTTGATTTTAGGTGGAAAATGAGCATCGCCCATTCTTCACTGCTCCAGCAAGCTTGATTCACACTAATGTCAGCATTTGGAAGGATTACCTAAATTGAAATGACTGAGTGGGATTTTTCACAGTGGTGTGCCTCTTTTTAGACTATAAAGGGGTTCTCTTCAAAATTGGCCAAATGTGTGTACATTTGAACTAATTTGGAGAATACAAATCTATCCCATTGGTATTTTTGGACCTTTAAATAAGTCCATTGGACAACTAAATCAGACCATTAGCTTCAGCCGGTTAGCCTTTACAGGTGGCAGAAAAAGAAGGTGGAGAGACTAAACAAGAGAGACCACTAGATGCCTTCTTTGTTTACATTTTTCAGAGACAGAAACAGTAATTTGCTGTAAAAGACTCCAGACTGTTGGCAAGAAAAGAATGGAGGAGGGTAATTGGTGGTAGTGGGGGGTTTCAGATGAGGTGCAATCTCATATCCCGCTCTAGAGGGAGTGAAGCTGTATGTGTCGAGCATTAGGATCATTTGGGTTTTTTTATGGTGACATAAACTTACAGTTCATAAAACATCAGTCGGTAAGGAGAGATGGGGAACTTTCTCCTATCTTAGCTCTCTACTCAGTATTCCCCAGCTGAGTGCTGGTTCTCCTTTGACTAACCTTAGCAGATATAACTCTCAACTGTGTTTCTTGTTTGGCAGACCTCAGGCAGTTGTGTGTTCTGGGTGTGTTTGAGTTGCTAAATGATGGACAATCCATTCATTTAGAGTAACAGCAGGCAGTCCTCAAGGGTCTCTTTTTAGAGCAACAACTCTGTCACTCTTTCCTCAGGCATTTCCTAATAAATGACACTACCTTACAGAAATATTCATGCCCATGGCACTTTTGACTATTTTGTCACTTTACAGCCACAAACTTCAATGTATTTTCTTGAGTTTTTATCTTATAGACTTGTTAGATGAGAACAAAATTGGACTTCATTCCATATGTACAAATGTGTGGTGGTATCAAGCTTTGATACGGCTTTCTTCATTAGGGAGTTGCAGTTGATGGGAAGATTGATGGCGCTAAATTCAGGACAATGGTTGTAGAAACTTGTTAGAGATTGTTAGACACTGGAGGTTCACCTTGAGTCCGGGCAGCGACCCTAAAGATAGACCAATATCTTCAAAGCCAGAGGTTAGGCCTCAGCTAAAGTCCAAACAAGACTTTGACTGTCTTGAAAGTTACTGTTCATTGATGCTTTCCATTCAATCTGAATGAATTTGAGTTATTTTGCATAAAAGAATGGGCAAAGCTAGCCTGATGATCCTGGTAGTGAAGGGTGGTTCTACAGTGTTGACTTTATGGGTTGAGTACAAATGCATAGCATGATTTTCTTTTTGTAAAACACTGTGAAACCAATGCAATGTTTTACTCTCTCCTTCAGAATTAATCAAAACCTTTATGAGCTGGCAATAAAATACCAATAAACACTGAATTCCATGATTTTTGACATTATAAAAACGCGTTAGTTTTCTGGTTTGTTTCCTGATCCCCTTAAATACCTACTTCCAAAGACGGGTTTTGTTTTTCCAGATCGACTGCAATTAGGCTCATAATTTGCTGTACATGTTGAAATTTTGAGATTGGACTGCTTTTACAAGCAATCACTGCTCTCTCGGCCTCAGCCTGTGGGTTTGTCATACAGTGATTATTTATCCTTCTGAGTTTTAATGGCTTTTGTAAACAGCTTAATAGAATTCACCAGAGCCTTGGGATGCCTGCTGAAAGGGCACTTGAGCCACTGTTTTCATTGGCTTTTTGTCTTCCCACCCCTTCGTCTTCGCTTCCACACCGCGTGGCGCAAGATAATCGAATATGATCACAAGCAAACTGTAAAACCGCCACCACTGCTCTCCTCCCTGTCTTCTCTCCCTCTCTTGCATTCTCTATTATTTCTGTTCTTTTAAAGCCTAATCGGTCCTTCACTTTGCGCTCGGCATTCAGAATGTAATTATATATGATTTATAAACAGCTGCAGCCATTATCATGTATAAACAAATTACAGAATGAGGGAGGGTGGGGGGAGACAGAGGGATAAAGAGATGAGGATAAAAAGAATTTGGCGAGCATCAGGCACAGTCATTGGTTTGGCTGCTTTTTGGATCATCGGTTTGGCTCTTGCTTCAACACAAAATGAGCACTAACGTTTGACACGGTTTACCCCTTCTGCAAGCAGATATTTGGTTGTCCTGCTGCCAGTGTTGAATAGGATTTAGCCTCTGTAATACAGTGTGTTCTTGCTGTACTTCTTACTTCCTAACTGTTGCTTTTTCAGGATTTAACAGGCTCTGTTCTTACAAAAAAGTTGACTTGAGTCATTTCAGTTGGTTCATTGTGCTGCTGTGCTCTCCTGCAGCATGTGGCGTTTGTTGTTTTTGTTCCAGTAACGACAGCTAGATTACCTGGTTCTCCTGCTTTTCTATCTTTTTGACATGCATTTTGAAGGCTTGAGAACTTTGACAAATTTATTTTATGTAATTGTCTAGGATTTATAAAGATCGGTTTAAGTTTTTTGACAACTTCTAATGCTGAGCAATGGTAATACTTAAACATATGTAAAAGAATAAGCTACAAAATAATAAAAATGTAGAAAACGATTACAAATTTTCAGTTTGACAGACACCTTTATCAGGGTTATTTTCCAAATCCTCATATTTTATATAAGAAGTGAAATTCACATGAACCTGAGGGATTGAACAATCAACCTGGCTGTGAATATTCAAGTGTGTGATGCAAGAATGGCTCCAGCCAGTTTGCCTCTTCTTTCATTCATACCCAGCACTTAGTTTCATCCTGACCTATTTTCATTTTATCCCCATGTTCTTAACCATACCATAGGACTTTTTATCTTTTTATTTGCACTTTAATAACTTGCCGGATTTTTTTTTTTTTTTAAAAAGGAAAAAAAAAAGTTCCAATCTCCCATGTTTAACTTTAGTCCAGTTTCAACTTAGGAAATAAATCACACATTTAATAATAAAGCTTTTTAGCAATAAATTGTATTATTTCTGTTTATTTCGCCTTAAATGGTAATGCCCCCGTCTCCCACTTTATGCCAGTCAACAGATTGGTTACCCACTGCTGTGGATAACCAGAATATCTCAAGTACACCAATGTGGTTGTAGTCTTTATTCTGGCACAAACAACATTTCCAAACTGATCAAACAGTGTTTAATAATGTTGGGTTCAGCTCTACAAGTTCGCCATCCCCTCCTCTCCAAACCCAAACTGATTCCTTAACGATGAATCCCCCTGTGGGAGCAAACATTGTCATCATATTTTGGTCTAGAAAACTTGAGATATAGAATTTTAACTGGTTGCAGAATTTAGTTTCTATGTCAATATTTGTCTGCTATCATAACTGCTTCTAAAATTAGAAGGTTCATATTCAGTCTCGTCTTGCATTTATAAAAACAGCCTGTAATGCAATTTCTATCAGTCTCCAAAAAACATGGCAAGTTTATTTATACCATGAGAATCTAAGACATGTTTATGTCTCAGGGATTCAATGCTCATATGTTAGAACACTTTGAAGAAAAACTACCAGGATGTTTTTATTTGTCTGCATTCGTCAGCTACCAGCTCCACAGCGGCTGTGCAGGGAGATATTTGGACACCTCTGCTCTCACTATGCAAAATCAACCCGAGCCCCCAGTTTTCTCCTCCCACTTCACTTCTCACTAAATCCCTTTGCTTTCCTTCCTTTTTTTCCCCTCCAAGTTTGACATGCAAATGAATGTCTCCTGAGCTATTGGTTGGCAGCTGTCTGCCTGTCTCAGCATAGATAACTGTGGGAAAACAGCATCATTATTCATATTTTCTTGTTCTCCAGCAGCATAAATAATATTAGGTGCTAATGACAAGCAGGAGCGACTGTACAGAAATAGAAAGGTGTCTGCCTGCAAGCTGTTTGTTTGGTAGTAACATGCATCATCAGCAGAACTACCCTGGCTCCGTTTATTTAATGTTTCTGCAAAAAGCTCCTCGCTGTTAACATGTAGAGTGTTGGAAATGAAGCTTCTTTTAATTTTAATGCCTCAAGTGAGATGCTGACATAAACAGAACATTAGTCCTGCTTGGGTTTACTATCATCCAAATGTCTGAATAAAGAGTATCAGTCGCACATTAAATTAGCTTTCCTGCCTGCAGACTCCTCCCCCTTCCAAGTGGTTGATTTCTGAAAATGTCCTCTAAAAATATCACCATGGAAATTCCTATTGGCCACTTTAATAAACTAGCTGCTGTAATTGCTTCCATACACTTCAATACCGCTCCACACCAAAACACAGTCATTGGCAAACACTTGCCAACACGGATGAGCAAGCGGTCTCTAAAACACACAAACACACCGCGAGCATTTCTCAAACAGCTGAAAAGTAGCTCTCGTCAAGATGCACGTTCACAATCGGCGTCCCAATTTGCGCTGATGGTTACAAATCAGGCAGCCACTTATCACAGTCATTGGTTCCCCATGAAGCCGTGGCTTACTATCTGATTCCTCCGTCTCCCTGCGTATCGACAGCCACGTTCTCACCTTGAATCCACTATAATGGGTCTGCGGCTCATGATATAATGGCTTGATGGGCCATAAATGCCCACTGTGAGAGCTGGCTTAACTCAAAGCTCTACTTCACCACCAGGGTCAAACCAGAATAAGCTGCATAGTGTTAATGGGCTTAGCAGTTACAAAAGCTACTAAGTATTTCTAATAGTAATTTTGGTGTCAGTATCTAGAGGTGATAAGATTGCTTTTGACCTGGTTGTTCTTGCTTTACGCTATAAGAGCTGAATTATTTTTAAATTTAAAAAAAATCTCCCATCTCTCTCTTCTTGCACAGCTGCCTTTTGAAATAAAGCAATTTGGTTCTATTTTGATGCCATTTGCAGCAGCGTGATATAACAAATGCACACCAAATAATTTACATTGTTTCAACTTTGCTCTGTTCTCTGGACAGCTGTGTTGGAACAGCTTTATAGTACACACTTAGGGTGAACTAAAAAGTAATTGTCAGATTATTTTCTTCTCACAAATAAAGCCAAGTATTTACCTTCTTTAGCAATAACACTTTGTTAAAAAAGGAAAGAAAATCAGACCCAGTCCATGCATAACCTTCCTGTACCGTCAATTTATATTGTTTGAGGGTAATAGAGAAACAATCAATCTGCATCAAAGATGAATCTAGAATAGATTTGAGAAATGATAATGCTGTAGCTCAACACTGTAATTTAATTTCCACTCATTTCATCAGGAGGCCAGTTGGAGAGTCTGATGGAAACCATGAGAGCGGAGATCGCTGCCCATCCTCCCGTTGAAGGGTCTTACTCGGCACGGAGAGGGGACTACTGCCTAGCCAAGTTCGCTGATGGTGAATGGTATGTGTGCATTTCTGTCTTCAAAAGCGTTACAAATTTTTAACCTCGCACCCTGCAACCTTGGTTATCTTTCTTACTGAAGGCGTCAGACGCACACAAAGCTGAATGTCTGCCATTTCAAAAATGCTGAGTAAGAAGTATAGAGTAAGTAAGTGAGTTCCACACCATTTTAAGTTAGATCAGATGTGAAGGTGTCCTACTGCGGAACCGGATAGTCCTAGCAGAGCCTGCTCCTTATAACCACTCATTTGACCTTTTTCCTCCCTTAAATTTGAGTGGTAGGATTACTGTGGATCACAGTGTTCCAGCACACTTCTGAACAGATTACTTCCTTAATCATTTTGACTTCTAACAGGGAAATACTTGTGCTGGGAGTGTGTATCGGTGGTGTCAGGAAAACATCCACATAAATAGCCGGAGTTAAAATTTCCCTGTAAAGCAGCACTTCTAACAGAAGGGATTTATTTATTTATTTATTTATATCCATTTTTATTTCCTTTGGTGATTGAGCAACTTTATATTCAAAGGATTTTGCTTTCAGCATGTGGCGCATCCACAGCAGTCACCTACAGTGTTTTGATTAGCTCTTACAAAGCAGCGGTTTCCAAGCAGCAACATACAAAATCTCTTCTCCGTGTCTCTTTGAGTGTTTAAAGTTCACAGATGGTCATGAGAGATGAATAGAAGTCAAGAAGGCGAGGGAAGGGAAAGAAAGATCATGCAACTAATTAAAAACCAAATGTTCATCCAACACAGGTGTTGCCCTCTATCTTCCTGTTCTGCTTTTAGGGCAAAACACAAGTTAATCTACTTCATATGTCACCAGTACAAGTCGGGGGACATTTTGAACAGGAAATACGGAGTCTGTATCTTCACATCGGAGAGGAGGGAAAAAGAAACGTCTGCCACTTAAACGGCGAGAAAAATATCTTGATTTGTGTCTTTCTGGCAGTCCTTTATTATTCAGCAAGCTAATTATGTTTGCATTGTTCCTTCTTTGTATCAGAGAACTGTGCGGTTCATTCTCCATGGAGACTTGTTTCTTTAGGGGAGTAATTAAAAATTTGTTACCATGCAAGTCCTCCCAGAAACACAAACGGACAAGAATAAAACCTCTGTTCATCAGTCGTTTCCTTTTTCTCAAACTCCTTATTATTGCAGTTTTTTACTTCATTATTCTCTCTTCACCCGCATAAACCTAATTATTTGGTCTTTTATTTTCCGGCTGTGCCTGCTTTGCAGCCAA
Source organism: Xiphophorus couchianus (assembly GCF_001444195.1). Lineage (NCBI taxonomy): Eukaryota > Metazoa > Chordata > Actinopteri > Cyprinodontiformes > Poeciliidae > Xiphophorus > Xiphophorus couchianus. The sequence goes on along the minus strand of NC_040244.1, from coordinate 3,048,284 downwards.
TTTGTCTTTAGTGCCATTTTTTTTTTCTTACTCAAAATTCAGAGTGATGTCCAGGTGAGGTGATGTTATGCATAAGTTTCTTTCTATATGTAGCTATTATTCAGGAAGGTGGTTTTGTAATTTGTTACTTTCTGATTGTCGCTGCTTTTACTTTTTATTTGCGTGGAAATCGAGCATTTCAAATGTCCCAGAAAATAAAGGACCACAATGAAAAACCTCCAGGGTCTCTATGATTAGCACTAATGCGCTAACGTCATTTTCTACACGGCAAAAAAAAAAAAAAATAACAGGTTTAAATTTCTGCCTTTTATTGCAAAGAGGCCTCCGTGCAATTTCCACCGCCCGCCTATGTCCTGATAGATCTCCTCTGTCCCCCCTCACCAACCTGCACACCCCCAGCCTGTTCATCCTATCCCGCTCCTCTACCCCGATCACAACAGACAGATCCTCCAACACCTTCTCCCTAGGGAAATAAGCACAGAATCATTTACTCATCTCCTTTTCCTCTTGTGCCCTCTGTCTTCATCTCTCTTTTCCTACTCTCTATTCCCCCCCCCCACCCCCCCACCCTTTCCCCCTTTCTCGCTATCTTTCTTTCCCCCCAATTATTCTTCTGCTGCTGCAGGTACAGAGCCAGAGTGGAGAAAGTTGAGTCACCGGCAAAGGTTCATGTCTTCTACATCGACTATGGCAACGTGAGTAACTTTGTAGCAATAAATCTGATTGTGTGCGTGCGTGGCGGGAAAGTGTTCTCAATAAGGCAAAGTGCTGATCTTTAGAGTTGAAGAACATGCACATAGGAATTTCTTTCTTCAAATCTTTGTGGGGATTTTTATATTCCAAGTTTTGTTTTTTTTATGTTCTAAGACGTCTCTGTGCCCTTTTACCTGAAGTTTATATGAGAAACAAAATGCCAGCTTGCTTGCTTGCTTTATTTTCATGGTATTTTATTATTGAAACCCAAAAAGTTCAGAACAGAATCTTTACTTGGTCAGAAAGTAAGTATAGATTTTATTCTAGTTTTTATCAAGTCATTTATGTTGACTTGATACACCAAAACCTTTTGAGGTTTTTAAATTATTTAACTACAATTTTTTGGCCTCTGGACTTAAAATTTTAACCATCAAAGTTTCAGGATGTGCAAAGTTTCAGTCACAAAGTGTGGTTCTAAAGCTTATGGAATGTCTTGATGACAAAAGGAGTCACGTGTGCAGTTGTAACAAGTATCAGAAAGTTATTGCAAAATTTTACATTAAATAAGTATTTTATATGCCTTAAAATTCAAAGCATTTTTAAACAAAAGCATCACAGATAAAACAATTTGATTTGTTGCATCCTGTCATTTCTCTTTTTTTTTAGTTTTGCACTCAAATGTTTGAAAAATGGCAACTATTAAACAGAAGATTCATTGAAACCCTGGTTTTCTTCAGAATGAAACGGTTCCTGCCTCCCCCTGGGTATTTTTAATTTTACTCGGCAATGACGAAGGCAGTATAGTCCTCTGCCCACGTGCATCCTCATGCTTGCATCATCACCGAGTGGCTCATGTAGCCAGCCCCCGCCCCGCGGGAGTTTTCCCATGATGCAGTGGAGCGGCACAGTGTGCGACTGACCTCAGAGCAGGGGGGACAGACCACGGTTTGGCTGGCAGATGCAATGCATCCTGGCATGTTGCTGAAAGTGTTGTTCTCCGAGGCTGACCTGGTACACACACACAAAAAAAAACACGAGCTGATTTCCGCAACCTCTCATTTGTAGTAGTTTTGCGTCATTTCAGGTTGAGTCAGACCGGCCTTGAATTCATGCCCTTGTGTCACGAGCTATTAGCCTACAATACTGCCACCTCTCTCAGGTACATGGCGCTACCTGAATTATTATGTGATCATTAGCAAGCACAGCGGAGCACTTTTGTCATTTTCAGGTTTAAAGCCTACATTCAAAGTGTCATCAAAGTCTCATATCATGCAGATAAATCTTAACATTGTGTCATTATGAATCTGAGAGATATTTTCTGTCTAGACTGGACAGTTCATTGAACACATTAACTAAAGATATGAGAGGGTCGCTAAATTACCTCTTGAGTTCTCATGGCTGTATTTATCTGACATCCCAACACGCTAAAACCTTTATGGGTCAGTGACTGAACAGAGCTTTTACATTTTTTATAGATTTTGTATCATAAACGTATAGTAAATATTATTCATTTGTAGCTTTATATCTCGAAATGACCCCAAAACATAGGCTTATTTTCTAGACTGCGTAGGTAAAACAAATGCAATAATCAGCCTTTGTTTACTACTTATTAAAAAACAACAAAAAACAAAAGTGATAGATTCTAAAATTATCACAATTTATGCAGGAAATTCAATTTAAGAGACATTTTTCATGTGAATCCATTTGTAGACCAAAAATGTGGTGATTTTGGATGCATTTAATGAAGTGGGGAAAAAAATTAGACTTTTCAATATTGGACTTACCGATCAAGAGAACATTGACATATTCAGATCAACTCAATTTAATTTGTGCATTCATACACATCAGTCCTACTTTATACATTCAAAACATGTTTTGCTGCAAGTTTCTGAAGGTAAAATAAATCTGTTTCCTTACATCAGTGTCTTGCCGAGGCCAGTAAACATACCACTCTGAGTGCGTCAACCAATTCAGACTTTTCAGTCGATTCACCCGGTACAGCACGATGATGGGATTATCACATCTTGCATCTTGGGCCGTCTTCATCCTTACTTTAGCTAAGCTGAAACGCATATGGAACTTGCACCTACGCAGGTGTATCAACGATTATATGGTTTACTTACAAGAGTGTGAAGTATTTTATCAACCGAAAGAAGATGCCTCACATTTTTTTCTCCGTTTATTCTGGTACTGTTAGAGAATAATGGTACAGTGAGTATCATTGAATTTTACTGACACCAAGAGAGCCCCACAATGCAATGTGACATAAGACTAGAAATCTGTAAATATGGAGGGATGTGTTAATTGTATGAATCTGCATTTCAGCAGTTTTTACTACAGTATAAATATTTGATTTTTACTTGTAAATGAAACATTTTATTTCCTGGATGCAATGTTTCTTTCTTTTATTAGATTTTATATTTGTATTGCACTCTGATGTAGTTTTTGCAAATTATTCCTCTTTTATCATTCATTCTGTTACTTTCTTTTTTTCAAAATGCCGTCAAACAAATTTAAAAGTGATATATACAGGCTAATGTATCCAGATAATGTCCAACAAGACGTATTTTAGTACAGAGAAACTAAGAAGTACTTATTTTCTCATTTGAAAATAAGTCTCAAAAACAAGTATGTAGATACAGCTTAAGGCACTCACCTTTATATTTAGGACTCATAATAAATTCATGGCATCAGCAACTGAATATCGCTCCCAGACACCGTCAAGACAAGAAATATTGTGACGTTTTAATATCACAAGATGTCGTTAACATCACACGTATGAAAGCTGCTGTGTGCCGGGTTTCAAATGTCCTTCCTGTGTCCTTCCTCAGAGAGAAGTTGTGTCAAGCACCCGTCTGGCTGCCATACCTCCCGCCTTCAGCACCAGGACCCTGCCAGCACAGGCCACGGAGTACACCTTCGCCTTCATCCAGGTCCCACAGGACGTAAGTGCACAGATGAGCAGACATGTTTTTGCAGCCACGAGCTCTGAAATTAGCCGAGATATCGGCTTCTTCCGTCCCGCTTTCTGCCAACTTTTGAAAGTTTGACTTTCCTGGCATGACATGAAAAGTGTTTGAGTTTCACAAATCACACCGTGTGATAAGTCTGGAACTGATAGACAAGGCTGACTTTCCATTCCAGGCAGTCTTGTGAAAACGATGCTCGCGCTCAGATAATAGATGTAACAGAAGCAAAAGAGAGCAATGACAAACGCAAAGTCACTAGTTTTTCATGTTTGCACAAAGATTAAAAAAAAAAAGAAAAAAAACTTACCATCTGTGTTCTTTTTAAACAAATTTGATAACATTCCCTTCAATTATTCAGCAGCCTGAACTGTTATTTTCCTATGCAGAGATGATATCTACTTGTTACGCTGGAGTACGTACATGGTTGAGCACCTTCCGCTGTTTTCTGCAGCAATAATCATGTTTACTCAACCTTCAGTGACCACAGGCACGTACGTGTGCTTGTGTGTCAGGAGGTCGGCTCGTTGGCAGCGTCTTGAACCGACTGCATACAAATCAAACCAAAGCGGGTTTACTTTAGCTGTAGGCCTTGTTGGCGCAGACTTAAATCCTGGATTTATTCTGCTGCGTGTGATTTGCTTTTAGAAGATTTCTGTGTCACGTAGGCTGCATAAGATGCAGACCACTTTAGATATGATCCCGGGATTCATCGAGTTGCAGGATTTGTTTGTTTGGCTATGCTGCTAAAGTTTATCTGTGCCTATTGAGTTAAAGTCTGCTTTTGATGAATGCAAGCCGATTTGTTTTTTATATATACATAAATATAAACAGTTGATTAGATTTGAAAATGTCATTCTTTTTCCCCGAATTTCTTCACTTTCTTCCTAAAAATGATAAATGAAAGGCAGGCTGTCTGAGCTCTGTGCTGCCACCTCTCATGAGTCAGTAATGAAGTAGCCCATCTGTTGGAGCAACCCGTGGGACACAGGGTTCACCTCCATGTTAAAGCTCCCATACACAAACATTAAAAACCTGTAGCACACCTTTCAGTCTGACACACACCTTGCACCTCTTCTGCTCAGTCGTCTTTCCGTCGCCCCTGTGTCTCAACTTTCCGTTTTGTCTCAGATTTCCGTTTCTTCTGGTTGCTATCTGACACACTGACAGCATGGTGCCCCGCTGGTACAGAAGCTTTGTTAGAAAGGTTGCTGCCTTCCTCCCCTAACCCACCACCTGATGCCCTTGCACAAAACATCTGTCTTCACAAGTCATAATTGGCGTCTTAGTCACTCTCTGAAAAGTTCTTTTCGAAGACTAAAAGTCTGCCATTTGGATGAAATCCCACTGCTTGCATCCTGTTGTTTCTCATCAGATACTCTGTAAAGTGACAGTATTTTCAAAAAGTGTCAGCCGTGACAAACTCCTACTGTTCTTCTGTTTTAAGGGGGGGGGATTAGATTTTATTTTCTACCTGAGATGGGTCCTGGTGACTTGTATCAAAGCAGGAGGCATCATGAATGTCACATCCATGACACGTCGCTGCAGCAACTACAACTTTAGGTGCAAAAAATATCACATTTTTAGATTGTGTTTTTCCCTTTTAAAGGTTGTCATTCCATTCACATGGCTCCACTAATATTTTTCTGTCTTTTTGAGCTAATTGGAGATTAAATTTTTATCGAGATTGTCAGTTAAAAAAAATAGTCAAAAGAAAAGGCAGCTCATTAACTTATAAGCTCCTTTCACTTATACTGCATTACCATTTCCCATTTTCCAATCACAGTCATGGCAAAATCCACTGGCAACAAGAAATGACTTTTTAAGCTAAAATCGCAAAGTAAAGGTCGACAAACACATCCGACACCTCACATCTTTGCAGTTTTTTTGTGAAGTAGGGAACAGTTTATGACAGTAATTTCCATAATACTTTTCAGGCACATTCAAGAGAAGTTTGATGCTGAAACTTGATTTTAAAAGCCTGCGAGATGAAATGCAGCCCTCACAGTTTGATTTATGGCTGATTTACAAATGGTAGATTCTAAAGCATTTATATAAATCAGAGATCCTACTTTTTAAATTTGGATAAGTATTTCCAAGAGTTGTAGTTCTCGTGTCCCTGATCAGGTCCATCTGTTCCACATGTATTTTTTTCCTCATGACTATAGAAATATCTGTTGTAAATGAACAGTTATTAACATCTGTTTTTATAGTTTAAAAATTTGCAAAAAAGGAAACGGTTTAAGATCTTGTGAAGTCTATATCTGTGGCGGAAGAACTGCTTAAAATTGTTTTTAAGTCTACTCATCTACACATGTCCCTACATCAAACTGCTCTTTTCAACGCGTAGCGTGAAAGATGAAGTCATTGAAAGGTCCTTATGAATTTTCTATTGTCTTTTCATAAGCATTACTCTATTCTTCATCAGCAGTCGTCTCCCCCTCGCCCCGAGCGTCCCCACGGCGACTGTGACAAGTTGACCAGGGGGAGACAAGGGGACAAAAAAGGCCCTTCTAGTTTTGTTCCTCGAATAAGCCTCCCTGCCCACACTCGCTCACTCACACACACATACACCAGACGCGCAGATGCCCAAGGGTGGCTAGCTGGAAGGGGGTTACCATGGAGACAAGACCAGGGCGAGAAAGAAGGGTAGCGAAGAGATAGATGGTGTAGGGAAGGGATGGTTAATGGCCAGGAGCTGATTTTCTTTTTCTTTTTCTGTTTTTTGTTTGGAAGGGGCGAGGGGCTGTTGTTTTTTCTTTTTATGCTGTCTTCTTTCTTTTGAAGGTGCCAAAGCCAACTCTCTTAGTTTCATTTTCACCCCATCTGCTGAAGGACATAAGGTCAAGATTTTGTTGCAGCTGTGTCACTATCATCTTCTCCATATGTTCATTTAATTGCTGGATTTTAAGAGTTGAAAAGTTCAAGGGAGAAGAGGACAGCTTTGAAAGATGTCCTGCACCAGTGTAGCCTGGCCATTGACTTCCTGTGCAATTTCACGCACAAAAGAAATGTGCGCAGTCTGTGTTTTCTTCTCTTTGGTTGGATTGCCTACAGTAGATTTTCAATCAGAGAACAGAAGGAGAAACTTGTGATCAACGACGTAAATTTTCTGTGCTGTAGTTTTAGTGACGGTAGCAGAGGAAGTGAAAAAAGCCGTTCAGTCCGTGTTCGCCACGCTTCAGAATACTGAATTAACATCAGCAGCCACAGGTTTTTAACAGTCTAGCGCTATTGTAATTAACTGTGTTTTGTTTTTTCCCCTCTTTTTAACCCAAGTTAATATTTGACATGCCAGTGTTCCTTTGCAGTCTAGAAATTTATAGATTTTCTTTTGAGCATTTTCCAGGCCAGGTTAACTATGGGAACATATTTGTATTTGCACACTTTATTCCCTTATCCATGGTATTTTTATCTATTTTCATCTGTGATTTAACCGACCATCAATCCAGCCATCTGTTCATCTATCCACTTAGCTTTTTGTCCAGACATGTGTTGAAATATCTGCTGTAAATTCGCACTCAAGTTTTGTATTGATCAGAATGAACAAAAAATTTGCGTCCGAAAAAGTGTTGCCCCATTGAAAACACCAATTGTTCCCCTGCCTTCTCCAGGAGGACGCCCGTGCTGATGTGGTGGACTGTGTGGTGCGGGACATCCAGAACAGCCAATGCCTGCTGAATGTGGAGTACTCAGGGGCCACCTGTCCACACGTCACAATACAGTTTGGGGACACCAAGGATGACGTGGCCCTGGGCTTGGTCAAAGAGGGCTTGGTCATGGTGGACGTCCGCAAGGAGAAGCACCTGCAGAAAATGGTGAGTGGAGTGTTAAAAAGTTCTCAGAGATTTCTTCTGTTGCTGTAGCTGCTTGACTGAGAAGAGCAGTCCACAGGCGGGGTGTAATACGCTGCACGGATTGATATTTCAACATTTGTGCTGATGTTGGCTCTTTTATGTGTATTATTTTAAGTGCCTTTTCTGTTTCTTGTTTGGGTGTGAAATATTGATGGACACCAAAGTCCTTGCAGTCAGAATGGTATTGAGCGAGAGTTCCATGACCGGCATCTCTTTAACAGCTGCTGCAGTTTGTAATGTAGCGGGGCAGTTAAACATGTCAAAGTAAAAGTGCTTGTATTTGCGACGGACAGGTTCGAATTGTTTATAGCTTTGTGTGACAACATGATGGAGAGGATGCCTGCAACGATGGACCCTTTAGTTTATTCTTTTCCAGACCGTGTTTTTCTTTCACTTCGCTCCCTGTTATTTACAAACTCCTGCGGATTCCAATCAGAGTCGGACATAAAGGAGGTGACGGCTGTGATTTGTCTGTGTGCCATTATTTTCATATTTGAATACATCATTTGTAGTCACATGCCAGGTTCTCTCTTCATTACATGATCTTCCAATCCACTGATGCTATTAGAGAAATGTGGCTCCACTCCTCTGAGGTCATTTTGTTTGTGCCCTCACTCCATTTTTCTGCAACAATTGATATTTACTTCTTACGTAATACATTTTTATGTATGCTCAAAATGAACTCTGAATAAAATGTAGATATTTTTTCTTCATGTAACAGCTCCGGTCAGAATTTTAAATGCTCCTGTCTTATTAATTTTGGACTTTAATTAATTATTTTGAAATGTTTTTTTTGTTGTTGTTTGTGGTGGAATGACTACATTACAAGTAACTTCCATGTGATATTTGGAAACAAATAAGCTTCAATTTATACAAACTCCCCTTTAAATTTTTAGCAAGGTCCAGGGAAACCACAATAATTTTGTAGACATCTAGAAGCTATTGACATTAATTTGAGCAAAAATGGTGGAGCTAATTTAAATTGGTTGGTTTGCTGGCAAGGGGCCAGTCCATAAATTTCCAGGTCTTCATTCCTGAAGTGCTATTTAAATCTGATTCATCCATTCTTAAATCAGTTTAGGGTCATTGTCCTGTCAGAACACCTAGTTGTGTCCAAGCCTTACCTACCTAGGTGTTCATTTATGTGAAAGTGAAGAATTTGGAACTAGTTCTCCTCATTTCTCTGATGCACCAGAATTACTGGCAGGATTGTTAAATTTAAAGACCTCACACTGACTCCTCTGTTTTCCTTATTCATATTTTAAATTAGGCCATCGAAGTTGTTTGTAATTATTCAACCCTGGAATGTAAAAATGATTAAAAACTCAAAATTAATGGCACTTCTGCCTATTATAACTGCATGTAAAATTGTGACTGAATCAGTGTACATTTAAACACCGCTACAGTGTCATTTTGCCAAACGGTGAAGCTTTGCTCATTTACTCTTCACTCGTTATGCTAATTCCTCCTGCAGACTCGAAGCTGCTCTGTACATCAAAGATAAAGTAAATGGGAGATATGGATTCCTGCTACAAGTACTGCTCCTACACAACCCTTATATTAATCACTGTCTTTTATATGAAAATCAAATGCACAAAGAAACGGTTAAGTGTTTCTATAAAGTGCAAAGGTTAACTAAATAACAACGAGGTAAAGTGATCAAAGCCTAAAGTTGTTTGTAAGAGCCCACTTGTCCGTGAAGTTTTACCTCCCACCTCAGAGTGTGCATTGTGAGAGTATTTCGACTTCCGACCTCCACAGTGGAGTGAGTGACCATAATTCAGTCTTGGCATAATGGACCCTACAGACGAATGACAGTGATTAAACCCTCCTAGCTATTCCACTAATAGGCTTATAGACTGCACACAGATTTAGGTTTTGTAGGATCTAATGGTTCCTGTTTAGTATGCAACAGCTGTTTCTCCATTTGCCCCCTCCTTGCTGGCTACAGTTTGATATTTTGATCTGAAGGAAGCTTAACAAGCAGCAGTGTTGCCAAAGTGCTTACAAGTTTGTGTTAAAGTAAAGCTCTACAGCTTGTCCTGAAGGTAATTCCACACATAATCTGAGTCGCGGTTCTGAGTATCATTGAGATCTTCCATTTATCCTACTTGGAACAATGAGCAGAAGGGAGATCACACTACTTTTAGATGCTATCCAAGTCATACTTTCTTTTTATAATTTTTTTGTTATTTTGTTTCTCATCACCTGGTAGTCTGGTAGACTCAGTTCAATTGGAAACCAAAATTGCAACAGTTGTTACGTTTTCACACCGCACTGTCAAACAAAGCTAACCTTTTGAAAAACATGTACACCTCCTCGCCTGTGGTGGCGCTGCACCAAGAGTTACTGAAGGAAACATAACAAGCACCTCTGAAGAACACATTAGCACATCTTCCTTCTTTGTGAAATGTAAACAAAAATAGTTTTAGCAGTTGTGGGATTTCTCTTTTGTCTTTGGTAAAAGTCTGCGAGCCATTCCTCCCTCTAGTTCAGGGGTCTCAAACTCAATTTACCCGGGGGCCGCTGGAGGTAGAGTCTGGGTGAGGCTGGGCCGCATTCACACACACGGTCTCCTCAGCCGAACCTATTACCATATTTGGCCGTAGTCAGGCGCTGTAACAGCTGTAATTGTGTAGTGTCTCTTTAAGATACTCTAGTATTGCTAATGATGTCAGAAGTATGCGCCACGGCTTCTCTGTAGAGAGCGTGGGAGAAACGTGCTAGACGGACATGTTAGCTCCCTAACCTTTTAGCAGAGGTGGGGACTCGAGTCACATGACTTGGACTCGAGTCAGACTCAAGTCGTTAAAATCACGACTTGAGACTTGACTTGAAAAAATGCTCAAAGACTCGGACTTGACTTTGACTTTCATGCCATTGACTTGGGACTTGACTCGACTTGAAGCTGTTTACTTGAAAAGACTTGATATTTTTTACTCAAAGTCTTAAAATTTAAAACACATTATTTATAAAGTGGCGTCATTAATTAATTTCACTCATTCCGTATCAATATGCGCAGACCGTCACTATGGTTTTCCTCTCTCCTTATGTATGTATGTGTACGTAGCTGCAGCACAACCAATCAAATTAACAGGATTTGGACGTTTAAAAAAACGCGGCAAAGCTACAGAGCTCAGGGAACGAAATACGAAATAACCGCTCGAATATGCTTCCGCGAGTAATTTCTTTTGGCTACGTAGGTTATGAACTTTCGACTAAAAAACGAACTGCAACTTGTAAAACATGCAAGAAGAGAATATCGGATGGAGATGCCACGACGTCCAACTTTGTCCGGCATTTGAAGCTTCACAAAGATCGGTAGGTGGCGCTTTTCTTTTGCTGTAAGATAGCTGACTTTAGCTAACTTCGTGTTAGCATGTGTACTCCGGGTTAAATTGGTGATTATTTACCATAAATCCGGTCCTTCAAATGCCTCCACAAATAATGTGCACCGTGTTAGCTCAGGAAGCCGGTGGATAGTGAGCGGGGCTCCGGAACAGAAAGCAGATTCTGGACCTGAACCAAGGGAACAGAGTCTCTCTGTCCCATCATGATGATGAGCCGGGTCTAGTATCATCTAAGGATGGTTGGTGTATTTGAAGACATCTACGTTGGGAAATTATATTGACAATATATTGTTTTGACAGGTCAGAGAAAAGAGGAAAAAACTGCTGTTATGGTTCTTTGTATTGTGCTGTGGAAATGTCAGCATTTTCCTCTTTTTTTTATTGAATATCAAGTTTAACAGAACTGGGCAATAAAGTGGTCCAATTTAAAAATGTTTTTTATACTTTGTGTTCAGCTACACATGTTCTATCATTTGAGATAAATACATATTTTAAAACGAACAAATGGTCTATTATTTGAATTTTATGTATAATTGCAAATTATAAAAAAAAAATAAAATAAAAACGACTCGAAATGACTTGAAATTAAAGGTTCCTGACTTGAGACTTGACTCGACTTTTGCCTGTCTTTACTTGAGACTTGACTCGGACTTGAGGACAAAGACTTGAGACTTACTTGAGACTTACAACACAGTGACTTGGTCACACCTCTGCTTTTTAGTAATGTTACGGGTTGTTTGGACGCTGCTCAATTTTCATGTCTGATAATATAGCAGTCGTTCAACCGGGCTTTGTAAGAGCGTATTTATTAGAGGACAACACTGTGGAATTCCCAGTACCAGTGTGGTTGTGAGTTTTTGACCGTCCTGACGAATCTGCCGCCTACTCTCCTCCCTTAAACACAACCCAAGCGTTACAGCACCTAACCTTAATTACGTTACACTGATCAGCAACTTCCGGGTCTAGACTGGATGCTGAAGCACGTGAAGCGGGAGCAGCCGCGGAAATTGCGCATGTACCGCATGCAAATAATGACAAATAGAAAATGCAAATAGGCCCGGCCGATGTCCCGCCCCCGATTAGCAATATACTCCACGGTGATTGGTAAGTTCGTTCAGCTCCGCACACAACACTGAAAAGTGCCAATTATATCAAACTCGCGGGCCGCACTAACATTAAACTTTCATATTAAGGCGAGGGCCACAAACTATCGTCCCGAGGGCCGCAGTTGGCCCACGGGCCGCGAGTTTGAGACCCCTGCTCTAGTTCTAGTCATGAATCTGTTTTGATTGTATTCAACCAGGATGCCCTGCACGAGAGTTCACTTCCTGCTTTTGGAGTGGTCTCCGGTCTGCTTGGCCTTCACATATGCATTCAACCTAGTGGACTTCGTTTTTGTTTGGTCTGCATCAGGGTTCTATTATGCATTCACACCTCCCCGATCGAACCGGACTTTCTAGGCAAACAAAGAAGAGCTCAATTATAAAGCAGGCTAAAATGGGGCTGGTCTGAATGAACCCCATGTTAAAGTCAGCTGTTAAGACATATTCCACACCTGTTCTGCTTTTTTAAACGTGTGCTGAAAAGATAAATATGTAAGCAAGTGACGAAGTGGTTTAGATGAGCTATTGTTCACAGTGTCAGCTGGGTGAATTTACAGTTATCCCTGCTGCTTTAGTAAATGGTTGCATCTTTGATCTACAGTACTTGTGTTTGTGTGGAGTCATTTGTTTACAAGGTGCACACTGGCTTAGAGATTCATGGGTGCCACGACTCCTGCTTCTGGTGACACAACAAAAAATACTGTTCTGCAGGAGCAACAGCCAAAAAATGTTTTAAGATATAACCTTTTTTATGCCACCTGGATCCGTGCCTCATTTTTCATCTCGTTTAGCCTTCGGTGCTACAGTACGGCACACCGTCTTCTGCGTCCTCGTTCACACCCCTCCTCCTCTTCCACTCAGACAATCAGCCTACATGTAAAAGTGACTTTTGTCCTTCCCCATCTCATCCTGTTTGTCTGTTCTTTATCCAGTGCTGGGGATTGGAACATGGTCACTGTAATCTGTACTCAAGTTCTAAAGCATTATATAACAGATGGGCTGTAATGTTCATTGGCACTTGAGCAGCCATTAATAGTCAGTCATAAGTGCACCGAAGGTTAACACCAGTCTTTGAGGGTGGCTTTGTCCCAAGAGGGAGACAGCAGGGAGGGGATTTTCATCCATTTGGAGTTTATTTCTTTTTCAAGTGCATTCCACCTTAAGCTGTACTTTAGTAGATGCTCATGATGCACACCATATGAACAGCTGCTGTTTAGCATTTTTACCCAAAATGAGACGTGCATTATGATTTAATACCTGCTGCAGATTATTGGGAAAGTAAGTGGAATTAGACAAAAGGGAAACAGATGACAAGCAAAAATTATGACCAAGATAATGTAATAATTGCACACTGTATCCACTTAGGCAGATTTAATACTCCCAAATCAAGTTAATGTTGATTCAGATATAGATCTGGAGAACTTTTATTTCTGTACCAATGTTTGTTTTTGTTTCAACAGCCCCTTAGGTGGAGTTCTGCTGTACTTTGTAGATTGCCAGGTAAAGTGGCTGCGATATAAAGTGTTGGCCACGGGTACATATAATCAGCATGTTGGTGTCATAAATGAGCTGTTAGCAAAGCTCACCAGCTCAGTAATAGTTGCCTCAGGCAGCCAGATTTAGAGCAGTGTCAACCATGTCATTTGGTCTGATTGCCCCTGATGGCAACTGCTATTCTTGAGTTGGTGGAAGACTTTTGTTTTTCTTCCTCCAGTAGAATTTCTGACAATTATGTAATTAAGTGGGCATTGATTTTCCTATGGGTGTAGATGCAAAAAGCTAATTGAATTTATTATGACAAAGAATTTATTATGACAAATAGCTCATTTATTATGACAAAATAACGTCTATGAAGTATTAAAAAAAGTTAATACCTAAAGCAAACCAGAGATGATGAATGTTTGCCATGTTGATTGATTCTCTGTGTACAAACATTTAGTCCCCCTCTCTAACAACCTCTGATGCGTTTCCCCTCCTCAGGCAGAGCAGATAAGCTGAGCTTCTCTTAAATGGTCCTGGCTCTATAAACTCTTAAAACAATGGCATCGTGCCACATGGACGCTCACCCTGATACTCACTAACACACTTCCCTCTTCTTTTATTTATCCCTCTAAATTCTGTTCCTTATACATTTATGAAATTCTGCTTTTTTAATTTGAACACTAACAAACCCTGAACTCTACCAGATTTTTCCTTGTTGTGGCCATTTACATAATGTTTTTTTTTTTTTTTTTACTAAATTCCAGGAAGCGTTTCATTCATTTGTACACAACAGTGCCTGAATTGGAAGTTGTGTGTTAAATCCAGTGTGATGCCGATTCCAGTATCAGTGGATGAATAGAAAATCCTTACTAATCTGCACATCACCTTGAACTCTCCATGCCCATTGTAGAACATGGTGGTGGCAGCATTATGGTGTGGGAAGTCTATTCTCCAACTGGTCAGTGTTGAAGATTTTTACCTACTTTTTCATCTATCATAAAATAAGGTTTGTAACTTGGCAAAATGTGAAAAGTGTGTGTGCAAGACAAAGTATTCTCTTCATCAACTTGATCTTGATTCCTTTGTTCCCTAGAACTTGTATCTTTTTATCACTCGCTTCTTAATTACTTTGCTTGTTCTTGCATTTGCAATTTATCCTCTGCTTCTTTTTATCGCTTGTCAAATTGCTTTTATCATCAGTTAGAAAAAAAAAAATCCCACCAATCTCCCCTCACTGTTTTCTCTATTTTTATTATTTTTTAATAGGCCTTGGTATTCATTTTATCTAAGCGGAGCAACAGCAAGTGATCTGCACAGTATTTGGTGGGAAGCTTGTTTGGCTTTTGCATGTTCTAATTTGCATTTTGTCTTTCAGTGCTATGTCATGATGAGTAATAATCCCCAGGAATTAGAGTGGAGAGCTGCTCAGATCAGACCTGGCAGCAGCCTGATAATGAGCTCTGATTTAAAATGTTGTGTGATTATTTGCAGCTTGCATCAGCTGGTGTTGCCCTGTGAGACTTCTGCTGATAATGCCATAATGCCTCCTTTACTATTTAAAGCGAAGGTAGAGGTGCAAGACCTGAACGGCGTCTTCGCTTAGTGGAAGAAAAAAAAAAAGAAGCATACCTGGCTCAACAGAATTAGAAATAGATATGAAATGTATTTTTCTTTCTGCCTGATTGGTTACACAGAAAGCGCCTGCAGCATCTATTTTTGACCAGCTCACAGAAATCTGCACCCAGACCTGATATTTCTTTGTCCAAGATGTAATGAGTCTGTCATGGCAGCTCAAGTGGAAGATGGCTGTGTGGTTAGCAGCACTATCTGTTGTGCTCGGCTGCTTTTCACCAGTGTTTTCTGTCAGCAGCTGCCAGCGACATGACTGATTCAAACTGTGGCAGGCCACTTGGTGCTAGCTGTCTCGTCCAGTCACCTCAGCTAACTGACACTGGTGCTAGCCCCGCAAAGTTCATTAGCGTTACAAGCTAATAATCTCCAGTTTGATAATCACAAGTCAATTACAAATACGGATGCGTTTGTCACTTCTCTGCTGGCGCAATTATTATAAATCACCAGCGCTCACTTCTGCAATATCGATCCAGGCCTCATCTCTAAACTGTCCCTTAGGACTAGATTAAGATGTAGCAGCGGCGTTTAAAGGCTAAGCTCATGTATCTGAACACCTGTGTTAGACCTTTAGTGAGAGGGGGGTGCCAGAGTGTGTCAGCAGAAAGTAGACTGTGGGGAAAACAGCTGTGAGGTAGCTTTTTAAGTGTGAGAGTGACAGATGAGTCGAGGAATCTTTAATTACCCAGGAAGTCCCTTGGGAAATATAGTTTTGTTTTTTAAATGTTCTCTGCCTATATTGTTGCTGCATTCAAACGGAGGTCCTTCTTTTCATGTATAAACGTCGAGCAGGGCTCTCTGAAGTTGTAAAACGCTTTAGGCAACTTGAGAAGTTGTGAGAAGCTTAAGATGCAAAGAAGATTTTTGTTATTTATGCATCTTTTTTGTCTTTTCTTTTTTTGCACACACACTGCCTCATGTGGTTTGTTTTAAAGTTCACAGTTAGAACCCCCACTGTAGTTAATGGCACAGCGGGGTAATTGTGTTAATGGAGTTTGTGAGTGTAGCTGAAGATTGAGCTGTGTGGCTGGATGTGGGGAATCCATACAGGAAATAAGTGTGGAGGCTCACGTTCAGGATGCCTCCAGGGATGACTCGTTCCATTTATCAAAGCACTATTCTGCAGTTTGGCACATATACTATACTGCAAAGGAAGCTTTGTATCATGGAATCCACTGCAAAGAACAGCTAAGGACACTGATTTTATGCTACATGGAAACGTAGCTCTTCTTTACTCAAGATGCACAGCTACAAATTTAGGCCTGTTGGGCAATCTTCTTTTCATGTAGCCCAGATGTTGCTCATTAGCAGACTGGCCCTCATAGTTATTACACGTTTTAATGAAGTACAGGAAAAATTATTGGATTAAAATTAATGACAGAGTGGCGATGGTGACAGGGTACATTAGAGATAAGACTATTTTTAAGAATCTTTTTTTTTACTGCCACAAATCAAAGGAATAGAAATCAAGTGAAGTGTAGAATAGTTTAGTCCAGGTTTTACCCGTCCATATATTGTGGTTTTCATTCTTGTTTCATTCTTCAGTGATACTTATGCTGGAAAACGTAAAACTTGCTAAACCTAGTGGTAGCATGCTAGGGCAATCTTCCGTGTTAACAAATGTTAAAAGTTGACAAGTGAGACTATTAGCTAGACAAGAAATAAAATAGCATATAATTTCACAAAATCTGCAAATTTAAAGTGAAATGGAAAAACAACAAACATTTATGTCTATAGATTTTGATCACATTCTGACTAAGCTTAAAAGTCCATAAGTGGTTTCTAACCATTTTTTGGAAACTTCACCCAAACGATTTCTCAAGTTGCCTTCTTCATTTTTTAACTGGTTTCATTCTCGTTGTGCTCTACGGCTGTGTGACAGCAGGTATTCTCCCCAGTAAAGACTCAATATCTATTTTACAAGAAATATTGGAGATGGGGTCTTAAATGGGCAGTTTCTACTCCGTCATCATTGACTCTACACACAGTCGAGCCAGTTTTCACGTCTTCCTGCTACGTTGATCTGAGGACCGAGCTGGCACGCTTCTCTTCACAGACTATAGTCCATTTTCCATGATGAATGCTTATAAATGTCTGCCCACCATCATTTCTAGACTTATGAGAACCAAGATGTTGTCGAGCTTTTTTTTTTTTCTGGAAAAGAAAATGCATATTCAAAGATTCTAATTGGAATAAAACTGTAATCTCCTTTGATTACAAGGTGCCTTTGGGAGAGAGCTGGACAGTATACGTGGATCTGTTGAGTTACATGAGTGTGACCTCTTAACTGTATGAACCCATGCTGGTGGGCTTGTCATGTTAGTTCCCACCAAAGTGTCTGATCTTCTCCGACAGCCATGCTGGAAGGGAGGCTAACCAGCAGGCAACAGGAAGAAATCCCAGCCAGCCTCAGATCAGTGGCACTGACCCTCACAAATATGATGTGAACTTGTCTCCCTTTGCACTTGTCTCTCTTTGTTTCTATTATCAAAATACTTTAACATTTTTCTAATAAAATTGTTGAATATCTTAAGACTCCTTCCAGGTATGTCAAACTAATTGCTATCTCAAAATCGATAGTAAGAAAAATTATTATTCAAAGATTAGTCATTGGCATCCAAATCGATAATGACTGTTCACATTGACACGTTTCATCCAGCAGCAGTGCTCTAATAACAAACATTCACCATCTCCCCAACTTTGAAACTCTGCTAACTCGGCGATTACATCCAGAACAAAACATCTGTGATCCTCTTTAGCCAACAGGACTAACACAACAGCGTTGTTTGAAAGTACTTTCCCTATGAGGTAGACAGACAGACAGGACATGCTAGCTCCGCTGACATTATGATGCTGATGTTTGAGAGCACTTAAAAAATGACTTGTTGGCATTTACTGGCTCAGCACATGTATTATGATGCTTATAGTTAAGAAAAAAGAAACCATAAGGAGCAGTTTAGCAGGGACCTGGAGGATCGACCATTTAGAAATCAACAATATCCTTTGCCTACATGAAGACTGGACATTATTAAACTCGGGACCAGAGTCAATCAAACCTTGATTTGGCTGCATTAATACTTGGGTAAGATGTATCAACAATTTTTAGAAACTTTAAAGAGTACATTTATCAGCTTGAAAATAATAATGGTAGTTTGAACTATTCTGTTGGCTGATTAGCCTGTTGTCCTACTTTTAGGAAGCTAGTGCATCAAGCCTGTGCTTCTGTAAGAAACCTTACAGAGCTCACATAGCACCTGGTTTTTGTCACCAGACATAATATACTTCCATGCATTCCCTTCAAAAGAGTCTTTAAGACTCCCATTTAAACCTGAAACAAGCCATTTATTCTCATGATTTTGAAATTACTAGTTTCAAAACTAGTAATTTTTTCACTAGCATGGTGATGCTTATGTGCATCACTATGTGATGCACATAAGCCACATGGTGACAATTTCCTCTTCTGACCATAATCATTAAGAGGTATTTACCAATTATTGTGGTCAGCCTCATTGATGATGACTAAGTATGGAAGACCTGCTTTCCATTCAGCATGTTGATGTTCACTTTGGGATTCCTTCGTCCCACTCAGTCATGACAGGCCTTAGAGAGTTATTTCTCTGGTTAGCTATGGTGCTTACAAGACAAGCTCCTCTCCATCAAACCACTTGTAAGATGACAAGTCTGAAGAGACCCCCTTTTATCCCCTCACCCCCAAAAAAGCCTGGCCTCTTCTCTGCTTGCCATGCAGTATTCATGCATGGGCATGTTGAACGAGAGACGTCTCTTAGGACCGTCTCTCAGCCAAGTACTCTCAACTTGAAACAGTGTGGGCTACTAACATAAAAGCCGTTATGTTCCAGTACATGCTCTGATGATGACTGTTTAGTGCAGTTTTTCTGCTCTCTATGCAGACAGAGAGGGTCTGAGATTACATGAGAGAACAAAACGGGATGCATTACCAACAGTTATTGAAGGGTGTGGAATCTGATTTCAGTGTTTTCCCTCCAGTTGTGGAAAAAAAGTAGAGAAAAATATTTGTTTACCCTATTAAAGTTGTGATTAAGCAACAAGGACAAAAAGAACAGAAAAGGTAAATGTCATAAAGGTTAAGTTGTCATTTCTTTAAACTTGCTTGTTTAATTACAGACTCTAAAAGCTTAGCATACATTAAGGATCTCATTGCCCCCTTTTCACTTGAGTGACTTAAGTCAACAAGTACGTAAACAAACCTTTAATAATCAGCTTTTTCTGTGCACTTTATCCAAACGTAAGTTTTCCTTCACCAGCTTTAAAATCAATAAATAAAGTCGTAGCTTACCTACGCACCAGAAGGACTCAACCTGCTAAAGACGTGCAGCATTAGCTCATTCTTACGTCCATCACTTTCACACCACGTTTACCAGAACACCACCTGGACATGGCACGAGGGCCAGCGTTCCACTCACTCTTTCAGATTCACAGCCAGTCAGAAAAACCAAGCAGTGCCAAAGCGCCGGGCCCGCACCACCTGTCGTTCAGCTCATCAAAAGCCTCACACCAACACACCGTCTCTCATTTAGTCTCATGTCAGTTTCTTGAATCCACTCAAACTGACTTGTGGTTTTCATGGAAATATGTTTTCCTGGTATCTGACGATGAGATCAGTAGGAACTGATGGATTAAAAACTGTGAAATGTGCAGTTCTGTGGTTAATAAAAATAAATAAATTAAACCCTTTAGGGGGC
Source organism: Xiphophorus couchianus (assembly GCF_001444195.1). Classification (NCBI taxonomy): domain Eukaryota; kingdom Metazoa; phylum Chordata; class Actinopteri; order Cyprinodontiformes; family Poeciliidae; genus Xiphophorus; species Xiphophorus couchianus. Next base: position 3,028,480 of record NC_040244.1, on the reverse strand, counting down.
TTTCTTGAACATGCAGTTACATCTTTAGCCAAACTGTCTATGGTCACCACTCATCATACTGGCATCTGTCTGGCATATGGGAGCTCTGTTGGGTCATCCAGACAAACACCACCACCAGCTGCTCTCTTCTACCCAAGCCCTTCACAATTACTGCATTTTTTCCCCCTCTGCAGCTTCTTTCCCTATGATCAATATTTAGCTCTCGAAAACTGCGCTTCATCTGAAAACTAACCATCTTTAGGTTTTCCTAATTACTATTGTCTTCCTTGCTTTGCTGAAACATTTTTTAACAAAATTCAGGATCACACTTCACTGCCATCATCTTGCATTCTCCTTCCTTCCTGCGTATTTCATGCCACAGTTGTTTCCTAAATGAGAAAAATTCCTTGTCTTCGCCACGCCGGGTGGGTTTTTGCATGCATTTGAGTCATAAATGAGCCATTATGCCTCCCCACTGGAGTCCATAGAAGAGCAGTGAAAGACGGATCCGGCACATGATACACGGCGCTGTTTAACAAAAAACCCACAAAAATCTAGAGTTCAACTGATTGGCTTCTGTGTTCATTGAACTGAAGTGAGCAGAACGGTGAAAGACGAGGGTTGAGCTGATAAAGGCACCCTCCCCACCAGACGAGTGAAACTTTCAGTACGGCAACATTTCATCTTTGCATATTGTCTTGTAGTGCTCTTGACTTTGCATCTGTTGCGAAATATTTTTGCATTTACATGGAGACTTGTAATTAGTTTTGAAAAAAAAACATTGAAAGATGCACGTTCCTTGTGCTTTTATTTTCTCTCGAATTTATCACTTGTGTTTCAGATATGCAACTGTCCTCCACCTAAGTTTTAAATGCAGCTTTTGGAAGACTGTGAAACATGATGTGAACTCCGACAGCCCCCCCCTACAGAGCCCAAATGGCATCTACGGCCTTTCTTTTGTGTGTGTCTGTGAAATATCATTGGTGGGGTCCTCCATATGGTGACATCTGCCTGGTGGGACTAACGCGCCATACTCGTCCGCCTTCCAAAAAATCTCTTGCCTTAGTTGGCTTTGATGGATGCCTTGTGCAGGCACAGCACTTTCCTCCCCACTCACACACCCACATGCACACATTCAGAGCTGCCGTACGATCCAGCTGTAGGTCTGTTATCTTGGCCGTGCCGTGTGCAGCGCAGATATCTAATCAACCTATGTGCACAAGCTAGCTAAGCAATTAAACTCCAGAGTCCTATCCATCCCCATCCCACTCGACTGTTTTAACATCTGGCATGCTTGTTTTGGTGCTTGAGCGCACGCCAGCTCGTCTGCTGCTGTAATCAGCTACAAAAAGCAGCGCACAATTGAATCCGTGACATGGTTTCATCTTTTGCTGCAAGTGAAATTTGATTCTGTGTTCCTCCTTTGCAGCTGATTTCCTCTGTGTTAACCCAGAAAAGGCCCAAATTCTTCATCTGCCGCATGGATTTTATCCGCTGAAGTGACAGAAAGTGACATGTGCTGTGGTGTTACTTTGTAGAGTTTGTTCAGATTCTGTACATAATGTGGACTGATGTTGGAAATGGTGAAGGACACCTTCACTGTGAGGGTTTGTCACTCAAACTCTCTAAGGTCCATACTTCCTCTTATCCACCTAAACAAATGCACTCTCTTCATCCTCTTCTGCCCCCACCCCGACCCTGTGTCCTATTACTCATCACTGGTTCATTCAAAGAGGCTAAATGGCTGTTCTAGCAGAAGCAGTCAATATGCTCAACGTTTGCACATTGGCCTTCATTCCTCCTCTAACTCTTGCATATTCTGTGTACTCAGTAAATGATTTTTTTTCCCTTACTGTAATAATTCTTCAAAAAGACAAACTTTTCAGCATCTCATTTCCAAAAATCCATCCATCCATTTTTTATCTTTAATTTTTAAACGCAACATATTTAACGGCAGGCCTTTGGAAAACGGTCTTCCAGAAATGGAGAGAAAATGAGATTGCATCATTGTGACAATGTTTAAAACTATATAGAATTTAGAAGGGTGACTGCGTGACTTCACCAGTGTAAGAGTTTGACCTTCATTTAAGAAAAATAGCACGGAAAATCTTTTCTCTACTAGTGTTTGTTAGCCGTCTGGTTCCCCCCCCCCCCCACTACTGTACAGTAAAATCAAGATCACATTTGGGGTCTGTGCTCCTTTTTAGCTTGTGGCTCCCTTATGGCGACCCGCTACTGCACTTGATTATAAATTGCTACTCTAAACTGACGAGGTGTTGGCCCAAGGCTAGAGAGGCAGGAGGATTTAAGGAAGGCTCTCATCTCAGTTGACTTTGATGGTTGAAGTTGTTGCATGAAGAGCAAAGTGATGCGCCACACGCAGCGGGGAAAGCAATGACCCTAAAAAGTGAGCCATCATGTGACGTCAAAAATCTCTGCTATGCTTCCCACACTGCAGTGACATAACCAGGCTGCGTCTGTGTGTTATCTCGATCCTGTTGATCTTCAGAGAACACGCTGCTCTTCGCAACCTCTGTTACATGGAGAGTGAGCATGTACCCTTCCTCTTAGAAATTTGGGCTTTCAACAAGAAACTCAGAAATCTCCCTGCATGTTTGGAAGGAAATGCTTCCAGTTGAAGAGCTGGTGGAAATGATGCATTGGTTCTAATTCTTTTTAATAATAATAATTTTTTAAAAAGCAGACATGTGACGTGGTTATGTGACATGCTAATAGCTCATCTCTTTCTTCTGTAGGTGACAGAGTATCTGAACAGCCAAGAATCTGCCAAGAGTGCCAGGGTAAGTAGCATTTAACTTTTTTTTTTTTCAGTTCCTCACTTCCTCCTTGCGATATACTTTGATGGAACAAGAATATATCAGTGATATCTTTTATTTCCTTGTTTACAGAGGGGAGTGTCTTGCAAAAGTATTTATACTACTTCTCTGAAAATGTCATGTTACAACAAAGTGAAAGTTTTCTTATGGATTTTAGGTGATGAACCAACATGAATATAAGGATAATAATGCTCGTTATAAAACTTTTTAGGAATCTAAAAAATAAATCTAAAAAAACTTAGATCGAGGTTCAGTTGAGAACCTTTGCCAACACAAAGGATTAAAGCTTACACAAGCTCTCCAGTCAGCATGAGGTGGAACAATTTCACAAAGAATGTGGCAAAAAGACAGTCACACTTGTTTTCCTTCATTATTTGTGAACTTTGTGGTGATCTATCACGTAACACCCCCATCCTCTAATGACTGCGTTGAAGTTTGAGGTCATAACATGTTCAAATGTTAAACGTTTAATTTCATGACCTTTGCAAGACTGTGAGTTGGTAACATTTAGATTTAAATTTGCAGTGGTGTTGATGCGGAAGAAGAATGTATGTATTCCAAACCTGTATAAATAAAAAGTAAATGCATCTTTTTTGTTAGACAACCTTTCCATAATAGCTTCAACTAGAACAAGCTGACATAAACTGTCAACCATTACTGCTGCAGTTCTTAAACAATACATTTCTCCTGTGCTCTATTATTTACCCAGTGGTTCTCTGGCGTGTTCCCACGAAAAGACAGTCATGTGACTGTAATGGTGAGCTTGGTTCACATCTGAGTCGCTGCCGTGTTTTCAGGATGTCAGGGAGGAGCACAAAAAGGCAGCGGTGTGAGAAATGGCTTCATTCATTTCATTCATCGCTAATAAGTAGCGCTAATTAGCACAGTTGCTAATTAGCTATGAATCACAGCGTTAACAGCTGAGTGCACATGCCTGAGAACAGAAAAAAAACATCCTACACAGACACAGTTATGCATCCAGACAAAGAGATGGGACAGTTTTATAACATTTGCATAACTATGCACACTTTTGCAGCCACTTTGTGGTAACTGCGACATTTAAAGGATGCATGTGGCGGTTTATGAGGCGATGCACTGTCTGGGTAATGGAACAGGAGAAGTAATAGACTGAGTGGTGTTGGATGGAAAAAGACAAAAGGAAAAAAAAAAGTAAAGGGAGCCGGAGATGCAGGCAGCCTCTTGTAGCTTTGCAGGAATTAAGTCTAATATATGTCTGGTTGTTTCTTCCATTGTGGTTGATTAAAGCCTTTGTCTTCTCATCAGCTTAACATTTGGCGCTATGGAGATTTCCGCGCAGATGATGCAGATGAGTTCGGATACCGCCGTTAAAGAGATAAAAAACTAAAGCAACCATCCAATTAACGCCATTCCAAAGACCGACATGGACAGGAAGCGATGCATTGACGAGAAGACTAACCCAAACGACAAGCATGGACTCACTCTTCCTCCTTTTAGACATCTCATCCCTTCTGTCTGGCTTCTCTTCCACTTGAGCATAATTTTTATAATTTCTTTTCTCCAGCTTGCTCCTTCAGTGATGCTTAAAAATTTCATGATATAATTACTTTCCATTTATCCTCTACTTCCTAATCAGCCCCTGCAAGCTAGAGCAATCTGCACTGTTGCCAATCTGTTATTTGCCATGTTATCCTGTCAGCAAATTTCTTGTGTGAATGATATTAAGTATGTGTTTCAGCCAATCATGTTCTTCAAACGTGAGGTTCCATCCCAATCCCAGCTTTATCCTTCGCTAGAATGGAACGGTTGTTTTTTTTAAGGTAAACGTTCAATTTTTCTCCTCAGCAAATGCTTCCCTAATGAAATGTGTGATTATGTTGAAAGGTGTAAATTCCTTAATTTTAGAAATGTAGTGCAGGTGAAGCCACATGGATGAGAAAAAGGATGAATTTATTTTTTGTCTTCAGTGTATATTTCTGTGACACTTTTGCAGATGTTTTTGTGGGGAGTGTTTTGTCGTTTATTCACTCTCACTTTTTCTGACGGGTAAATATAGATGCCTTCATGTGGCATTGCATCATCTCTCTTTCTGTAAAAGTTTACATTCTAATACTGGTGATGATCCTGTCTCTGGCAGTCTCTTCTCTTTCCGTCTCTTTATGCCATATCAGATACAGTGTTTGAACTTGTTTCCAGGTAATGAATCTTTGCATTGTAATAAAAATCTACGGAATAAAAAAATAAGCAAAGTACAAATATCCTGTTTATTTTTTCTTACAAATCTAACTGTAAGTATGTTTGAATGCTTTTTAAAGCATTTGTTCCTCTGCAGAGCAATTGCTTTAGAGAAAACAACTCTGAACATAGGTAGCTGACAGCTAGACATGATGCTTTAAATTATTTTTTGTGAAAAATTTCAGATTAAGATTGCATTTGAATATCAGGTCCTCTGCTGATTCCTCTTTTCCCAGTTTCAAGCGCATGTTAATTAAAAAGCACATCAACTTCAGTACAAAACTTATACAGTCAAGTTTAAAAAGTGTGGATTATGAAAAGCATTTCTCCATCTTTGGATATTATTTGGTGTCTGCTAAATGAAACCTGGTGGAAGTTGGAACAAAGTGCTCAAAAACATTTAATAATTCCTGATTTCTAAATGGATGCTACATTAAATTACAGCTGAAAGTAGACTTCCTCTGGTTTGTTAAATCAGACCTCGACTCCCAAGTTTGCATCCATAAACCACCATTTAAAGCATGTTTTTTGAAACCATTTCCACAAAATGAGACACAGAGCACTTCCTTAATGGACATCAAAAGCTCTGGGTTTTGTAACTCTGCTACATCTTCAAGGTCACCCTGCTGAAACCCACGTCAAGGGTAAAATATACATCTGTGCATTTATGTTCACTTGAACGAGGCAGATAGTTCATTTGCATTGGAGATATATGGTGGATGTTTTCATCACCAATGAAGATCCATCACTTTTACCATGTGGTGAGTGACAGCTCGGTGTGTGAAGCCTTCATCCTCAGCAGCCTAGGCTGATCAAATGAACAGGAGCCTCTGTCTGCTTCAGAGCGAACCCTTTAAACTGCATTCATCCCATGATAGGAAATTTGGATTCCAGTTTGTGCACATCAGTGTCATGGGGCATATCACCGCAATATTTATTGTGCCATAGACCAACTACAGATGCTGATATGGGACAATAAAGATTTTCATTATTGCCAGATGAACTTGCAGTCACCTGTGCCTTCAGTCTATTCTCTTTTTTTATTATTATAAAAAGACAGAAAATGCTTAAATCTAATCTGCTTTGCCCAGGAAAACTTCAGCAATAAGAATTGTGTAAAAACCAGAGCACAGCAGTAAAAGATATCACTAGATATTGAATTGTTTAATTTGCTGCAAATAAGATGCCTGAGAAAAGTTGTTTAAAAAAGATGAGTTGGTATAATATGACTGAGAATTTTGGAAAAATGACTCGTAGTATACTACGATGTTCAAAATGGGGAAAAAATGACAAACGAAACCAACGCGTAAATTCAAGCAGGGAGACTTGAATTTCCGCCTACCTACATCATCCAATTGCCACGCCTACACCTCAGCCAATCAGATGCAAGTCGTCGCTTCGCTTCAACCAATCATCACTCAAGAACCCCTTCACAAGGCCCAATGTCTGGGAGGGAAGAGGAAAACTACTCTGAACCTCACCTAGAGCTGTTCGTGCAAGCGTGCAATTCTCAGCATGCAGGTCTTCTGATGGGGTTCAAGGCAAAGAAAACTTTCCAACTATTGCTTTTTCTGTGTGTCACTCCAGATTGAAATAGTATAATATAACCTAAAATTGTTATGGTTATGTTTTTTCAACATTTTGAAATAAAATGTCTGTAAAGTGTAGCGTTCAAAATGTGCAAAAATGACTAATACCAATGTATGACTTACATTGGTTTGTAAATGCCAATGTACCAACTTGTGCTATTTTAATTGGAAAGATTATGTACAAATGTGTAGGGTAAAAGACTCTGTATACGGCATCACTCACACTTTGACCAATCATGTTCAAAGCTCGGTGACATTCTTCTCTAGTTTGTAGAATCACTGGCACCTTAGTTTATATGGCAGTGGATGACTCTTAAATTTTTATTGTTCTTGTTCTCTGTTTCTTGTTTTTGATTGTCTGAATAATTGAAATTGATTGATTGATATGATGCTCAAAATAGGAGGAAATTATTTTTCTTCGGATGTGTACGCAGGCCGAAATGACTCACAGTATAGTATGACATTCAAAACTAGCTAAAATGACATAGTATACATGTCGTTTTTTTGACATTTTCGACGTCATACTATAGCATGTCGTTTTTTTGACATTTTCGACGTCATACTATAGCATGTCGTTTTTTTGACATTTCCGACGTCATAGTATAGCATGTCGTTTTTTTGGACATTTTCGACGTCATAGTATGGCATGTAGTTTTTTTTGACATTTTCGACGTCATACTATAGCATGTCGTTTTTTGGATATTTTTGACGTCATATTATAGTCTGTCGTTTTTTGGACATTTTTGACGTCATAGTATACCATGTCGTTTTTTTGGACATTTTCGACGTCATAGTATACTATGACGTCGAACATTTTTGACACTAATGTCAAAAAAACGACATGGTATACTATGACGTCAAAAATGTCCAAAAAAACGACATTCTATACTATGACGTCGAAAATGTCCAAAAAAACGACATGCTATACTATGACGTCGAAAATGTCCAAAAAAACGACATGCTATACTATGACGTCGAAAATGTCCAAAAAAACGACATGCTATACTATGGCGTCGAAAATGTCCAAAAAAACGACATGCTATACTATGGCGTCGAAAATGTCCAAAAAAACGACATGCTATACTATGACGTCGAAAATGTCCAAAAAAACGACATGCTATAGTAGGACGTCGAAAATGTCCAGAAAAACGACATGCTATACTATGACGTCGAAAATGTCCAAAAAAACGACATTCTATACTATGACGTCGAAAATGTCCAAAAAAGCGACATGCTATATATACTATGACGTCGAAAATGTCCAAAAAAGCGACATGCTATACTATGACGTCGAAAATGTCCAAAAAAACGACATGCTATACTATGACGTCGAAAATGTCCAAAAAAACGACATGCTATAGTATGACGTCGAAAATGTCAAAAAAACGACATGCTATATATAGTATGACGTCGAAAATGTCAAAAAAACGACATGCTATAGTATGACGTCGAAAATGTCAAAAAAACGACATGCTATACTATGACGTCGAAAATGTCAAAAAAACGACATGCTATACTATGGCGTCGAAAATGTCCAAAAAAACGACATGCTATACTATGACGTCGAAAATGTCCAAAAAAACGACATGCTATACTATGACGTCGAAAATGTCCAAAACAACGACATGCTATAGTATGACGTCGAAAATGTCCAAAAAACCGACATGCTATAGTATGACGTCGAAAATGTCCAAAAAAACGACATGCTATAGTAGGACGTCGAAAATGTCCAGAAAAACGACATGCTATAGTATGACTTCGAAAATGTCCAGAAAAACGACATGCTATAGTATGACGTCGAAAATGTCCAAAAAAACGACATGCTATAGTAGGACGTCGAAAATGTCCAAAAAACGACATGCTATAGTATGACGTCGAAAATGTCAAAAAAACGACATGCTATAGTATGACGTCGAAAATGTCAAAAAAACGACATGCTATACTATGACGTCGAAAATGTCCAAAAAACGACATGCTATAGTATGACGTCGAAAATGTCCAAAAAAACGACATGCTATAGTATGACGTCGAAAATGTCCAAAAAAACGACATGCTATACTATGGCGTCGAAAATGTCCAAAAAAACGACATGCTATACTATGACGTCGAAAATGTCCAAAAAAACGACATGCTATACTATGGCGTCGAAAATGTCCAAAAAAACGACATTGCTATAGTATGACGTCGAAAATGTCCAAAAAAAACGACATGCTATACTATGACGTCGAAAATGTCCAAAAAAACGACATGCTATACTATGACGTCGAAAATGTCCAAAAAAACGACATGCTATAGTATGACGTCAAAATGTCCAAAAAAACGACATGCTATAGTATGACGTCGAAAATGTCAAAAAAACTACATGCTATACTATGACGTCGAAAATGTCAAAAAAACGACATGCTATACTATGACGTCGAAAATGTCCAAAAAAACGACATTCTATACTATGACGTCGAAAATGTCCAAAAAAGCGACATGCTATATATACTATGACGTTGAAAATGTCCAAAAAAACGACATGCTATACTATGACGTCGAAAATGTCCAAAAAAACGACATGCTATAGTATGACGTCGAAAATGTCCAAAAAAACGACATGCTATAGTATGACGTCGAAAATGTCCAAAAAAACGACATGCTATACTATGACATCGAAAATGTCCAAAAAAACGACATGCTATACTATGACGTCGAAAATGTCCAAGAAAACGACATGCTATAGTATGACGTCGAAAATGTCCAAAAAAACGACATGCTATACTATGACGTCGAAAATGTCCAGAAAAACGACATGCTATGGTATGACGTCGAAAATGTGCCAAAAACACGACATGCTATACTATGGCGTCGAAAATGTCCCAAAAAACGACATGCTATACTATGACGTCGAAAATGTCCAAAAAAACGACATGCTATACTATGGCGTCGAAAATGTCCAAAAAAACGACATGCTATACTATGACGTCGAAAATGTCAAAAAAACGACATGCTATAGTATGACGTCGAAAATGTCAAAAAAACGACATGCTATAGCATGACGTCGAAAATGTCCAAAAAACTGACATGCTTATACTATGACGTCGAAAATGTCCAAAAAAACGACATGCTATACTATGACGTCGAAAATGTCCCAAAAAACGACATGCTATACTATGACGTCGAAAATGTCCCAAAAAACGACATGCTATACTATGACGTCGAAAATGTCAAAAAAACGACATGCTATAGCATGACGTCGAAAATGTCCAAAAAACTGACATGCTATGACGTCGAAAATGTCCAAAAAACTGACATGCTATACTATGACGTCGAAAATGTCCAAAAAATTGACATGCTATAGTAGGACGTCGAAAATGTCCAGAAAAACGACATGCTATACTATGACTTTGAAAATGTCCAAAAAATTGACATGCTATAGTAGGACGTCGAAAATGTCCAGAAAAACGACATGCTATACTATGACGTCGAAAATGTCCAAAAAAACGACATTCTATACTATGACGTCGAAAATGTCCAAAAAAGCGACATGCTATATATACTATGACGTCGAAAATGTCCAAAAAAGCGACATGCTATACTATGACGTCGAAAATGTCTAAAAAAACGACATGCTATACTATGACGTCGAACATGTCCAAAAAAACGACATGCTATACTATGACGTCGAAAATGTCCAAAAAAAACGACATGCTATACTATGACGTCGAAAATGTCCAAAAAAACGACATGCTATAGTATGACGTCGAAATGTCAAAAAAACGACATGCTATAGTATGACGTCGAAAATGTCAAAAAAACGACATGCTATAGTATAACGTCGAAAATGTCCAAAAAACCGACATGCTATACTATGACGTCGAAAATGTCCAAAAAAACGACATGCTATAGTATGACGTCGAAAATGTCCAGAAAAACGACATGCTATAGTATGACGTCGAAAATGTCCAAAAAAACGACATGCTATAGTATGACGTCGAAAATGTCAAAAAAACGACATGCTATAGTATGACGTCGAAAATGTCCAAAAAAACGACATGCTATACTATGGCGTCGAAAATGTCCAAAAAAACGACATGCTATACTATGACGTCGAAAATGTCCAAAAAAACGACATGCTATGGTATGACGTCGAAAATGTCCAAAAAAAAGACATGCTATACTATGACGTCGAAAATGTCCAAAAAAGCGACATGCTATACTATGACGTCGAAAATGTCGAAAAAACGACATGCTATGGTATGACGTCGAAAATGTCAAAAAAACGACATGCTATACTATGACGTCGAAAATGTCCAAAAAAGCGACATGCTATACTATGACGTCGAAAATGTCCAAAAAAACGACATGCTATGGTATGACGTCGAAAATGTCAAAAAAACGACATGCTATGGTATGACGTCGAAAATGTCCAAAAAAACGACATGCTATACTATGGCGTCGAAAATGTCAAAAAAACGACATGCTATAGTATGACGTCGAAAATGTCCAAAAAAACGACATGCTATACTATGGCGTCGAAAATGTCCAAAAAAGCGACATGCTATAGTATGACGTCGAAAATGTCCAGAAAAACGACATGCTATAGTATGACGTCGAAAATGTCCAAAAAAAACGACATGCTATACTATGACGTCGAAAATGTCAAAAAAACGACATGCTATAGTATGACTCGAAAATGTCCAAAAAACGACATGCTATAGTATGACGTCGAAAATGTCCAAAAAACGAATGCTATACTATGACGTCGAAAATGTCCAAAAAAACGACATGCTATACTATGACGTCGAAATGTCCAAAAAAACGACATGCTATACGATGGACGTCGAAAATGTCCAAAAAAACGACATGCTATACTAGATGACGTCGAAAATGTCCAAAAAAACGACATGCTAGACTATGACGTCGAAAATGTCCAAAAAAACGACATGCTATACTATGACGTCGAAAATGTCCAAAAAACGACATGCTATAGTATGGACGTCGAAAATGTCCAAAAAAACGACATGCTATAGACGTCGAAAATGTCCAAAAAACGACATGCTATACTATGACGTCGAAAATGTCCAAAAAACGACATGCTATACTATGACGTCGAAAATGTCCAAAAAACGACATGCTATACTATGACGTCGAAAATGTCCAAAAAAGACATGCTATAGACGTCGAAAATGTCCAAAAAAACGACATGCTATACTATGACGTCGAAAATGTCCAAAAAAGACATGCTATACTATGACGTCGAAAATGTCCAAAAAACGACATGCTATACTATGACGTCGAAAATGTCCAAAAAAACGACATGCTATACTATGACGTCGAAAATGTCCAAAAAACGACATGCTATAGTATGACGTCGAAAATGTCCAAAAAAACGACATGCTATACTATGACGTCGAAAATGTCCAAAAAAACGACATGCTATACTATGACGTCGAAAATGTCCAAAAAACGACATGCTATACTATGACGTCGAAAATGTCCAAAAAAACGACATGCTATACTATGACGTCGAAAATGTCCAAAAAAACGACATGCTATGGTATGACGTCGAAAATGTCAAAAAAAGCGACATGCTATACTATGACGTCGAAAATGTCCAAAAAAGCGACATGCTATACTATGACGTCGAAAATGTCCAAAAAAACGACATGCTATGGTATGACGTCGAAAATGTCAAAAAAAACGACATGCTATACTATGACGTCGAAAATGTCCAAAAAACGACATGCTATAGCTATGACGTCGAAAATGTCCAAAAAAAACGACATGCTATGTTGACGTCGAAAATGTCAAAAAAACGACATGCTATACTATGACGTCGAAAATTCCAAAAAATCGACATGCTATAGTATGGCGTCGAAAATGTCCAGAAAAAACGACATGCTATATATGACGTCGAAAATGTCCAAAAATACGACATGCTATAGCTATGGCGTCGAAAATGTCCAAAAACGACATGCTATAGTATGACGTCGAAAATGTCCAAAAAACGACATTCTATACTATGACGTCGAAATGTCCAAAAAAACGACATGCTATATACTGGTCGAAAAATGTCTAAAAAACGACATGCTATATGTAGGACGGCGAAAATGTCCAAAAAAAGCGACATGCTATACTATGACGTCGAAAATGTCAAAAAACGACATGCTATACTATGACGTCGAAAATGTCCAAAAAACGACATGACGTCGAAAATGTCCAAAAAAACGACATGCTATACTATGACGTCGAAAATGTCCAAAAAACGACATGCTATACTATGACGTCGAAAATGTCCAAAAAAACGACATGCTATAGTATGACGTCGAAAATGTCCAAAAAAACGACATGCTATTATGACGTCGAAAATGTCCAAAAAACGACATGCTATACTATGACGTCGAAAATGTCCAAAAAAACGACATGCTATACTATGACGTCGAAAATGTCCAAAAAACGACATGCTATACTATGACGTCGAAAATGTCCAAAAAACGACATGCTATACTATGACGTCGAAAACGTCCAAAAAAACGACATGCTATACTATGACGTCGAAAAGGTCCAAAAAAACGACATGCTATACTGACGTCGAAAAGGTCCAAAAAACGACATGCTATACTATGACGTCGAAAATGTCCAAAAAAACGACATGCTATACTATGACGTCGAAAATGTCCAAAAAAACGACATGCTATACTATGACGTCGAAAATGTCCAAAAAAACGACATGCTATACTATGACGTCGAAAATGTCCAAAAAACGACATGCTATACTATGACGTCGAAAATGTCCAAAAAACGACATGCTATACTATGACGTCGAAAATGTCCAAAAAAACGACATGCTATACTATGACGTCGAAAATGTCCAAAAAAACGACATGCTATATGACGTCGAAAATGTCCAAAAAAACGACATGCTATACTATGACGTCGAAAATGTCCAAAAAACGACATGCTATACTATGACGTCGAAAATGTCCAAAAAACGACATGCTATACTATGACGTCGAAAATGTCCAAAAAAACGACATGCTATACTATGACGTCGAAAATGTCCAAAAAAACGACATGCTATAGTATGACGTCGAAAATGTCCAAAAAACGACATGCTATACTATGACGTCGAAAATGTCCAAAAAAACGACATGCTATATGACGTCGAAAATGTCCAAAAAAACGACATGCTATACTATGACGTCGAAAATGTCCAAAAAACGACATGCTATACTATACGTCGAAAATGTCCAAAAAACGACATGCTCTATTCATGACTAACGTCGAAAATGTCCAAAAAACGACATGCTATACTTTGACGTCGAAAACGTCCAAAAAAACGACATGCTATATATGACGTCGAAAATGTCCAAAAAACGACATGCTATACTATGACGTCGAAAATGTCCAAAAAAACGACATGCTATACTATGACGTCGAAAATGTCCAAAAAAACGACATGCTATACTATGACGTCGAAAATGTCCAAAAAACGACATGCTATACTATGACGTCGAAAATGTCCAAAAAACGACATGCTATACTATGACGTCGAAAATGTCCAAAAAAACGACATGCTATACTATGACGTCGAAAATGTCCAAAAAAACGACATGCTATACTATGACGTCGAAAATGTCCAAAAAACGACATGCTATACTATGACGTCGAAAATGTCCAAAAAAACGACATGCTATACTATGACGTCGAAAATGTCCAAAAAACGACATGCTATACTATGACGTCGAAAATGTCCAAAAAACGACATGCTATACTATGACGTCGAAAATGTCCAAAAAAACGACATGCTATGTATGACGTCGAAAATGTCCAAAAAACGACATGCTATACTATGACGTCGAAAATGTCCAAAAAACGACATGCTATACTATGACGTCGAAAATGTCCAAAAAACGACATGCTATACTATGACGTCGAAAATGTCCAAAAAACGACATGCTATACTATGACGTCGAAAATGTCCAAAAAACGACATGCTATACTATGACGTCGAAAATGTCCAAAAAACGACATGCTATACTATGACGTCGAAAATGTCCAAAAAACGACATGCTATACTATGACGTCGAAAATGTCCAAAAAAACGACATGCTATACTATGACGTCGAAAATGTCCAAAAAACGACATGCTATACTATGTCGAAAATGTCCAAAAAAACGACATGCTATACTATGACGTCGAAATGTCCAAAAAACGACATGCTATACTATGACGTCGAAAATGTCCAAAAAAGACATGCTATAGTATGACGTCGAAAATGTCCAAAAAACGACATGCTATACTATGACGTCGAAAATGTCCAAAAAAACGACATGCTATACTATGACGTCGAAAATGTCCAAAAAAGACATGCTATATATGACGTCGAAAATGTCCAAAAAAACGACATGCTATATATGACGTCGAAAATGTCCAAAAAACGACATGCTATAGTATGACGTCGAAAATGTCCAAAAAAACGACATGCTATACTATGACGTCGAAAATGTCCAAAAAAACGACATGCTATACTATGACGTCGAAAATGTCCAAAAAAACGACATGCTATACTATGACGTCGAAAATGTCCAAAAAACGACATGCTATAGTATGACGTCGAAAATGTCCAAAAAACGACATGCTATAGTATGACGTCGAAAATGTCCAAAAAACGACATGCTATACTATGACGTCGAAAATGTCCAAAAAAACGACATGCTATACTATGACGTCGAAAATGTCCAAAAAACGACATGCTATACTATGACGTCGAAAATGTCCAAAAAACGACATGCTATACTATGACGTCGAAAATGTCCAAAAAACGACATGCTATTATGACGTCGAAAATGTCCAAAAAAACGACATGCTATACTATGACGTCGAAAATGTCCAAAAAACGACATGCTATACTATGACGTCGAAAATGTCCAAAAAAACGACATGCTATGTATGACGTCGAAAATGTCAAAAAACGACATGCTATTATGACGTCGAAAATGTCCAAAAAACGACATGCTATACTATGACGTCGAAAATGTCCAAAAAAACGACATGCTATACTATGACGTCGAAAATGTCCAAAAAACGACATGCTATACTATGACGTCGAAAATGTCCAAAAAACGACATGCTATACTATGACGTCGAAAATGTCCAAAAAACGACATGCTATATGACGTCGAAAATGTCCAAAAAAACGACATGCTATACTATGACGTCGAAAATGTCCAAAAAAACGACATGCTATACTATGACGTCGAAAATGTCCAAAAAAACGACATGCTATACTATGACGTCGAAAATGTCCAAAAAAACGACATGCTATACTATGACGTCGAAAATGTCCAAAAAAACGACATGCTATAGATACGTCGAAAATGTCCAAAAAAACGACATGCTATACTATGACGTCGAAAATGTCCAAAAAAACGACATGCTATACTATGACGTCGAAAATGTCCAAAAAAACGACATGCTATACTATGACGTCGAAAATGTCCAAAAAACGACATGCTATATATGACGTCGAAAATGTCCAAAAAAACGACATGCTATACTATGACGTCGAAAATGTCCAAAAAAACGACATGCTATACTATGACGTCGAAAATGTCCAAAAAACGACATGCTATACTATGACGTCGAAAATGTCCAAAAAAACGACATGCTATACTATGACGTCGAAAATGTCCAAAAAAACGACATGCTATATGACGTCGAAAATGTCCAAAAAAACGACATGCTATACTATGACGTCGAAAATGTCCAAAAAACGACATGCTATACTATGACGTCGAAAATGTCCAAAAAAACGACATGCTATACTATGACGTCGAAAATGTCCAAAAAACGACATGCTATACTATGACGTCGAAAATGTCCAAAAAAACGACATGCTATACTATGACGTCGAAAATGTCCAAAAAACGACATGCTATACTATGACGTCGAAAATGTCCAAAAAAACGACATGCTATATATGACGTCGAAAATGTCCAAAAAAACGACATGCTATTCTATGACGTCGAAAATGTCCAAAAAACGACATGCTATACTATGACGTCGAAAATGTCCAAAAAAACGACATGCTATTCTATGAAGTCGAAAATGTCCAAAAAACGACATGCTATACTATGACGTCGAAAATGTCCAAAAAAACGACATGCTATATATGACGTCGAAAATGTCCAAAAAAACGACATGCTATACTATGACGTCGAAAATGTCCAAAAAACGACATGCTATACTATGACGTCGAAAATGTCCAAAAAACGACATGCTATACTATGACGTCGAAAATGTCCAAAAAAAAACGTGCTATATATGACGTCGAAAATGTCCAAAAAAACGACATGCTATACTATGACGTCGAAAATGTCCAAAAAACGACATGCTATACTATGACGTCGAAAATGTCCAAAAAAACGACATGCTATACTATGACGTCGAAAATGTCCAAAAAACGACATGCTATACTATGACGTCGAAAATGTCCAAAAAAACGACATGCTATACTATGACGTCGAAAATGTCCAAAAAAACGACATGCTATACTATGACGTCGAAAATGTCCAAAAAACGACATGCTATACTATGACGTCGAAAATGTCCAAAAAAACGACATGCTATACTATGACGTCGAAAATGTCCAAAAAAACGACATGCTATACTATGACGTCGAAAATGTCCAAAAAAACGACATGCTATACTATGACGTCGAAAATGTCCAAAAAAACGACATGCTATACTATGACGTCGAAAATGTCCAAAAAAACGACATGCTATACTATGACGTCGAAAATGTCCAAAAAAACGACATGCTATACTATGACGTCGAAAATGTCCAAAAAAACGACATGCTATACTATGACGTCGAAAATGTCCAAAAAAACGACATGCTATACTATGACGTCGAAAATGTCCAAAAAAACGACATGCTATACTATGACGTCGAAAATGTCCAAAAAACGACATGCTATACTATGACGTCGAAAATGTCCAAAAAAACGACATGCTATACTATGACGTCGAAAATGTCCAAAAAACGACATGCTATAGTATGACGTCGAAAATGTCCAAAAAAACGACATGCTATACTATGACGTCGAAAATGTCCAAAAAAACGACATGCTATACTATGACGTCGAAAATGTCCAAAAAAACGACATGCTATACTATGACGTCGAAAATGTCCAAAAAACGACATGCTATACTATGACGTCGAAAATGTCCAAAAAAACGACATGCTACTATGACGTCGAAAATGTCCAAAAAACGACATGCTATACTATGACGTCGAAAATGTCCAAAAAAACGACATGCTATACTATGACGTCGAAAATGTCCAAAAAAACGACATGCTATAGTATGACGTCGAAAATGTCCAAAAAAACGACATGCTATACTATGACGTCGAAAATGTCCAAAAAAACGACATGCTATACTATGACGTCGAAAATGTCCAAAAAAACGACATGCTATACTATGACGTCGAAAATGTCCAAAAAAACGACATGCTATACTATGACGTCGAAAATGTCCAAAAAAACGACATGCTATAGTATGACGTCGAAAATGTCCAAAAAACGACATGCTATACTATGACGTCGAAAATGTCCAAAAAACGACATGCTATAGTATGACGTCGAAAATGTCCAAAAAAACGACATGCTATACTATGACGTCGAAAATGTCCAAAAAAACGACATGCTATAGTATGACGTCGAAAATGTCCAAAAAAACGACATGCTATACTATGACGTCGAAAATGTCCAAAAAAACGACATGCTATACTATGACGTCGAAAATGTCCAAAAAAACGACATGCTATGGTATGACGTCGAAAATGTCCAAAAAAACATGCTATACTATGACGTCGAAAATGTCCAAAAAAACGACATGCTATACTATGACGTCGAAAATGTCCAAAAAAACGACATGCTATAGTATGACGTCGAAAATGTCAAAAAAACGACATGCTATACTATGACGTCGAAAATGTCCAAAAAAACGACATGCTATACTATGACGTCGAAAATGTCCAAAAAACGACATGCTATACTATGACGTCGAAAATGTCCAAAAAAACGACATGCTATAGTATGACGTCGAAAATGTCCAAAAAAACGACATGCTATACTATGACGTCGAAAATGTCCAAAAAAACGACATGCTATACTATGACGTCGAAAATGTCCAAAAAAACGACATGCTATACTATGACGTAAAATGTCCAAAAAAACGACATGCGTATGACGTCGAAAATGTCCAAAAAAACGACATGCTATAGTATGACGTCGAAAATGTCCAAAAAACGACATGCTATACTATGACGTCGAAAATGTCCAAAAAACGACATGCTATACTATGACGTCGAAAATGTCCAAAAAAACGACATGCTATATGATGTCGAAAATGTCCAAAAAAACGACATGCTATACTATGACGTCGAAAATGTCCAAAAAAACGACATGCTATTATGACGTCGAAAATGTCCAAAAAAACGACATGCTATACTATGACGTCGAAAATGTCCAAAAAAACGACATGCTATATGACGTCGAAAATGTCCAAAAAAACGACATGCTAGTATGACGTCGAAAATGTCCAAAAAAACGACATGCTATACTATGACGTCGAAAATGTCCAAAAAAACGACATGCTATACTATGACGTCGAAAATGTCCAAAAAAACGACATGCTATACTATGACGTCGAAAATGTCCAAAAAACGACATGCTATATAGGATGACGTCGAAAATGTCAAAAAAACGACATGCTATACTATGACGTCGAAAATGTCCAAAAAAACGACATGCTATAGTATGACGTCGAAAATGTCCAAAAAAACGACATGCTAACTATGACGTCGAAAATGTCCAAAAAAACGACATGCTATACTATGACGTCGAAAATGTCAAAAAAACGACATGCTAGTATGACGTCGAAAATGTCCAAAAAAACGACATGCTATACTATGACGTCGAAAATGTCCAAAAAAACGACATGCTATACTATGACGTCGAAAATGTCCAAAAAAACGACATGCTATACTATGACGTCGAAAATGTCCAAAAAAACGACATGCTATACTATGACGTCGAAAATGTCCAAAAAAAACGACATGCTATACTATGACGTCGAAAATGTCCAAAAAAACGACATGCTATACTATGACGTCGAAAATGTCCAAAAAACGACATGCTATCTATGACGTCGAAAATGTCCAAAAAAACGACATGCTATACTATGACGTCGAAAATGTCCAAAAAACGACATGCTATACTATGACGTCGAAAATGTCCAAAAAAACGACATGCATATGACGTCGAAAATGTCCAAAAAAACGACATGCTATACTATGACGTCGAAAATGTCCAAAAAAACGACATGCTAATATGACGTCGAAAATGTCCAAAAAAACGACATGCTATACTATGACGTCGAAAATGTCCAAAAAACGACATGCTATACTATGCGTCGAAAATGTCCAAAAAAAACGACATGCTATACTATGACGTCGAAAATGTCCAAAAAAACGACATGCTATATGACGTCGAAAATGTCCAAAAAAACGACATGCTATACTATGACGTCGAAAATGTCCAAAAAAAACGACATGCTATACTATGACGTCGAAAATGTCCAAAAAAACGACATGCTATAGTATGACGTCGAAAATGTCCAAAAAAACGACATGCTATACTATGACGTCGAAAATGTCCAAAAAAACGACATGCTATATATGACGTCGAAAATGTCCAAAAAAACGACATGCGTATGACGTCGAAAATGTCCAAAAAAACGACATGCTATAGTATGACGTCGAAAATGTCCAAAAAAACGACATGCTATTATGACGTCGAAAATGTCCAAAAAAACGACATGCTATACTATGACGTCGAAAATGTCCAAAAAAAACGACATGCTATACTATGACGTCGAAAATGTCCAAAAAAACGACATGCTATACTATGACGTCGAAAATGTCCAAAAAAACGACATGCTATAGTATGACGTCGAAAATGTCCAAAAAAACGACATGCTATACTATGACGTCGAAAATGTCCAAAAAAACGACATGCTATACTATGACGTCGAAAATGTCCAAAAAACGACATGCTATACTATGACGTCGAAAATGTCCAAAAAAACGACATGCTATTATATGACGTCGAAAATGTCCAAAAAAACGACATGCTATACTATGGCGTCGAAAATGTCCAAAAAACGACATGCTATACTATGACGTCGAAAATGTCCAAAAAACGACATGCTATTATGGCGTCGAAAATGTCCAAAAAACGACATGCTATACTATGACGTCGAAAATGTCCAAAAAAACGACATGCTATAGTATGACGTCGAAAATGTCCAAAAAACCTGCTATACTATGACGTCGAAAATGTCCAAAAAAACGACATGCTATACTATGACGTCGAAAATGTCCAAAAAAACGACATGCTATAGTATGACGTCGAAAATGTCCAAAAAAACGACATGCTACTATGACGTCGAAAATGTCCAAAAAAACGACATGCTATAGTATGGCGTCGAAAATGTCCAAAAAAACGACATGCTATACTATGGCGTCGAAAATGTCCAAAAAAACAACATGCTATAGTATGGCGTCGAAAATGTCCAAAAAAACGACATGCTATACTATGACGTCGAAAATGTC